>NC_086158.1:75550190-75885815 GCF_035149785.1 Candoia aspera | reverse complement strand
CACAAGTCTTGTAACTAAAGAAGAAACAAATGGAGTTTGTGTTTACAGCATGAGCACATGCTGCAATTAAAGAGGAGGTAGAAAAGCCTCTTCCTCTTCCCCTTCCCCTTCCTCTTTCCTACATGTACACCTGCAAAGCTGTGCCAAACTGCAGCCACACAACTGCCCTGTAAAAATAGCCGCCTCCCCCAGAGAATCACAACCAACCACCTCTCTCTCCTGTCCCCTCCCCCAGCTGAAATCAAAGAAGGTGGCAGGGAAATCTTGCAGAACTGGTTCCACGGCCTTCAGGCTGCCCTGAGCAAAGAGGTCCAACGCTGCGAGACTGAAACACACATCGTTTGGCCAGGCAGCCTCTGAAGGAAAAATGTCCTAACAGTGGGGAAAAACTGGAATAATGCTGCATAACTTAATCAGTCATTGTAGTGATGGCATAAAGCACAACCTAGGTTGGCCCAGGGATAGTTTAGTCTAGCCAGGTTTGGAAAGGTTAAAAAAGCCCAATGAACATATGATAAGTATGTTGGTAAGGACCATTTTGCAGATTTGGGGGATCTTTTTTTGGAAAACAAGAAGTAAGGAAGATGCTTCCTGTTTCAGGGCAAGTGCAAACACTGTGTTTCTTGCAGCTCATAAGCCAACATTTAAATGTGAACCTCACTTCTGTTTAAGACATCAGCTTTAAAAATCAGAAGGCAACATTACAAAAATAGACTTTCTCAGAGCAGTGGCATCATGGTGGGAGGTGTGCATGTGTGTGTTTGTTCAGAAGAGTCAAGATGGTAGCCAGGATAGCATGACTGAAGCCCTACCCATTTTTAAGTGTGTCCCACATGCACTCACAGTTGTTCTGTTGATTCTTTTGACCCCCCCTGTGAAACCTTTGCAGATGCTGCATAGCAAGCCTGGCCTTAACAGGGACCTCACTGAGCAAACCCCTCTTTTATGTGCCTGGATTGTGATGATGCCACCGTGGGGCAGAGCATGTGTACTGATACCTCTGCACATGCTCGGATGCCATGAAAACACAACTCAATCCTAGCTTGCGAGGACAAAACAATTTCTACCAGTAATTGCAATCTACTGGCTGAGAGCAGACTGGCTACAGCTCACGGGTGTCTGCAGAGGGCTGAAAGGTGTGTAAAAAATTAAAAGCAGGACTTTAAATCACATGATTATGGGTACCATTTTGACTTTTTTGACCCCCATGGATACCTATGCTATGCTTTCTCAAGCTCTCACCCAAGCGGTCCTCAACATACGCTCTAGCAACTCTTTGCGGTTAAGTGAAATTCTGGGGGTGAAATTCTTTAAGGCTACCCCTCACTTCATTTCCCAAACTGGTTTTCTCCCCTCCATTTGGACCTTTGGTTGAACTTCTGAAGAGGGAAATTCCCATGAACTCAAGGCTGCTGCCTCACATCAAACTCACCCTGGCCGTGATTCACAGCAGGATCATCTTAAGGCTCACTAGATGATACATATAAACCCTTTTAACATATCCTAAAGCACTGTGTAAGTACTGTACTATGTATGATTGTAAAAATCTGTAATCGCTTCACTTATAAACTAAGCCCTGAACTCAATAAACATGATTTTAGGCTCAGAATATGCCTGTACTTTCCCCTCTGTTACCATTTTTGGGGAGACTTCTGATGAATTAAGTCTGCTGCAGCTTGTCGAACTAATCATTTTCAGACTTCCTTCTTTCACTCAGTGCATTGAGTTGGCATCTCTCATTTTGTGTGTGTGTCAGTTTCATTATGGACTTTTCTTCCTGTTCTCTTGAAATTTCCATCACTTTCCAATCTATATCATCATGAATCAATATTCCCCAACCCCTGCTTGAACTTTGGAAGATTTCAGCGGTGACTAACATACCTTCATCTATTTGATTCAAGTTCCTTGCAGCATCTGTAACCCCCTTCTTAGAGATTATCTTTCAGTTTCAGGCCTGCTGCACATACGCTTACCCGCAATGTGGCATCTTCTAATCCTAATGCCACAGATCATAATATTTTTCTACCTGGGCATATTTGCACAACACACACATTGTTAACTTTTTTTTTTCAATTAAAACAACTTTGTAGGTTTCTGTGAATCATAAATGAGGTTGTAACATGTAACAGCCTTGGCTAATTACGGCTGGTTAGCAGGCATCATGCTAACCTAATTCAAATATATTTGTAGATTACAAATTGGTAATTTCAGAAAATCTGTGATGTGCTGAACAGAAGGGGTAGCAAACTGGAAAATGAAGAAGTAGCAAAGCCTGTTATTAAGACAGCAAAATGTAGTAATAATTGGTGAGTTGTCTGGATAAATCTGTGTTCCATTATGATTTTCTGAAGTTCATTATTAATTGGAGGTTCCCATGTATTTCAGTGAATACAGTGCAGATTTCCTTCAACTTGAAGTCCAAAAAGTGTTGCGGCTACTATGTTCGTTAAAAAGAACATCATAGTAAGAAAATCTCCAGAAATGTTTCCCTTGATTTTTAAGACAAGACTTAAAACTCCTATCAGAATTAAATAATCAGTTATTGTTTTACTTCTCAGAGACCGCCCATCTCAAGCAATATATTGTTTATATTAGTTTTTCTAGCATTATATAAATACCCAATTATTTGTTTCATTTGTGTACTCAGATCCTCACTTTTCAGTTAGACCCTTCATAAAATACTATGTACTGTATGCAGTTGTCTCACATTCTTTCCATTCTTTTTCTTTCTTTTTTGGAGTGAGTCAGAGTGTAACAATTTTTGGACAAGCTGAAAAGAAAGGGCTCTGTCTGATTTCCGTGGGCACACAGAGTACCCTCATCTGGACAACAGCAGTCAGAAAGTGTGTGTAGTATTTAAATATCAGAACTCAGAGTCTCTCTTTCTAAATGTTAAGAGGCGTTGGCCTAATAATTCTATCAGGCAAAATCGTAAATGTTTAAAATATTGTTATTTTCAAAAGTTTCTTTAACCACAAATTTAGGTCTCAGCGAGATTCATGTAAGAAATAAAGAATAGAAGCTGTTTGTGTAGCTATTACAAGAATGGGTGTTTTAATTGTTTCTGAATAAATTATCTGTTGGGTCACAGATACATTAATTGTGCAAACTCCAAGCTATGTCTCCTAAAAATCAAGGGAATTCCTTCTAAGTTTTATTTATTCTGGATCTCCAGAAAAATCTTCAATAGACTCCCTCTTCAGCACCTGTTAGGGTAGCCCAGACATTTTGGTTTGCAAGGACTAATGGGATCACTTGCCATGGACTTTGGCCTGCCAGCTTCTCCAATGCTTCCACCTTCTTGCAGTCTGAAATGGGCTGCAGGAACCAGAGATTTATCAACTTTGGATGACTGAAGGGCCTTTGCTTGATGTGCCCCCAGTAGGGCAGAGAAGAACTGAAAGTGATAAATCCTTCCTTCTCATAAGAGATGCTGCAATAATGACAAACCACCTCTACACACTTCTTCTTTCTCCTTGGCTTCTGGATCTTATTTCTCTACACCATTATAATTGGTAAGGACAGATATCTTACAGATTAACACATTTATTATGATCAAACCTTTAGTGTACTACACTTCTTGTCATCAGACAAATGATATGTTATTCACAGTTGGGAGGCAGATATTCTCAAAAAGTACACACACTTACACACATACACATACACACGGACAGAGACTTACCAATGTATCGCTATATCTGTCCATCTGCATCCATTACTTTAGAAACCAATGGAATACATTCACAATTACTACATTCCATATCTTTGGAAAATAGAACAAACAACATATTTTTGAAATTACTGTTAGAAATAGTGGAGTCTGGCAGCAATCAAATATATTTATTGAGAACATATTTCAGTATTTATTGGAATGACAAATGTCATAATATTTATTTAATCTGTACCCCGCCCAACTTGCAACAGCATCATATATCTAAGTTGTATCCTTAGATATCCTTAAGAACAGTTAATTGTTGTTAACTGTGAGACAATAAAAAGTTAGAGTTTTTACATCAAGTTCCACTCCTTTTGATTACATGGGCACATCTGTGCAGTTTTCTTGGCAGCATAGTGGAAGTGGTTTAGCACTGACAACTTTCAGAAAGCTTTTTTTTCCTGATTTCCTGATCTATTTTATTTATTTGTTAGATTTATATACTGGTTGGGGAATTCTGGGTGTTGAAGTTCACGCATCTTAAAGTTAGTCCTTGCTTAACGCCCACAATTGGGACCAGAATTTTGGTTGCTAGGCAAAGCAGTCATTAAGCAAATCCAACCCAATTTTACTAACTTTCTTGCAGCAGTTGTTAAATGAATCACCATGGGCATTAAGTGAACCATGTGGTCATTAAGTGAATCATGTGGTTCCCCATTGATTTTGCTTGCCAGAAGCTGGCTGGGAAGGTTGAAAATGGCAATCATGTGACCAAGGGATGCTGTGACGGTCATAAATGCAAACTGGTTGCCAAGCGCCCAAATTGTGATCATTGGTGTGCTGCAATGGCCATAAGTGTGAGGACTGGTCACAAGTCAGTTTTCTGGCACCATCATAAGTCTGACCCATCACTAAAAGAATGGTCATTAAGCGAGGATTACCTGTATAGGATGGAATTCCCTCAGGCCTCTCAAATACTATTAAACTAATTGGCCTAGCTGAGGCAATGTGACTAATATTATTGGTTTCTCTCAGCCTAGCAAGTGTTAATTTATGAACTACCAACCCAAGTAAGCTCTGTTTACCTCTAGATGCTATATGGATAGATTTTCCTATCTTCTTCCTAGCAGCCCATGTGTGTCTACCAAATTTGGAGGACAAATTTGGTAGCAAAAAGTGATCTCCTCCATGCTGGATTGTATTCACTGGATACAGTCTTCAGTCAGGAAGCTATTTCTATTGTAGGATATATTGCAAAAAGTGAAACAAAAATGTAAAATCAGAATGATGATTCATTATGCAATCCTTAAAAATCTTTAATTATGAAATATCTGATTTTTTAGTATTTAAAAAATAACAAGTGACTCTTTCAGGATTTCCACTGTTGCCCAGAGCTTTGACTACTTAGGTGGACTTCTTTGTTGAAGCTCTATCAAAAATAGAATTAATTGTGGGACAGTGCCAGGTGCAGATGGATTTTCTGAAGACTGGTATAAAGCATGTGGGGAAATCCATATTCCACGCCTCCGCTGGACATATGTCAAAACCCTGGTGTTTCAGTGTTTGCCACCTACACTATGAAGCCTGTATATCACTGAGTCATACACTGTTTAAAACAAAAGTATAATGATGCTGCCAGTTGCTGGCAATTTCCCTTGGGGCAGGGGGGAATAAAAAACTACTTTTTCTTGATTTTTCAAAACAGTGTGGCAAAGATGAGGGTTCTTCATAAAACTCCCCATTTGAATTTCTCCCTCTTTTCCTTCTCCTTTAAGTGACATGTCCAGTGTAGAGACCCACTGGGTTATCAAATAGAAAGAAGGCTGGCTGGCTTTGTTAATAATGAGGAAAACCATCCCAAAGTATGAAATGAAACCATCTCCAGGGCTAATTCCCTATCATGCAAAAACATCACATTGCTGATAACAAATCCAGCTGGAGCTTTGAATAGTCAGATGTTCCACAGGAGGAGAATGGGAAGAGCTCTTGAGTGACGGGGATAAAAGTAAAGTGTGTATGGATGAAAGGAAGAAGATTGGAAGCCAGTTCTCCAATTACTCAGGGGTGTCTGTAGATCTAAAGGGATCCTGTCCATGATGCCCCTGGGACAGGCCTCCATATGTTGGGGCTTCACTTCTGAGTTCTATCCCTACAGTCTATTCCTTTGGTGGGTGTGCTGTCTCTTTTTCCTTGTCTTCACCTTTTCTTTTCTTCATGTGGGGAAAGGCCATCTTGGGCTGGGAGAAGAATGCAGGTCAGAATTTCTGCTGAATCTTTGGGAATGGCAGGGTGCTTTCAGCTGTAATGCCCAGCACCTGTCCTGATTATCCATTCTGGCATCTTCCCAGGAAATCACAGTTTATTTCCAGCTAGGAGAGAATAGTCTCTTGCTGAGAATCTCTGATTCATATTTTGAAAGGTTCAGCTTTGGAAATCTTTTGGAGGTCCATCCACCTAAGCCAGGATTTACCTGTGTTGAGCAGAAAGCGGTACACCGGTCCCCAGAATAGCCGCTAACTGCAGGCTATGTGTCTTTCTTGTTCTACATCTCTCTACAATCTACAGTTTATTTTTCAGATTTACATTCACCATACTCCATTCCTCCCTTCTTCCCAAATGTAGCCAGTGATGTTTTTTCAATTGGCATTTATATTGTATCGGCAGAAATAAACTTAGAAAAGTCTTTATATACAATACAGCCTTTTAGTGAAAACAGAGTCGAAGCACACAGTGAACTCTCAAAGTGAAAGTCTTCAAGCTGCCTTCCCATTAACTTTCTTTCATTTATGCAGCCAATTATCCTGTTTATAATGTAGTATAAATAAAAAGTCCCTTTGATTGTGTTTCACTCTCCAAGCAGTATGAGAACTTGCAGAATAGATCTAAAAGTATGTTGAAACAGGGTTTTTGTTTTAGTTTTCTGCTCTAGTGCTTAAAACATACATGCACATGCCACTTGCTGCCCCGACTGTGTATAACATTTAAGAGAGAGAGAGACTTAGTATAAGAATTCTTCCCTTACAATTGTTATTAGGATGACATATTTTTTCTACCTATGAAGGAGGTTCTATCATACAACTGATGGTTAAGAGTTTGTTGCCAAAGCAAACTGTTAGTTACAATCCATGTAACTCATATTAGTACTCAAGCACAGAAAACTTGGTCAAATTTCCCAGCTGATTAATACTTTGGTTATATTTCCTAGTTGATCAAATATGCCCAAATAGCTGCTATTCCACAATGAACCAGGAGCAGAGATCAGCAAGTGATATTTCACGGAGTTTTCCAAAGAACGGTATGTCGGCAGCATATGGTATGATGCATAGATCATTTAACAGTCTGCTTTAAATTTTTCCCATAAAGCACAGATATCCAAAACAAAGAGCATGTAGGTTTGAATTAAAGCTACGCGAACTAGCTTGCAAAGGAGTAATGTCTGGTGTGAAATAGGAATCCAATAAAATAAAACACACATCATGCTTTGATGATGTTTTGAAATAATAAAATCACTTGTACTAGAAATCTTACAGAGGTAAATTGAATGCATAAAAGATTAAGAGTGAAAGAAGATTATAATATAATGGAATAATGGTTAAATGCTGAACTGGTTGCAAATTGAGGAACAAAACAATATAGACATGACACTCTGCTTCAAATCTCCATCCTCTGAACCTTGTCTAATAGTTTACGATGCACAATAAAACTTGAGACCCTCCTTATCTCCTCATTCAACTGTCAGAGGAAAGATGATCAGTTCTATGTCATGTTCACCATTCCAATGTTGCTGGTACATCGTAACGTTTCGCATGTCATTTGGCTGATGTGTGTTTCGTCTGGGAGGGGAGGAGGATTCCATCTCGTGGGATTGTTATATGTTAGTAGCTGGATTGGAATGTGTTTGGGTTATCTCATGTATTCAAGGTTCCTTTCCCAGGACATCAGCAGAAACAGTTACCAGCACCTGGGGGGGTGGGGGGGGGGAGTTTGCAACGGCAGGGCGAGGGGAGAGATTACGTTTGAGCCGAGGGTAGTTAGTTTGTATTTGGCGTGCTTTTGCTCATTCTCAGCTTTCTCTGTATTTGCATACTATTCTTTAATAAATCAGATAGCATTAAGTTCCTGCTTGTGAGTCTGAGTCTATTAGAGTAGGCAATCATTACATAAAGCTGAGAATCTCAAAAAATTTTCCGTTAGCCCCTTTCCAGATTTATTTTGTGAGGGAGAAGTGCTAGCGATGAGCAAACCAAATCCCCAAACCAGGGAAAGCGAGGAATCGAGCGAGGGGGAACCCGACTCCACAGTGATAAGAACAGAGAGAGTCCCTCCTCGAGAGCCCTCAGAAGTTCGAGAGGGGTCGAGCTCCAGCCTAGGAGAAGAGGAGGTTGGAGGTAAAAGAGCCCCTGAACCGACCGGTGAGTCGCCAGGCAAGCTGATCACCTGGGATGAAACACAGGGATCCCTACCAGGGACGTCCAAAACGTCTTGGAAGCAGTGATACCCGATGTCCCCAACCGTGGTGAGGCAGGAGGGAAAGGAGGATTCCCAAACCCCTGACCATATAAAACTGGTGGAGGCCAAATTGGAGTCACTAGAATTTATGTTTCAGAAAATGTCCATGGACTGGGGTCCCCGGGAGAGGAGGAGAGAGGAGTCTAGTAATAGGCATTCGACTCCTTCTTTGCCCCCACCTTCCCCAGAGGAAAGGAGTAGGACCCGGCGCAGAGAGGAAGTAAGAACACCGAGGGTGAGAATTTCAAGGTCCCCTCCTTGAGAGTGGAGATCCCTGGGAGCTAAAAGGAAGCCTGACCACCCAGCTGTGGCGAAGGGACCGCCTGGAGTGGGGGTTAAGGACTTTACCATTAAATTTGATGGAGATCCAACTAAGCTATCGTTCTTCCTTACCAATGCAAGGAGTTATATGGATGAATGGGAACCATATTTTCGTTCAGAAAGAGCCAAGATGAATGCCATTGCCACTAAGCTCAAGGGGCGGGCTGCCGATTGGTATGTGAAGTTATGTCAATTGGATGCCCCTGAGCTGGAGGAGTTCGAAGAATTCCTGTGGGTGTTGAAACTACACTTTGAAGACCTGTTAGCTAAAGAAAGAGCAAAACGGGCACTGAGGGAGCTTTGCCAGGGGCCACGATCAGTGGCAGACTACGCTCTGGAATTTAAGGCTCTGGCTGGGAAGGTTGAGGATTGGTCTCAATCTACATTAATAGAACTTTTTAAGGATGGTCTGAATACGGAGGTCCTGAGGTGGTCGCTCGGCAGGGACGACCCAGTTACCCTGTATGAATGGATACAGCTGGCAGGGAAGGCTGAGCATGCCCATGAAACCTTCACTCACAGGAAGGTGATGAGATATTCCGGGCTCAGCAAGGGTTCCCGCACTGCTGTGCCCACTGGAAAGTCCAGTCAACGTGCCTGGGAGGAGGAGAGGGAGCGCCGCTATGTGAAAGGGCAATGCCTCCGATGTGGGAAGGAAGGTCACCGAATGGCGGCGTGCCCAAAGGGCAAGACCGATGATCGTTCGGGGAAGCTGACGGGGAAATCTCCCTCCCTACCCAGGAAAATGAAGGCAGCCATGGCTGAAACTGAAGTGGAGGAGGTTCCTTACTTCGGGGGCAAGGGGGAGCCCGATCTACACCAGCCGGCGGGAAATGCCAGCCACCTGCTCTAAAGAGCGCCTGTGGGTAGGTGGTGGAGGATGGGCGCGAACATATTTCGGTGAGTGCCAACTATCCCACACTGACCGTTAAAGTGAAGTTAGGCTCCCGCACAAGAACCGTTGAAGTTTGGGCATTGATCGATTCAGGGTGTTTGCGTTGCTTGATGCACCCTGACATGGTGGCTGCTTTGGAGTTACCCAGCTTTCCACTGCAACGTCCCATGATTTTCACCCAGCTGGATGGTTCTACGGCGGGGGGGAAACCAGTCACCCATTTCACGGGTATGGTGGCGTTGCAAATGGGCAGCCACCGTGAGGGGCTGCCGTTTGTGGTGGCGCCTGTGGGGCATCCCTTAGTCATTCTGGAGATTCCTTGGTTGGTCCAACAAAACCCATATATAAATTGGGTGCACAGGACTTTGACTTTTGGGGCTGGTTTCTATCAAGCCCCTGGGGAGGACGACGCTCCGGAGGCTGCAGTGGGGACGGCGGCGGCAGCAACCCTGCATTTTGCTGTCACACCACTGGAGGGCTTGCCGGAGCAATACCAAAGCTTTGCAGATGTGTTTGGTGAGAAAGAAGCGGACCAACTTCCACCCCATCGAAAAACTGACTGTGCAATAGAGTTGGTCCCCGACGCTCAACTGCCCAAACCAAAAATCTATGCCATGACGCAAAAGGAACTGGCGGCGTTGAGGGAGTTTGTGGACAAAAACTTGGCCAGGGGTTTTATTGAACCAGCAAATTCGCCAGTGGGCACCCCCGTCTTGTTTCGAGCGAAGAAGGATGGGACATTGAGACTTTGTACAGATTACCGCAGATTAAATGCGGTCTCGATATTAAACAAATATCCTCTGCCATTAATAAAAGACACGTTAGCACATCTGGCTAAGGGGAAAATCTTCTCTAAGCTGGATTTGCAGGAAGCCTATTTCCGTATCCGCATACGGGAGGGGGATGAATGGAAGACTGCTTTCAATTGTCCACTGGGTTCTTTTCAGTATAAAGTTTTGCCTTTTGGGTTGGCGGGGGCACCAGGGGTGTTCATGCAATTGATCAATGAAGTGTTACATGAACATTTGTTCAAGGGTGTACTGGTCTATTTGGATGATGTTTTGATTTATACTGAAACGGAGGAGGAACATGTGCGCTTGGTGAAACAGGTGCTTAGCAAACTGAGAAAGGCTGAGCTTTATGCTAAGCTTTCCAAGTGTGAATTTCATCAGACTCAGCTTGACTACCTGGGGTACAGGATCTCTGACAAGGGCATTGAAATGGATCCTGTGAAGATTCAAGCTATTTTGGGGTGGGAGCGCCCGCGTACCCGCAGGCAGCTCCAAAGTTTTCTTGGGTTTTCCAACTATTACCGCCAATTCATCCAGGGGTTCGCAGAAATTGTGTTGCCTCTCACTGACTTGTTATGTATGAAGGGGTTGGGGGACACACGTAAGGTAAAGAACCCAGGGGCATTGCTCAGTTGGACACCTGAATGCCAGTTGGCTTTCGACAAACTTAAAAGCCTGTTCACTGCTGAACCCATTCTCCAACACTCTGATCCCACTAAACCCTTTGTGGTTCAAGTGGATGCTTCTGATTTCTCAATTGGAGCGCTCTTGCTGCAAGCAGATGCTGATGACCGCCTGAAGCCGTGTGCGTATCTGTCCCGAAAATTTTCCAAGACGGAAAGGTGATGGCATGTTTGGGAGAAAGAAGCTTTTGTAGTCAAGGCTGCTTTGGAGGCATGGCGCCACCTCTTAGAGGGAGCTAAATGTCCTTTTGAGGTTTGGACTCACCATAAAAATTTGGAAGCGCTCAGCACGCCCCGTAAGCTCAGTCCTAAGCAGATCCGCTGGGCTCAATTTTTCAGTCGCTTTGACTTTAAGTTGAAGTTCATTCCGGGCAAGAAAAACTTCCTGGCTGATGCGCTTTCCTGCCTGCCCCAGGATTCGGTCCAGGCACCTGACGTTGTGGGTACAGTGTGGACAGCACCCCAGTTGGGGTTGCAAGCTGTCACATGCAGTCAGACTCGTGCGCAGCTGCCCCCAGCTTTGGTTTCACCGGCTGGGGGAAGGACGCCAATTCCCTCACAATTGCAACAACAGTTCCTGCTCGAGCTGAAATCTGACACTTGGTTGCAAGCGAATAGAGACAATGTTACATTTGACAGAGGCTTAGCTTGGAAGCAAAACCGCCTCTATGTCCCTGACAGTTTGCGAAGGGAAATTTTGATTAGGTCTCATGATGATAAAGTGGCTGGTCATTTTGGGTTTGTCAAAACCTTGCATCTGGTACGCCGCCAATTTTGGTGGCCCACATTGAGACGTGATGTAAAAAGTTATGTTGCTTCTTGTCCTGTCTGTGCCATGTCAAAACGGAAGGGGGGTGTCATGAGTAAGGATGGCGAGCAGGGGGCTCCCATCCAGACTGTTAAGCGCATGCGTAGCACTGAGGAATTGGGCAGCCATTCAAAGAGACACAGATCGGGACCGCCTTAACCCTTGGGGGTTATATGTCTGGGTTTTTCCCATGCTTCTTCAGTTTGTTAGGATTCCTGTTATGTACTAGCAATGAACATTAGAGACCAGTTCCTTGTCTCAGCGTGTTTCCTGGCTGTTAGGACATCAATCCTAACAAACTCCTACTCCCATCGAAAGAGGGAGGAACAAGAAATTAAGGAGAGACGTTTGGAAATGTCTTCAGAAAACCAAGAAATGTGGCTCGCCATCCAACAATTGGCAGCAGCCCTGCAACAACACCAACAACAAGTAGATCTCCAGATCAGCACATTACAAGCTGCCATGCTACAGCAGTTACAACAACCAGTTCCAATTAACCCACAACCGGCACCAGCAGCAGCAGCAGCAGCTCCGCCAGTAGTCTTGAGATCCCAGGGCAGTCTACCAGAGAAATTTGGAGGAGAAGCAGGACAGCTGAGAGCCTTTCTCACACACTGCACTATGTTCTTCGACAGCAGACCGGCAGAGTTCCCCACAGACAGAACCAGAGTCACCTTCATCCTAGGTCTGCTAAAGGGACCAGCAGCCAAATGGGCTATTCCCATGGTGGAGAACAACAACCCGATTCTCAACGACTACCAGAATTTTTTGGCAGGGTTCCGAGCACACTTTGACGACCCAATCAGAGAGGCCATGGCCAGCCGAGAGATTCAGAAGCTCAAGCAAGGTAACAAGAGGGTGGGAATCTACATTGCTGATTTCAAGTTGTTAGCAGGAGATCTGGACTGGAATGAGAGTGCATTAAAAGACCAATTCAAACAAGGGCTGGATGAGGAAATTAAGAATGAATTAGTGCGCCAGGGAACACCAGCTAACCTAGAAGCCTTATATCAGTTATCGGTGGTCATAGATGCCAGACTAGAAGAGCTCAGGCAGATGCAACCGGGGAGAAACAGGACCCTCAGAGCATTTTCAGGATTTCCAGCTCTCTCCGTAGCATCCTCTCACTCAGCACAAGAGGAGCCAATGCAGATTGGGGCAAGCAGGAGACTGATTTCCGAGGCTGAGAGGCAGAGAAGGAGAGAGAGAGCCCTGTGTTTCTACTGCGGAGCCCAGGGGCACATGGTGAGAGCTTGCCCAGTGAGAGGCCAAGCAACTCCAGTAAGAACCCCAAGGCAAGCAGCTGAAACAGGAACCATCTCCACCTCTGCTTCCAACCAGGGAAACTCCATTGATCTCCCTCCACAGAGCTCAGCAGGGAGACCATCAATCAATTAAGGAGGGCTCATTCCGAGGATTCCAGGCAATCCTTTTACTACTTACCCGTAATCATGCACGTCAGCCCAGAGCACCAGGTCAAGCTAGAGGCCATCGTGGATTCCGGAGCTTCAACCAATTTTATTGACGTGCAGACCATACAAGACTTCAACATCCCGACCAGAGAATTGCCATGCCCCATAGAAGTGAAGACCATTGACGGCCAGCCCCTCAAGGCAGGGCCGATTAGAAGGCTCACAGAACTGGTGCAACTGACAATGGGAGACCACACTGAGTGGATCCAGCTTTATGTTACTGCATCGCTAAATGTACTGGTAATCCTAGGCACGCCTTGGCTGAGGATCCACAACCCGTTGCTGAACTGGACTACAGGAGCAATCTCCTTCCCAGCTAAGGAATGCCAGCACCACAAGATTCAAGCCGCTCCACGCTCTCCAGCAACCAACGCAGTCACGGTAGCAGGGGGAGTCCAGTTGCCAGTCAAGTATGCAGATTTCGCAGACGTTTTCAGCGAACAAGAGGCCACAGCACTACCCCCCCATAGGGACTGTGACTGCACCATTGAGTTGATACCAGGAGCCAAGATTCCAGCAAGGAAACAATATCCCATGTCCCCCAAGGAACTAGCCACCTTAAAGGATTACTTGGATTCTAATCTCCAAAAGGGTTTCATCCGACCATCTACTTCCCCAGCGTCTGCTCCTACCTTCTTCATACCAAAGAAGCCTGACCCGTTGGCACCTGCAACCCAGGAGACACCCATGAGAGTGGTCCACGACTTCAGTTTTTTAAATAAACAAACAAAAAGAGAATCCTATCCTCTACCCTTAATCTCGGATCTGCTAGATCGCTTACAGAAGGCACGCATTTTTACCAGATTGGATCTCAGGAGTGCGTACAATCTGATCCGGGTGAAAGAGGGGCACAAATATCTGACTGCCTTCGACACCAGGTTTGGAAAATTTGAGTACCTTGTTATGCCCTTTGGCTTGTCTAATGCAGGAGCCATATTTTCCAGATTTATGAATCAAGTTTTCTCTGATTTACTAGATAAGTATCTGGTCATTTATCTAGATGACATATTAATTTTCTCTAAGGATGCTACAACTCAAGTAACCCATGTACGTAATGTCTTGCAAAGACTGAGAGAGAACAGGCTGTTCGCCAAGCTAGAGAAGTGTGCCTTTGATTTAACTGAATTACATTTCCTGGGCTATAAAGTCTCAACAGAAGGCATATCCATGGATCCTTCTAAGGTCCAGGCAATTCTCTCTTGGCAACCCCCCCGAAATGTTAAAGATGTACAAAGGCTATTAGGATTTTCCAATTTTTATAGGAGTTTCATAAAAAGCTACAGTGATCTCGCTAGACCCCTCACACAGCTTTTGAAGAAAGGAGCAAAATTCATTTGGGGGGAGAGAGAGCAAGCAGCCTTCCAAGAATTTAAGCAGCTCTTTGCATCCCAGCCGCTGTTAAGACACCCTGATCCCACGAAGCAATTCATCATGCATTCAGATGCTTCAGATATTGCCATTGGGGCAGTGTTATTGCAATATACAAACAAAGCTGAGAATACACTGCTTCCTTGTGCCTTTTTTTCACGCCTGCTCTCACCAGCAGAGAGAAACTATGATGTTTTTAACAAGGAGTTCCTGGCAATTAAAGCAGCATTCCAAGAGTGGAGGCACTGGCTAGAAGGGGCGACCTTTCCTGTGAAAGTTTGCACCGATCACAAGAATTTACAGCTTCTACAAAACACCAGATCCCTCACCCCACGCCAGATCAGATGGAGCCAGTTTTTCTCCTGTTTCAATTTTGTTATTTCTTATGTGCCCGGGGCGCAAAACTGCTTGGCAGATGCCCTGTCTCGATCCTTTCAGGCAAACCCCGCCACTCACCAGGAGGTACAGGCTACCATATTACAACCTCACAACTTTGATCAGTCTATGAGGGGGAGCCAGACAGAGACTTTAGCAGCAGGCAGACAAGCAGAGGACCTATTTACAAGAGTCAGAGCTCAGCAGCAACAGGACCCATACGCCAGGGTCCAGATGGATGACCTCCAGAGGGCCCCGCAAGACACTGCCTCCCCATTCAATGTGGAGGCAGGAATCCTCTGGCATAGTGGGCAATTGTATATCCCCCCTTCATTGAGGGAAGAAGTACTGAGACTGTGTCATGACCACCAAACGGCAGGCCACGGAGGCGTTTTCAAAACTCTCCATAGAGCTCTGAGAGACTACTGGTGGCCTAAGATGGTTGCAGACATAAAGGGTTACGTTGCTTCTTGTCCCACCTGCAGACGAGCCAAGCCTCTCCCAGGGAAGCCCACAGAACTATTGCAACCTCTACCCACCCCTAGTCAGCCTTGGGATACTATCTCCATGGATTTCATCACTGATTTACCCCCGGTCCAGGGGCTGACTTCCATACTGGTGGTGGTGGACCTTTTCACAAAGATGGCACATTTTATTCCTTGCAAGGGCCTCCCATCTGCACCAGCCACAGCGCAGTTGTTCATGGACCACATTTTTAGGTATAGAGGCATGGTGAATCACTTGGTGAGTGACAGAGGCCCACAGTTCACTTCCAGGTTCTGGAGGGCCCTTTTCCAGTCATTAGGGGTCCAGATCCACCTGTCATCAGTGCATCATCCTGCCAGTAATGGGCAAGCCGAGAAAATTAACCAGTGGTTACAGCAGTATCTCAGGTGTTACACCACTTATCGGCAAGACAATTGGCCAGCCCTGCTGCCCATGGCAGAATTTACATATAATAATTCTGTACAGTCCTCTACCAAGATGTCCCCTTTCCAGGCACTCTACGGGGTTAACCTTCGGGTGTTGCCCACCTCCTCCCAGCAGGGAACTGTTCCAGCCGCGGCTGATTTTCTTAAAGAGCAACAAGCCGCACAGGAGTTGTTAAAGGAACAGCTGAACAGGGCAAAGAGTGCTTACAAGAGGGCGGCAGATGCTCACAGACAGGAAGGGCCAGCGATTGCAGTAGGAGACAAAGTGTGGCTCTCTACCAAGTTTTTGAACTCTACCAGGCCCTCCAAGAAGTTGGACTCTAAGTTTGTGGGCCCTTTCACTGTGGCGCAGCAGATAAATCCAGTGGCTTATCATTTACAGCTCCCAGCATCCATGAAAGTCCATCCAGTGTTTCACAGAGCCTTGCTAGCCAAAGACCCTCCCCCAAGTGCCCCCCCCACCTCCAGTAATTGTGGAGGGGGAGAGGAATACGAGGTTGAGGAGATTCTGGACTCTAGGAGGAGGGGAAGGGGCATCCAATATTTCATACACTGGAAAGGGTACCCTGAGGAAGAGCGCACGTGGGAGAATGCCAGAGATGTGCATGCACCAGCACTGGTTCATCGTTTTCATCAGCTTTTTCCTCACAAACCCAAGCCTCGTACTCTACCCGAGATTCCTCTTTCAGCTGAGCAGGCCAAAGAAGCCCAAGCAGAAGAGTTTGTGAGTGTGCTCCTTCCCCCCCCACCTGAAGCCTTCACTCCAGTTACAGAGGAGGTGGAGGAGCCGCAGCCCTCCACCTCGGGCTTGCATTTCCCAGGGGGGAGGGGGGATGACTTTTCTAATTATCTAGATGTTTTCCAGCAGCAGCCACCTGGCCCAGATGTGTTATCAGACCTGGAGAGCAGCACTGATTCGTCCGTGGAGGAGTTTTCCTTTGAAGACTTTCCATCGTTGCCCAGTTCCCATGGGACCTTAGAAGCAGACGGCAAATCTTATCAAGACTCTGGAGGGGAGGGGGCTGAAATGGAATGTGAATCTGGAGGGGAGGGTGATGCCATGAGTAAGGATGGCGAGCAGGGGGCTCCCATCCAGACTGTTAAGTGCATGCGTAGCACTGAGGAATTGGTCAGCCATTCAAAGAGACACAGATCGGGACCGCCTTAACCTTTGGGGTTTATATGTCTGGGTTTTTCCCACGCTTCTTCAGTTTGTTAGGATTCCTGTTATGTACAAGCAATAAAACATTAGAGACCAGTTCCTTGTCTCAGCGTGTTTCCTGGCTGTTAGGACAGGGGGTAAACCGTAAGGGCTGCTGCAGCCGGTGGCCAGTCCCTCCCATCCTTAGGAGGAGGTTTCCATGGACTTCATTGTGGATTTGCCTCCTAGTCAGAGAAAGACTGTGATTTGGGTGGTAAAGGACTACTTCTCTAAGCAAGCCCATTTCATTCCATGTGCTTCCATTCCGTCTGCTCAGCAATTGGCCCGCCTTTTTCTAATCCACATCTACCGGATTCACGGGAGCCCCTCCCGCTTGATCATGGACCGTGGGACACAGTTCACTTCTCACTTTTGGAAGGCATTTTTGAAGCTGGTGGGCACCAAACAGGCGTTGTCCACTGCTCTGCAAAATAACATCATCACTCCTGTTTGAAGAAAAAGTCATGGAGCAGGGGTCCTCTTCATCCAACTTCTATTACAGCAAGGGAATTCCACTGGAAAAAATGTTCTACCATATTTTTTAAATGGGCTATTTCCTGGCATTAAATGAAAGTTTTAGGGTTTGTGGGTTTTTTTTTAAAATTTTTGGGAGATCCTGATCACTCTTAACCTATGCTGTGTCTGCAAGGACTTAAATTCAACAGTAGGCCCTAGAGGATGCCAGTCGTTCCAAATGTTAGTAGTTAGGATTTCACTTCTATATCTACTCTCCAAGCAGACAAAAGTTTCTAGTTTTTGTAGAATTCATTGGGAATCCAATTTTTTTCTTTTTCTTTTTAAAAATCAGAACTGAATTTTGTAATATTTCAACTGCTGTTGTCTTTTTTATTTCAGCATTTGATTTTTTTAGGAGGTAGAAATGTTATGAGAAACTTTGCAAGCACAGTCTAGCTATAGACACTATTATTCCTAAAATCTCCATAAATTGTGCTGATTGCAAACTTCATTTCAAACCCTGTTTCAAATGTAATTATGGAGTCCTTGGTGCTCCCTGAGCTTGGTTGTTTGCTTGCAGACCTTTCATTAAACTGACTAGGTAACATCATCAGTGCTAGTGAGTGTTGGGTTTGCTCCCCGTGTATATATACAGTAGCTTGCTCTGCCAGTGGTGGTGGGGCTGTGGTTTTCTCCTTGGCAGTTCCTTGATTAGGGTATCGTTTTCTGCTTAATTGTTTGTCTGGTGTTAATCCCTGCTTAGCTGGGTGTTGGCTGCTGGAGAGGATGTGTTCTGGTCTTTTTGTTTCCTTCTTAGCTTTTTATTGTTTCTTTTGAATGGTTTGTAAATGTGGTTTATCTCTATGTGTCTACTGATGACTGATTTATCTGAATGCCAAGCTTCCAGGAATTCCCATTTTTGGATTTAGCTTGGTCTAGGATGCTCACTGTTTCCCAGTTGAAACTATGGTTGAGTCTGTCCATGTGTTGTGAGATTAAGGAGTTTAAAACAAGAATTTAAAACAGGAGTTTAAAACAGGAGTCATTTACAACATACAGTGTAAGGACTGGCAAAATGTAGGATGGACAGGCAGAAGACTAGCAGAACATTAACTAGCAGTCAGAAGACACGATGAAAACTCCTTAATCTCACCACCATCAAGCATATCGGTTATGGTGGTGACTAAGAGGGAAGATAAGGAACAAATGGGAACTCCTAATCTTGAATTATATTATCATGCTGTTTTAAAATAGCTACTCCAAATGAATGGTTGCCATAGGAGAAGGGATTAAAAGCAGTACAAAGTATGTCAACTTTGAGATCTCAGGCCACAAGAGATTTAAGCTGATTTAAAAAGCCATTTTTTCCTAAGGTAATTTCAGTGGACTGACATATTTACATGTTTTGGTATGATTTTGCTTGCTGCCACATGGCAACTCTAATAATTTTAAGCAGATTTTGTATTTTTCTACTAAGTAAAGATTTTTGGATTTGATTACTGGGAAGTTGCTTTATACTAGGTCAGATTACTCAGCAACCTAGCTAAAATCCTGCTTACTTAGGATGTCTATCCTGGTCTCAAGTCATAGATTTCTACAACACCTTAATCTGAATCTCTTCCCTGGAGGGGTTAGCAGCTGAGCTTTGGGACTTCTGCTACACCAAGAACATAATCTAGCACCAAGCTACATCCCATCCTTGAGAATCCTAAAAAAAAATTTCCCTACTATTTTTACAGTGATAGAAACAGGCTTGAAATGGTAATCATGCTACTTAGCTGAGCAAATACCTGGTTGTGGTCCACAGGAAAATTCATTTTGGATTTTTTTTTAAATGAACCCTACTGAAAATATTCACACCGGTTTATTGTAGCTACAGTATCATAATGAATCCAAGGAGGACAATATAGAAAGACTGATTTGTAATGAAAAAGCAAGTTTGAATAGCATTTTTTCTTTGTATCTGTCTCATTTAATTTGGTTTTCTTCTCTCCACCTTTTTATCTTGATTTTTTTAAGGTTTTAAAATACAAACACTGGGCCAGAGATTTCGGAGGGGCAAGGGCCCTACTCCAATTCAGAGTTGATTTCCCTTCTAAGAAATGAGGAGCAAGGCATTCCTTCTGAAGCAGAATTTGAAGGGCCATTCCTTAACCAGTGGGCCATCTCTCTAGAAGCATTTACACAAGGACATGAAAGCAATGAGTCCTCAAATGCCTCCAGTGTTCTGAAACCCAGTATTCTTCTCTGCCTTATCAGAATATTTTCTCAGTGAGATAGTTAAGCTTTCTAAGAAACAGATAATAAAATGTCTGGTAAGTCTTACTCAATTCTGCATCTTTAAAGCAGCCATAGTACAAATCATAACATATAAGGACTGCAGGAGATAAGAGAAGCCAAGTGCTGAAGCTTTCTGGAAAGTCATCTGGTAAGATATGAAAACAAGATGGGAGAATAATTAAACAAGGCAAGTGAAGAGGTATGTTTTCAGAACAACCTTATCTCACCCTTCCCCAGTCGAATCTGCAGAGGACAGGCCGGCTCTACTTTTAGGAATAGGATTTGTCAGACCTGATGTGAGGTTTGCAACCAGGGGTGTATTAAAGCAGAAACCAAAGCAGGAAAATAAAAATGGGAGTGAGCAAAGGGGAAGAAAGAACATTGAGTTTTTCTGGAACAGAACTTGCAAGACGTCGGACAATCTATGTAGCTTCTAATCTAAGCCAATCAAAACCCCAAGCTAGAAGCCAATCAGGACCCACATAATCCCTGAAGAAATGGAGAAGTTTAAGTAAATTCTGCAACATTCCAGGCCTTCTTCACTGGATGGCTAAACTTTCTTCCCTGAAACTAATTTCTTTGCACTGTATGCATTATAGACTGTTATTTAGGCTGAAGCTAGATTCTTACAAATGTCCTGTCCCACCCAGTGGTTGTTGATGTCCTTTGAGGCTGGTAGGACAGTGGTCAAGGTGCTTATGGAGAGAGAACAAATGGAACATGGAGCAAACTAATTCTTTGTCCCCATATTGGTCTTTTGCAAAAATTTGAATTGCATTATAATGCAATTCTGTAACACAATGGTTTCAAACTCAGTGCTTCTAGATATGAGAAGGTTCCATATTGCTCCTGATTTGTTAAACAATTTTTAATACTGTAACACTTTTATTTTGGATGGTAAGTGGGCTTGCTAAAAAGGGAAATTAGGCTTTCAGCAGACCCACCCATTTCTCCATTTGCTTTCCTACTCTAGATTTAGATTAAGCCAAAAGACACCTGTCTATCTGGCCAGGCTTCAGTATAGTAGTTCATGGGCCAACCTAAAAGATTTTATTGACAGTTCCTGATTAATAATTTGGGATTGCTGTAGGATGTTCTACATGGGGCAGTCTCTGGAGATAACTTGGAAGCTGAAGCTGGTCCAGAATTCAGTGGCTAGACTGCTGGCAAGTCACCTTGCCACTGTAGGGCAACACACCTTTCAGAGTCACTACATTGGTTACTAGTAAGGTTCAAAGTACTGATTGTCACCAACAAAGCCATATACTACTGCATAGCATCAGTGTACACCAGGCATTGCCTTGCCAGGGTTCAATCTGCCTATCCAGGAAGAAGTCCTGCTAAAAATCTCCCCTCCGTGTGAGGTTATGGGGACATGGATAGGTAGCAGACCTTTTCTGTTGTGGATCCCACGCTTTGGAATTTTCTGTCCATGCCACTTCTCCCAATGGCTGATAAAACCACCTTACTGCACTGGATGGTTTATTCGTTTTATGCCTTTCCCCCCCTTCTAATGCTTTATTCTGTGGTTCCCTGCCCATGGTCTGCAGGTTGGGGCAGGTTACAAAAACTGTAAAATAATCAAACGTAAAATAAGCAGTAGAAAATACAGTCCATAAGCTTCAGTGAAGAGACATTCATTCTAGAGTAGATGGATTGTGAGTGTACTGTATATATAATTAATCTTATTTTATATATAAAATGATGCTTCTTATGTAAAATAAGATGCTATCCATTATTTGAAGAAAAGGCCATTTCTGAACATTTATAAACCCAGACACTGGGACTAATCTAGTCTCCCCCCTCCCATAAAATTAAATTTCAGTTTAAGTCTCTCCCATAGAAATCAGGCCTCAGAATTCCCCATGATATAATGTACAAGGAGCCTGTGCCTAACTCAGGGAATAACAACAGCAACAAAAGCCAATAAAATGAGTATTAAATTCTACAAGCCATAGCAGAGTGCACAATTCTAAAAGCTGAGCACAATTATGAAAATGTTGAGATAGTTCTTGACTTCTGAGTCAACCTTAGTCAATTTTATCATCTTTGTAGTTTTCCAAAGCTGGTTGTTGTTTTTTTTAAAAGGTCTCATGAAAAGTGAGTACCATTTCAGTTCTCAAGCTAGTTCTACCTTCCATTAGAATTGCAGAACCTATTCCTGATCATATGATTGTAGGACACTGACCAGGCCTGACAGCAGATGAGATTCTGTGTCTCTCATTGTTCTTGGTGTTCCTTCCCTAAATTGCCAGTTTAATTAATTCATTGTTTTGTCTAATACTTTATCAAATGCATGTAATATTGAGAGAAACTCTTTCAAAGACTTTTTCAGATTTAATAAAAATTGCAGGTGATCCTGTTGGTTCATGAATGAGATAAGAATAGGGCTACCGTATGCTGGGCTACCTCTGATACGGTCTATTTATTTATTTGTTAAACAAATTTAGTCCCATGTGAGACTAAACCCAGAAGTGGCAATGAATTATTTTTTTAAAATTAGGACCAACTCAAATGTCACAAAGAGTGTGAGCAAAATTTTCAAGTTCTTTGCACGCAGCACAACCATATTTCCTTAAATTGGCATAAGTCTCCTTGAACTCTTGTTAAAAATGCTACAAACACCAGGCTTTTTCTATTGTTCTCAGTTTCTTCTTCATTTATTCCCCTGTGTAATCAGGCCTGAGGAAGAATTTGAGTAATTTTTAAAAATGGCTGCTACTTGGTGTTTTAATTGATTCTAATCAATACATATGGGTGAAATACAGCCCTTCCATAGATAGGACTACTTCCATCAGCAGTAGTGGAAGAAGGGGGATTCCTCATTCTCCTGCAGCTTCCCCAGATGCCCTCAAAACTACCTCTGATGGATTAAGGGACCCTCCTGAGCAGACTTTTGGGGTCAGCATGGAGGAAGGAATTGTCTTCCTAGCCCAGAACCCTTCTGAGCCAGCTCGGGAGACAAACAGGAATTGTAAGGGGTTAAAATGAACAACAGCCTCATGTGGCGCAGAGAGGTAGGTGGCAGTATTGCTACCGAAACTCTCCCCACAACCCAGGTTCGATCCCAGTGGAAGCTGGATTATCTCTCTGGTAGCTGGCTCAGGTCAACTCAGCCTTCCATCCTTCCGAGGTTGGTAAAATGAGTACCCAGCTTGCTGGGGAAGGTGACGACTGGGGAAGGCAATGGCAAACCACCCCTTCATGGCTATAGTCTGCTATGAAAATGTTGTGAAAGGAGCGTCCCCCCAGAGGGTCAGACATGATTTGGTGCTTGCACAGGGGACCTTTCACCTTTCAAAATGAACAACTGTCCTTTCCTGGTCCTACTGGAAGGAGTTGAGTTACTGGAAGAACCTCACTGGATTTCACCCTTTAATAAGACCAACTAAAATATTCTGCCATTATTTTAGGCACCCTCTATTACAAGTGTGGGCCAGATCCAGAGAAATGGGCACAGATACTGAGAAATCCTCTAATGCTTACAATTATAAGGCTGTACACCAGCTTGATTGATAACTGGCAAATAGAGGGAGAAAATGTAGAAGCAGTGAAAGACTTTGTATTTCTAGGTGCGAAGATTACTGCAGATGCTGACTGCAGTCAGGAAATCAGAAGACGCTTAATCCTTGGGAGAAGAGCAATGACAAATCTCGATAAAATAATTAAGAGCAGAGACATCACACGGACAACAAAGGTCCGCATAGTTAAAGCAATGGTGTCCCCCGTAGTAACATATGGCTGTGAGAGCTGGACCATAAGGAGGGCTGAGAGAAGGAAGAGCGATGCTTTTGAACTGTGGTGTTGGAGGAAAATTCTGAGAGTGCCTTGGACTGCAAGAAGATCCAACCAGTCCATCCTCCAGGAAATAAAGCCAGACTGCTCATTTGAGGGAATGATATTAAAGGCCAAACTGAAATACTTTGGCCACATAATGAGAAGACAGGACACCCTGGAGAAGATGCTGATGCTAGGGAGAGCGGAGGGCAAAAGGAAGAGGGGCCGCCCAAGGGCAAGGTGGATGGGTGATATTCTAGAGGTGACGGACTTGTCCCTGGGGGAGCTGGGGGTGTTGACGACCGACAGGAAGCTCTGGCGTGGGCTGGTCCATGAAGTCACGAAGAGTCGGAAGTGACTAAACAAATAAACAACAACATAGGGCTGTACAGCTCCAGTAAAGGACATTTAAGCTATACTGAATGCTGCATTATGGGCCTTTGTTGCTATTTCTCTATAGATACCCAGCCTCTTTCCTTTAAGGTTTACATGGCTCAGTTTCATGTACATTTAAGTAATGATTATCTTCCTTTTAAATATGTATTTCTGAGACAAAAATACATTCATTTGTACTCAGGCTAGTGACTGGTTTTTTAATCTTTTTTTTGAAAAAAACAATGAGAATTATTATAGCTTTTATACTGTATGTGCAACTTTGGGCCAAGGCTGTATTTGAGCCTTGATCTGACTCAACTGTTCCTTTGAATTTTTTGAGCAGACCTCGCTTTTCTCCTGGTAACCTTTGATAGAGGAAGTCTACAGGACCTTGGAGAAGACTGGCTTAGGGGAAAAAGCTGAGCTCCAAAATAGAATTCTAGCATCCAGAACATAAGGTGTCCTGTTCCTTGAAAAGTTGTTGTGGAGAAACTGATACCTTCTTAATTGGATATATAAAAACTATCGCCTCCAAAGAAGAGTCAGTATTTAGTTAAGAAAGCATAAAGAATATTCAGATGGATAAATAGTTTAGGGTAAGACTCTTAACAAAATAGCGTGGCAAGCCCATTAGATGATACACAGGACTTAAAACTTCTTCCTGGGTGCACAGCCCTAAGTTTGTAAGTAGCTGCAGGCCTCCATTTCTGCCTGCGGAAAACTGCAACATGGGAGCTTCTGTTCCCCCCCCCTATTTTCTCATTCTCTCTCTCTCTCTCTAATCTTCTGACTCTTTTCTCTTCTCCAAACTTCAGAATCTCTTTCAGAAATTACATTTTAGAGAAATTTCAGAGACACTGTCTTAAATATTTTTCAGGGACACCGCACATCCTTTGTCTCATTTTACACCTTCTGACCTGAGTCATGATCTATCAATGATCTGCACTCACCATGATGCCATAATTAGGGTGCTATTGGCTGACTGAGTCTGCTGAGGGCACCCCCCCTCAGCCTCTTATATACACGTTTAAAATTTAATTTCCCAAACCTAAAAACATATCTGTATCGTGAAGTTTTCCCTTCCCTTCCTTTTCCTTCTTGTTAAGTTTCACAAAACTGAAACTAAGGTTAAAAATGTTCCCAGGTTCCCAAATCGTTCTCTTCTACTAACCATGAAAACAAAAACAAAAACACGCATGACTGAAATGAAGCTCAGAGGGGGCACTGTCACTGGTCTGTTGGATGCATTTTCTTACAATCCAGATTGAAGTTCTTATACAAGCAAGCAAAGGAAAATATTTTAAACGCTCCCTGGTTTACTGTAACACCAGTAAATTATGGTTCTTTTGAGTCATTTCAGTGGATATATTTGAAATCTAATGACCTAAAGGGACATAACCTCATTTATAATTTTTGAAAGCTCTTTCATTTCGACATGGCATTTATTTAATAACAAAGGTGCCTGTTAACCACACCAAAGCACCTATTTTCTCTTCTGCTTTGCATAAGGCTTTGAAAAACATGGACCTTCTCTTTGAAGTTTTAGACCCTATTTCACCCTGTTCTGCAGAAACCTCTCTCTTTCTCTCTCTCCTGGAATAACATGTGGCATGCAATCTTCCTGGGAGAGTTTTGACTCTGTATTGCAGTGTAGTGAATTGTTTGAGGCCACATCCTCAAAAATTAAAAAAAAAAAGAAAAAAGCTTTCCTCAGCAGACTTCATGTCCTTGACTAGATGACAGCAACTCAACCTTTTCTAAGGCCAAATAAATAACAAACTACATGGAACAATCCAAAGGCAGGCAGGCAGGCTTCTTTAACTGCATGGCTGATTGCCTTTTGGCCTGTGGCTTATTAGAATTATTATTGGGTTAATTATATCATCTCTTCTTGAGCTTTCTTCATTGCCTGCCCGACCAATTATCGGTTGGGTGATTTTGCTCCCAAGGCTGGAGAGAGACGTAATGGGAGTCATGCGGCAGCATTTCTTGAAGAAACAGCAGACTCTCAAAATCTCTTCCTCCTTCCTGCAATAATGAACGAAGTCGAAAGGCCTTGAGTGGGAATGCTCTCCATCAGTCCTGGGATTAGCAGAAAACCATCCCAGCATGACATGCACTGTCCCCTTTGCCTGTTCTGTCTCTCTGCTGGTCACTGCAGTTCCTTGACTTCTCAGGATTAGATTTTATAGAGTTTAGATTTTATAGATTTTATTTTAATAGATTGTGTAGACCCTGAGATTGCACTGAAGGCAATAGAAGGGAGGAAATACTACTTTAACACTAGCTTACATAAAGACAACTCAAACCTGTCTCATGGCCTGAGGACAAGTTGAAAACAAGATTATGGGGACATACAGGAGGGTCCAGGAGGGGGTCAGAGGGGCAAAATGATTAATGCAGTGTCATGCCTTTATTTATTTATCTAATTTATCCCCGCCCATCTCCTCCCATTGGAGGCCTCTGGGCGGTTTACAACAATCGATTAAAACCATCACAATAATACAAAAAGTAAAATACAGTAAAAAATACTATAAATAGAAATAAAAAATAAAGAATAAAAAATCCAAGCGGTGAAGCATCTAAAACAGTCCAAGTGTGGGAGGAGTGGTCTATAGCAACCATCCCCATGTAGCTCTGTTCCCCTCTCCACCCCAAGCGAGGCAGCAGAACCAGGTCTTCAGACTCTGCTGAAAGGCCAGGAGCGATGGGGCCAATCTCACCTCCGGGGGCAGCATGTTCCACAGGGCGGGAGCTACTGCAGAGAAGGCCCACTTCCTGGACCCTGCCAGATGAAATTCTTTTACAGACGGGGTCCGTAGCATGCCCTCTCTGCACGATTGGGTGGGACGGGTTGATGTAATGGGGAAGAGGCAGTCCCTCGGGTAACCTGGCCCCATGCCAGTAGGGCTTTAAAGGTGATAACCAACACCTTGAATTGGACCCGGAAGCAAACTGGTACCCAATGCAGCTCGCGCAGCAGTGGTGTTACATGTGCCCTTCTGGGGGCACCAAAAACAGCTCGCGCAGCTGCATTCTGGACCAGCTGAAGCTTCCGGATACTTTTTAAGGGTAGCCCCATGTACAGCGCATTGCAATAGTCTATCTGAGAGATAACAAGGGCATGAGTGACTGTTTGAAGGGCCTTTTGTATGTTGCACACATGCCCCCAAAGGGTGGAGCTTGCAATGCAGTGGCATGATGCTCTCATCAGTTTGATGGAAGTAGGAAGTAGAAAGCTTCTGTGGATGCTCAGGGATCAAGGGAAGAAGAAAAGGTTGCCAGAGTGTGTTTGTGCTGTCATTAGCTGCACGTTCTTTCTCTAAATAAGAATATGCATACATTCTTACCCTCTCACATTTTTTTTAACTTGTCAAAGGGATAAAATGGAGATGTGACTGTACAGAGAAAGCTTTGAAATTAAAAAAGGAAAGTTTAATGGAAACAGAGTTGCGTTTCTCTTTGATGTGGCCCACTCCTAGGTGACAAAGTAGAGTTACAGTCCACTATAGAACATTTGGGGGACTGGGAGGCACATGTGGTATTTGTAGGGTATGCCATTGGCAGTCTCGCAAAATGGTGCCCAGATGAGCAGAATCAATCACAATCAGCCCTGTTTTCCCCAGGGAAAGCCAGACTCCCGGCAAACTCTCTGTGCCCTCCTGGAGAAAACCTGCAGACTCACGGATCTTTTCCATAAAAAGAAAAGTTACAGTTGCTTTCTGTATGGTTTCACTGGGGAAATGGCGTGGGGGGAAGTGTTTATCCCTGGTGTCTTTGACTCTACTTTTTTTATTTTCACATCTAATTTGGCAGATGGGCAGTAGAGGAAGGAAGGAAGGAAGGAAGGAAGGAAGGAAGGAAGGAAGGAAGGGAGGGAGGGAGGGAGGGAGGGAGGGAGGATGGATTTCAGATTGTTACGGTGCTTCAAAAATCTGTGAAATCTCTATGACCAGAGAGTAAGTCAAAACATAGTTTTGGGGGCAGGGATGTTGGAGAGAATTAAAGTAATAGGACATAAACTTTTAGCCTTGCCACATGCTAGGCATCATTTTGAGCAGTAACAGTATCTGACCCTAAGAAGTATGATAATATGTGAATTGGGGAGGGGAGGGGCCCAGCTGGCCTTGGAATAAATCTCTTCCATATGGTTACCGCATACAGAGATTAAAAAAAATACCAACAACTCCTTGCTGATCCATTTGAATTGTGCTTCATGAAGGATGGGAGCTGTATAAAACATAGCCTTGCTAGTGTGATGCACTCTTTCTCAGGAACGCAGGGAGACAAGCAGGCGAATCATTTGTCAGAAGGGCACTAGAAGGGGCCTCTCAACTCCCACCACCTGCAGGCAGGCATGTTAAGCTTCCGGCCAGGAATTTCCCAGCATCCCGTGTCTTACTTGAGTTAGCCACTGGGAGAACAGCAATGCAGGCAAAGTGGCAAGTTGTGTTATCTTCTTTAACTAGCGTTGTCAACTGGGGGCATTTGTTGCACAGCTTTAATTTCCTGAGGTTTCTGAGAAGAGGAAGCAGCAGTAAGAGATCTGTCTGGAACAATGATTTGCTGGGATACTATAATGGAGGACAAGCCAAACCACAGCAATTTATAGTACTGGTACAGTTTGAAAGAAGGAAAGTGACTGAATTTTGCACCCATCGTACACAAAGAGAGACAATTAATACCTTGGGTTTATCAATAGCAGAAGCAAAAGTAGGGATTAACAAGCATTTCCCCCCACTTATTTACTTTTTATAACCAAGTCAATGCAAATTTTGTTTGCTATTACAAGTTCTATTTGCTGTTACTCCACTATCCCCACATGATTCCTACTAAGCTACTATCATTTCTTTCTCTTTAGGTTTTCAGAGTTTGTCAAGCAAATTGTCGAGACAAAGGATATGCTAGACCAGTGTTTCTCAACCTTGGTGAGTTTAAGATGGGTGGACCTCAACTCCTAGAATTCTGGGAGTTGAAGTCCACCCATCTTAAACTCGCCAAGGTTGAGAATCACTGTGCTAGACAATAAGTGCCATTGCTGAGGATGACTGTTGGAAGTTGCAGAGTTACTGAGACCAGTGCTGTGATATGTCACAGGTGTCTGCAGGGCAAGACAAGGTGGGGCAAGTTATGTCATATATGCTGTGATGTCTTCATGGAATTTATGCAAATTTATAACACTTGGGCAAAGAAATCCTGATCCACGTGACATCTTCATAGCTCGTACCAGGTGTCTAAGGGCACATCCATTAGGTGGGAAACAGAGAAATGGGTCACCTAATCATGGAGTGCTACATGGACTTCCTCACACAAAGTGGATGGTTCTTATGCAAATTGGGATACATTTACTAGTTTTGTGTGCCGATATTTGAACGCTTAAGTAGTCTTTCCATAGAATAGGAGATTTTGATGTTTGCAAAAATAACCTGAAAATCCTCAACCTTGAGAAAGTCATGATGCATTGGGAAGGATATTGGAAGGTGGTACAAAAGATCAAAATGTAGGATCACAACTCTATCCATTAGCTGCTGCCTTGTCTGAGCAGGAAATGATCTGAGGGCAATGACATGTTAATTTCTAAATATTTCTAAAGCAACTTCCAGTGTATCATTTCCTGAGCAGTAATTGTGTTAGTCTCTTCTGTTGGTCTTTTGCAGTGAATAGAGGAAGGTTCTTTGTCAAATTCTAAAGAGGATTTAGATGCCATATTTTATCTTTATCTTTTATTGATTTTATTGTGATTTCTTTGTTGTGAGCTGCGCAGAGCTGTTGAGAGTTGGCAACGTATGAGTTTAATAAATTATTACTATTTAAAAGATTTAGTTTTAAATTGAAAAACTCTCAGTCTTGTTCAGAATTACTAGGGCTACAGGAAGGAGTTGGTTAATGCCTTTTTCTTTAGAAGGTCTGCAGCTTTCAATATTGACTTCCAGACTAGTTCCTGCTAGAGAGATTTTCTGGGGGTTGAACATAATTATACTTATTTTGAGTGGACTTGATGGAAGAGCCCAGTATGGCAATTGGCTACCAAGGAACATGTACACACACCAACTGCAAATATGCATAATTTTTTTCTGTTTGGTTGACAGCTAGTACAAGGAAGGCTCCATGTGATGCTGTGAAACTCTGAGTGGCTTTTCCAGGCCCCGCTGCTGGGTCATTCAGACCTCAGCTAAAGCTTAATTGATAAAAACCAGCCATATGTTTTACCAGCCACGTATTTCTCTGATGTGGCAAAGAAAGGTACCCAAAGAGGTTAAATCAGTTTGCTAACGATTTCATTTCATAAGATAATTATGGAAACAAAAATGAAGAGTTCTCTCTTTTCCCAATCTTCTGTTCTTCAGACATGTGAGATTATCATTTCAATCCAGGGAAAAGCCAGTTGGAAAGCAGTATGAATGGAGCCACTTCCCCATTCAAGCACAGAAACTGTTAGCTCAGTGAGATAGTCCGGGCAAGAAGCAGAACCAGTACAAGCTGTATCTTTATTGTAAGGTTAAATTAACAGAGTGTTGCAAGACTGAAAGTATTTCTCCCCTCCTTTCCTTTTACGCTCTGGAAAACTAGAGAGGGTCCCTTCTGGAACCTTTCCCACACCATCCTCCCTTCTGTGGGCTGAGACATCTTTTACATGCCGATTGTCTCATCTGCAGCAATCCCTCCTGCCTTCCAGGGTCAATCCCACCTACCATTACAGAAACTGATTTGACTGGCTGTTGATGAAATGTCGTCTTCCGACAAGGGCTAATCTAGCAGGCTCAGAGAGAACGTGTGATGGGCTGCTCCGCCATCCAAGGAGGGGACAACACAGGAGAAACAGCTCAGGGGCCTCTTGCTGCTACCCACAAACTCAGATTGGCCGTCTGATGTGGTTACCTTACTCTGCTTACTGGTAGGACTGACCCTGGTTAGAGAATACTCTTGTTCTCTATAACAAAATTTCACATTGGTGAAAATGCTCTTTGGGCTGAGCCTGGAATGCATATCTTATTGCATTTGTATTTCCACGCCCTGTTTCTTTGAAGAAGTACAATGTCTTGCTCTAAAACTTGGGCATTTAACTTTTGCAGTCTGCTCCTCCCCATGGGCTGACACAGTGCCAGTGTAATATTATATATCATCCCAGGCTTATAGATCAAATATTTTTGTTCAGTATTCTTTTATGTATGTATTTTTCTCAAAGAAACAATTGTGTACTTTAAACTTCTTTAGTCAAACTTGGCGGATCATGAAAAAACTAAGCTGGGTCAGATCTGGTTAGTACATGGATGGGAGACCAGATGAAATTACAGTGTGGTAGGGTAGATTGAGAAGTAAAAAAACCAAAACAAAACACCCACGTTTGGGAAAAAATAATAATAAACCACTTCCATACTGTTGCCAAAAATACCTGCATGGATGTGTTCATGTTATGATCAGAAGACAAGCCTGGCTTAAGGAAGGCATTACCTCCCACCTGCACTCAAAATCACAGATCTTATGGGATTCCTTTTCTAGAGATAATACTTTGTTCCCATCCTACCTCACTCCATTTGCCCTTACATTTGGACACAAAGTAATTTTCAGTTGAATTGACAGTATCATCTCATTCCAACTATTGCTGATTTGGCCTAGGTTGGAAGTGTGTCAGGCTGTTGCCAGATTTTTAGCTTAGTGGATTATTTTATTTTAAATCAGTGCATTGGAAGCAATAGTGGCAGGGCAGGGGAAGAAATGAGCTATGTCAGTCCTTTCAGGATAAGAGAATAGATTTGGATCTCCTGCACCCATGGAAAGTTCCTTTTTAGGCCTAATGCTTGCTCCTGCTGGTGAGAATACTATCAGCCATAGCTTTCCACTACTGAAAAAAAGACCATTGGGTCAAGCAGACGAGTTCCAGCTGGTAGAGTTCCCTACTGGCTGCTGATCCCTTCTGACCCATCTTAACTCCCCCTCCCCCCTCAGCAGATCTGGAAGCTGTTAGATTACTTCCTCCCTCCCCCTGTAAGCAGTCATTGCTTCATACAATATCTCTGTTTAGAGTTGTACCCTATTCATAGACCACACAGCCCAAGAGAAAAAGTCATATGACCACATTATAGGAAAGCACCAGTTAAGTGTGCCAATGTAATTGGATTAAGTATCCAAAGAATACATTATTTTTATCTATATTTATTAATTATTGTAATTGTATTTTATAGAGAGTATTTTTATATATTGTAATTATTTATTGTTTTATTGACTATTCCAGATCTGCTGGAAGTAAACTTGTTGTAAACTGCCCAGAGTCCCTCTGGTGGGAGGAGATGGGCAGTGACAAATTAGATAGATAAATAAATAAATAAATAAATAATATGAAATGACAACAGCACCTCATCAAATTAAAAAGTGAAACATGTTATCTGGAGATAAAATAGAGGCTCCTTATCCACTAAAATGTAAGGCTGTATTCCAGAGACAATCGTATTAACCATTAAGTAAGAAGGAATGCAGAATTTCTGCATAATGGAAAGAGGCAATGTGGAACCTCCATGTCTTCTGGATCATGACTTGCATCAGCCTTACTCTGTCTGGGTTATGGGAGCTCTATGGCGGTGTACTAGATTGTCTATCCTAGTATATAGGATAGAATATAAGATATTCTTTCACCCTATCATTCATTTCCCCCATTCTCCTTCTTTGCAACCAAGCGAGTCCACAGTTCTCGAATCTGCAGAAAATGTATTGCTCTCCACTGGTGATCCCCATATTGTCACAGGCAAGATGCTAGAAATGGCCCTGTCCTTACTTCTTGAATACAGAGCACACCAAGGATACCTATTGGTGGATCTCCTCAATTTTGTTTCCTCCCTTCCCACCAAATGTTACTAACTGACAGGAGAACATCCACTTCAACCAGCATTCCCCATCCTGATATTCTCCAGTTGTATTAGGGCAATGGTTCCTTTGGGTACTATGCCACTGGCCAAAATTGGGTGGGAATTCTGGGATCTGTAGATCCAAGACATCTGGAAAGCACCAGATTAGGGAAGGCTGACTGAACTCTTATTCTAAGAAAACTACAGTCTGACTGTCAAACTCATGGACCGATGCAAGCAATATTGAAATGAGTGAACTAATGCTAGAGCTGAAGTTGGGGGAATTCAGGTGTTCCTCACCATCACTACCTAAGGACCAATTCAAGAATTTGTTGTATATGTGAATTTGTTTTCTTGCATATACTAGTGGATATGCAAATAAACAAAGCATATATAGGTTTTATTCTGTGCCAGTCTTGAATAGTTTGACTGATGACCATGTGTTAATCTGACAATCTCCTTAGAGAGGATACATGAGAAAGTGCTGATTCCTGCATTTACCAGCTATTCCCAGCCATGTGTGTTTTCCATCAACACTCATGGTGGTATCATGCCTGTCCCGAGCATGACCACAGATGGATCCTGCAATGGGCTAGAAGTAGGTAAAGTCCAGTGACATGGATAAGCCTTAGATAAGCCACTGAAGGACATCCTGCCACCACAGGACCTGTTGTAATTTACTATACTGGTGTGGACTCTTCTAAAACAACCATCCAAAAATCAATTACTGCATGCAAACTCTTTGCAACTTCTGGGAATATAGTTGAATGATTGTACTCTCTAATCATAGGATGTTCCTGGAGGATTTGTAGCTATATGTTATGAATATGATGCTGAAGTGTTATGTTTGTCTGTCCTTAGTGTTTTTGGATCTGAACACAGGTAAACACAAAGGTTCCCAAAAGTTGAGCTTGATTTCTAATTACTACATGGACACATCCATTCATAGAGTTTCCTTGGCAACAGTATGGAAGTGATTTTGACCAGTCAAAGCATTATTCAAATGCATTATTTGGTGCTATTTAATGGCAAACTATAACAATAGATGCCTCTACCACTCTTCAGTTTAATGCTTTGATGGCACTTCATACATTAATAAAGTTCATACATAAATAACTTCTCTCTAAAACTGTTCTTACAAGTGGTGATTACAAACGCTCAATTTTGTTCTAGCCCTTCCCTCCCTCCCTCCCTCCCTCCTTCCTTCCTTCCTTCCTTCCTTCCTTCCTTCCTTCCTTCCTATTCCAGATTGGAAGTCTTCTCCCCTTTTTTACAGTGTGCAAGAGTGAAACTATACATAACTCAAGGCATGTACTGTAGTGAGAGAATGTTTATTATTATTATTTGGGTGATTTACAGTTATTTTCATAATTACAATCTTTTGTTCATATTTGTTTAAATATAGTTCATTTGTATTTTGGAAATCAATATTTTCAGAGGGGAAAAACACAGAATTAGCTCCAAATGAAAATAAAAATAGAAATCTGAACTTTAAAAATATTTATAACTGGTGTTTCTCCATTTTTTTTTTTTTAAAAACCCTTGGGATTAATCAGTAAATGAATGTACTTTCTCACACTTGACTTATCTTTCTTGCTCCTTCTCTGTCAGGTTGGCTAAAATACAAGGCCGAAAAGCTGACTGAAATATGTAAATATAATTCATGGGGTTGAGGTTGAAGTAAGAAGATTTTTGAAGTATTTTAAATATCTCCTTTTTCCTTTCTGTGTCTGCCAGTCCCTCTTGCCTGTAATATCAATGGATTCAGATTTGGCACAACAGAGGTATGTGACTCTTTGGGCTGATTCATCCAGTCTGTTACATATTTTTCAGCATAACAGCTAAATTTGGGGGCTTTTTGAAAAATACAATAACCAATTGACTTGACATGGCTTTTCCAGCAGGTCTTGGAGACAGATGATTCATGAAGCGCTCCCTCTTATAGCGTGGTGTTCTATTTTTTGAATCAACTCTATTTATCATCCCTAGCATGGCACTGTGAATTATTACTCGTTCCATCTTTATGCTTCATTTTTAATCTTATTTTACAGAATAGGGTATGTAAGCCATTCAGAGGCAGTGACAAGTTGAGTGGCATATAAACCTAGTAAATAAATCAGTACAATAAAAATAAATAAATGCAATTCTAAATTCAGATTTGAGGCACGAGGCCAAATGGAAAAAACTATCAGAGATGATTTCAATGTGCTTGGAACCCCTTAATAATGGTTTGGTTGATATGAGACAAAATAGATCAAAATTGCACAATGAATACTGGGCTTTGTTTGTAGACAATTGGAACTTTAAAAGCAAAACGTTTAATATTTGTTTACTTTAGAGAGCAAAGGGTGACATTAACGATATCTTAACTAGTAGAAACATGAACATGGACTGGTAGACTCTGCTCCTAATACTGTGCCTACATGTAGACTGCATGCAAAATAAGAGAGAAGGGGGGAAAGACTACCAGTAGCCCTGCTTCCTGTTGAAGGGGACTTCTGCAGGTACACAGGTATGAGGTGCAAAGGTCTTCTACTCAGGTAGGAACCACCTCTGATCAGGATTTCTGACAGGGAAAAGGACCTAGCAGATATATCTGTATCATGCTGAGGGTCTATATATCACTGCAATAGTGAATTTATAGTGCCAGCATATATCAATGCAAGGGGCAGGGTATTAGCTATAACGCTGTTCCTTGGGAGGTAATCTAGAATCTTTTGCAACACCACTGCTGGGAGAACCACATTCATGGTGAGAATTTCATGGATTGTGAACAGGCTAAGTAGTAAACATTTACCTGGCATTACTTTGAGTGATTTTCTTGACAGATAAAATCAAAATTGCTCTTTGTCAAGGAAACCACAGTTTCCAAGATGATGTCATCGGGTCTCTGTAGACGTTTCAGCTGTTATTTTTCCTCCTTCACTTCTGAGAGCAGAACAGTCTCTCAGCAACATATCCTCCAGCAGTCCCATGATATAGCAAGGGACTGACTGCAGCTCTGGAGCCTGGAATGCCAGACCAGGTATCTTCTGGCCTACAGGCTGAATCAACCCTGTGAGGCAGTTTCCTGAGGGGCCTGCCAGCTTCTAATATTGGTCCCAATCTCCTTTCTAGATTCCTTCACTCCTTCTGGATGGGAAGACCTACCTCCCACCAAAAACTGATCAGAGATAATAGCTTTTCCTGTCCTGCACTCTTGTGCAAGTAAAAGTCATTTTACTGGGGGAGGGGGTCATTTTCTGATGGGGGAGATAGATGCTTCTGATGGAGGAACTAATTCTCCCTGGATGCAGGGACTTGCCATTAAACATTCATATTATGGGGACATCTAGATATTGGAGCATGGTGTGAAGTAGGAAAGATCAATTCTGTCTTGTTTAATTTTGGGGGGTGGGGTCAAAATTCCAATTTACCAGCCACAAATTCTGTTTATCTCTTTTGCCTACAAACTCAGCTGAACATTTTTAATGAATATTCCCACACAAATGTATGCATGTTTCTCCTTATACTTTTCCTCATATTAGTCCTTTTTTACTTACAATCTTTCCACAGTAGATGGAAAAGCTTTGTACGCTGTTCTTTGCATATTTCTGAGAGCCATTGGCTGCTTCGCAAAACTTTCAAAAACTGTATTCTACCATGCTCCATGTTTCATATTTCCTATATGTTTGAGATGCCCCAAATCAATTTGTCTGTAAAATTGCACACCACCCTAGTTCACCTGTCTTTCTGATCCCCTTTTCAAAACTCTATTACGATGATTACAGTAGATAAATTGCTAGACTAATATATACTGCTATCTTTATAGCTCATAGGAAATGAGAAAAGGTTCTTTGTTGCAGTTTTACTCAAGATTGCTGGGCTGTTGGCATTTAACTTTGAGGAGAGAGAGGGACAGAGAAGGAGGAAGGGTGGGACCGGGAACAATGAGGCTTTTTACAGAGTGGAGCATTTGATGAACACAACAAGGAGACATTGAAGAAGTACTGCAGATATGTATGGCCCAGCTAAGTGCTTTCTCTGACTATAATTCCAAGCTGTTAGGATGCCATCTGGCTTGTTGGCCTTGCAGCTGATGGAAATGAGCCCAGATTTTCCAATTCTAGATTTGGTCTCCCCGTTATTTTTCAAAATTAAAACAGATGATAAGCAAGTCCAAAAGATTTGCATGGTCATCAACGGGCATGACAGATATTCACATAGTTTAGCGCATGCGTTTGGGCTGCCCTGAGTCACCGAGTAGCAGAGTGATTGTGTGAGGTTTTGGCTGCAAGAGAGAGAGGCCTTAATAAGGCACAATAATAGTTTAAAAGATGGGGGATAGGCAGCCACACGCACCCAGTGTCAGTCTTTTGTTGCTGCTCTTCATGCCCCTGCAAATCACACTGCCCAATTTTTGGCAGCAAAGTTTTAAGAAATAGTGGCATTATTTTCTGCTGTTTTCTCACAGGAAAGAAAGGGGGGTGGGGAAGGCCTTTAAGCTTCTTTAGAGACCTACCACAGATCAATCTTCCTTGGAATCTCAGCCTCACCAAGTTTAGTAATATAACCACATTTCTGCCTTGGTTGAAAAAAAAAAGTTGTGTCCCTGGTCTCACTGTAAACCTAGAATCCATTTTGCACTGCTAAATTAAGCATTAGGCTGGGGATGCTGTGGCAAAGCATTCTGATCCTAAGTATAAGCGTCCTGAATAAGGGAGAACTTTCTACAGTTTTGGCTACACACCTAATACCTACGGTCTCAGGCTCAAGTACATATCCTAAAATGTTTTTTCATGAGCTAAAAGCATCAACTTCAGAGGGTCATTCCCATTTGCCACTGAATCATGACCTCCAGATAAAGCAAGTTCGGTTGAAGGAGTTGCCCTTGTGGGCTACATGTTGCCCATGTGCCCACCAAAACATCTTTTACCCTTCAGATCTGGAATCTTGAACATCTCTAGAAAGCAAGTCTCCAGTACAGACTGAGTTGGTCATCCTGGGATTGCAATTGCCAAAGTCGAAGCAAATGAAGCTGATAAATGCAGTAAGACTTTTTTTTTTAACCATCACTATTTATGCTAATCTTCTTACCATTTTGTCATTAGAGTTTGAGAAGGGCTATTGCTAAATGGCAGAGCATCTACTTTACATGCAGAAGGCCTCAAGTTGAGTCACTAATGTCTCCATTTAGGACTGTAAATGGCACTACAGGTAGTCGTTGTTTAGTGACTGCCTCATATAGAGACCATTTGCAGTTACAACCATGATGAAAAAGTAACTTTATGACCAATCCTCTCGCATTTATGACCTTTGCAGGTCTGTAAAGCAAAGGAAAGCTGAAGTAAGATCCTAAGGACAGTCACGGTTTTACTTAGTGACTACTTCGCTTAATGACCGAGCTGTCAGTCCCAATTGTGGTCACTAAATGAGAACTACCTGTACTGCTTTGAAGGCCTGGAGAATTGATCAGAGGTGGTGGATAGTATATCAAAGAAGCATCCTGTTTTTCTATTTAGTACCTTATGTATATGATTCCATTCCACAAAGAGAGGGAAGGCTGGTCTAGAATCTTTCTTCTCCCCACCTGCTTCCATGTTTTATCACTAGCTCATTCTGTATGCATTAGGGCCCAAAAACTCAAATAGAAAGCCGATAGCCACTCCTGACTTTTTTTTTATTAAAAAAAAGAAGGAAACGAAACACTACAGAACTGAGCACATGTCATTTCAAACTCACTGAAATCATTTCATCCTCATGACTGCAGAAATAAAATTAGTTTGCCTGCCCTGCCATATTTACTCAGGCACAATCATTATTTTACTGCCGAACAGGGGAATCTAGTTTAAAAGTAATAAGAAGTCAATTTTATACATACCCAACTCTAGGGGCAAAATATGCCTCAGTTTTATTTTTTTGATTATAAAAAAGAAAGGATGCTGTATTGAACAATATCATCCTGGTGGGCCCCAGCATATCCATGTTGGCTCAGCTGCCAATGCCTGCTTGACATTCTTCCTTGCTATTCTTTCTCTGATGTTAAGGCATTGCTTGGGTTGCTTGTGAATCTGTGTGGTCCAGACACAGCTACACCAGTATCTCCTTCCTGGGCATCTTGGTTGCTGAAATCCATTGAAGGAGTTGGGACATGACTTGGATGAGTCTTTCCCAGTCTGGGTGTTCTCCTGAGATGTGGACATCAACTCCCAGCCTTCCCAGGGAGCAAGACCATTGCCGTGAAATATCTCTGTAGACTTGAATCGTAACAAGGATGTATCAACTGAAGGGCCCAGAGCCATATGCAGCCTCTGATGTATTTGGTGCCGTTCCAGAGCATCTGCAACATTTGCCACTAAATGTTTCATGTGACACAAGAAGAAAAAAAATGTCATTTTTAACATTAGAAAAGGGGGAACTTTATTAAAGACACAATTTTGTGCTGCCCACAAACTTTTCTATCTTATCTCCACCTACTTTTTGGCAGGGCAAAGGGTGTTGGACAGTTACTGTGGGTGATTTCCAGTTTAGTTTGAATCCAGCACAGTCCCAGTCAATCTTTATATCTGGATCGGAGCAAGCACATTCTCCACTCAGCCCAGCTAGAAAAATATGTAGCCTGATGTTTAGTTATTAAATATCATCAAACTTTTAAAAAGTTAACTGGGAAAAATGAAACAACAAGCAGGCAAAATCAAAAAAGGGAGAGAGAGAAACAGATGAACAACAGGGAAGAGATAAAAAGGCAGAGGATTTTAATAATAACTATCTACATTATCTATATGTACAGACCTAAAAGTACAGAAATTTCCAGAACTACTGGAAACAATATTGTGGATAATTAGCATGGACAGTCCCACAGGGAGTGGTCTTTGGTTATACCAGCCTTAACCTTTTTTTGTATATCACAGCAGCAGAATAAAAATGGAAAGGAGGACATTAGGTGATCCCTCCTTTATTTTGCACCATGAAAGAAATGATTTGGTGGGTGGAGATGACATATCCAACATATGGGACAAACTTGAAAGGGTCTGACACTACTGTGCTTCAGCTCTGGGAAAAGGCTGGCTTAAACTTAGGGACAGATGTGGTGGAACTATGCCCAGAGCTGGCTCTAGGGCAGGGTTCCTCGACCTTGGCAGCTCTAAGCTGTGCGGACTTCAACTGGCTTTGCTGGCTGGGGAATTCTGGGAGTTGAAGTCCGCACAGCTTAGAGTTGCCAAGGTTGAGGAACCCTGCTCTAGGGAGTCACATAGAAGATTTTCAGCAGCTGTTCTGCTACAGCAGGGTTTTTCAATCAGGCTTCTGTGGCACCCTAGGGTTCCATGAGAGGTCAGTTCCCTGGGAGATCACGATTTCTTTAAAAAATTATTTCAAATTCAGGCAACTTCACATTAAGGAGGTAAGTTTCATTCTTTATTTTTAGTTTAAGAACACTGTGAATGCATATATATAGACCTACCCGTGAAACGAATGTAATAATTTTGTAACTTCTGGCCTCTATTTGAGCCTGAATGTGCAGGGGTTCCCCAAGGCCTGAGAAATATTTCAAGGGTTCCTCCAGGGTCAAAAGGTTGCAGAAGGCTGTGCTAGAGTGATGCACTTTGTACTCACACCAAAATCCCTATCCTGGTGTCAGGGATGAGTGTAACAAGCCAGGTTCATCTTTTTAGCTGAAGGCTCTAGTGGCACAGGGGCTGAATTGGAGAGCAAGCTCCCTTTCTTTTTTAGTTCTCTGAAGGAAGACTGGAAAGTGTAGGAAATTGGCTGTGGAGGACAGTGGATCTTTAAGCTGTGAGGAGACAGAAGTGCCTCTTTGATCAAAAGACTTTGGGAATATTGGTGCTTAATGGAAGCCAGTGGCTACCTGGTTATTTCCTTTGGGCCCCATTCCCAGTGTGATGCTCTGTTTTGCCAAGGTCTGAAGCAGAAGGAGAGCAATGTCTATTTGGAATCCAGGGACCCAAATTATACTACTTATTACGTAGCAGGCAGCCAGTGGCACTCCTTTTGTATTTTGGCAGTGGGAATACAGCATCTTGATTCATTCTAGCAGTGTTTCTCAACCTTGGCAGCTTGAAGATATGTGGACTGCAACTCCCAGAATTCCTCAGCCAGCATAGCAATTCTGGGAGTTGAAGTCCACATATCTTCAATTTGCCAAGGTTGAGAAACACTGCATTCTAGGATCACCATGCATAGGTTAAAGAGACCCTTAAATCTTCCCTTTAGTCCTCCAGACTCTCAGAAGACGATCAGCAATGTTTATCTTACTCTGATTAATCTCTTTAATTGGTGTGAGATGGGGAATGATTGAAAATGAGGTTGATGTCACAGGAAGTCTACTGCTATGTATCCATGCAGGGCCATCCTGATCAGGCTGGGCTCCTTTGTATGTTTTAGCCTAAAATAAAATTGAGCAGAGTCAGCTGCACACTATGGAAAATAAGAGGTTTGCTTGATGCAGGGTAGTTTTGGGATGGGAAAGTTGTTGCTCATTTAAACAATCCACCATCTGTTACTCAGGCTTATTGTCACTCAGTTACAGGAGTTGATGGGTGGCCTTTTTAATGGAGCAAGTTAATCTACTTGGATGTTTTTAGGTTTTTTCTCCATGGTGGACCTTTGGAGGCAGTTGTGCGCATGCTAAGACTGTGCATAGCCTCCACAATTTGCCACCATTTTTAATACACTGTAGGGAAGCCCTGAAAAACAGAAGATCCAATAGAAGAGAATGTATGTAGCCCAGGGCTGAACGGTGGAGTCCTTGGTGCTCTCTGAGCTTGGTTGTTTGCTTGCAGACATTTCATTATCCCACTAGGTAACAGGGAGCAAACCCCAAAGTGACTAGCACTGATGATGTTACCTAGTCAGGTAATGAAGTGTCTGCAAGCAAATAACCAAGCTCCGAAAACAGAAGATGTCTGCCTCCCCAAACTAGCCTTTTATACGTGACAAGACTGTCCCTATAGGGCAGTGTTTTTCAACCTCAGTGATTTTAAGATGTGTGGACTGGCTGGCTGGGGAATTCTAGGAGTTGAAGTCTACATATCTTAAAGTTGCTAAGGTTGAGAAACACCACCATAGGACATGATTGCCCACTCTACTGTGGCTGTTATCCATACCAAGACTGTTGGTCTAGCCACCATCAGTCCTAGCCTTAGAGCAAGCGGGGAACTTATGATGCTTCCCCAACATTTGTTGCTGAAAGGTGTTTTTGTTTAAAAAATAGTGAACATCCATACTAGAGATGAGGGGAAATGCCACCCTCTCTGGAACCTGTTTCACCACAGATGAATGGTGCTGAAAATGATCCTTAAAATGTTATATGTCACTAGATGTAGTCGTTGATTTATGACCATTCATCTAGCAACCGTTTGAAATTACAACAGCCCTGAAAAAAGTGAGTTATGACCAGTCCTAGCACTTACAACTGTTGCAGCATCCCTGTGGTCACAACATCAAAATTCAGGCGCTTGGCAACTGGCATGTCTTTACATCCTGAGGTCATATGATCACCATTTGTGACCTTCCCAGTTGGCTTCCGATAAGCAAAATCAATGGGGAAACCGTGTGATTCACTTAACAACCACATGATTCACTTAACGACCACCACAAAATGTTGTAAAATTGGGTGCAGTCACATGGTGCCTTGCTTAATGACCACACTGCTTAATGATAAATTTTCTGGTCTCCCTATTGTGGTTGTAAGTTGAGGACTACCTGTAACCAGTGATCTTTCTTTCCTGTTAGGAATTAGGGCTAGTATTGGTAACAGAACCCATCAATTATGAATATGTAGCCTTTACCCTTTTTATTAGAGGCCGTGAAATCAATTTGATTGTATATCACATCCAATCAGTTTTGAAAAAAGAGCAAACTATTAAAAATAAAAGTCGAAGAGATCTACATCAGTGCTTTTTGGCAATAAGCAAGATTATTTTATTTGAACTCATCTTATTTTTGCCTTTATTCTCTATCCCAGTCTTTTTATTGAAATCAGCTTAAAGGGAAAATCTTTGGTCAGTTGTCAAAAGAAGAGAGAAACTATTCCTGAAAGATTAGATGACTATCATTTGTTTTCAGCAACAATTTATCCAAGATCCTTCATGTTAATTCATGTATGAAAAAGCAACATAAGGACTTCCCTTTATGCCTCAAGGAAAGACTGCATGGAAATAATGGTAACAATAACAGCAATAACAATAAAAATAATCCTTTTGAGTCAGTCTCTCACTTTTATTTGTTCCAAAGTTTTAAGCTGGATAATGGTCACCTTTTGCAAAAGACGAATCTCTGCTGACATTTATTAAAGGAAAAGAGTAAAACTGTGGATGCATTTTAATGAGGGATATAAATAGCATCTACATAGCAATCTATTCTGCCTTTAAGGCTGAAGTACAGCTAATAATACGCACACACTCATACCCTCACACACACACACTCATACTCTACAAAGCATTGATGAACTCTTGAGTTTTTTTACTAGAAACAGCCAATTGGGAATTAGAGTTATTTCTCTATAACAGATGTGGAGATTAAAGTTCATTGGAATAGTGTTCCCATAGCAAGCTCAGCATGTATTATTCTTAAGGAGACCAAGAGAAGTCCTACAAGAGACTGTGAAACAGCTAATTTTATTATTCAGAGGAAATCAAAGGATGGGAGCAAGGGAGAATTAACTCTTTCTGAGCGATTATTTCCAACTTTTGTCTTTTTCGCTCCTAAGATCTGCTGTTTATGTTTCTCATTAGACACAAGAGGTTTGGTTCTCATATGGATGCCCAGAGAAGCCAGTCAATATGGACTGGTCTGCTCATCCCTTTTTATCATCGGTGTAAAAATTCATTTTAAACAGATGTTCTTTCTAAAATTACCCATTTGATGGGGCTCAAAGCATGGCTTTCTGGAAGTGAATCCTGGGGGCTGATAATAAATCAAGCCGTGCCATTTTGAATCCTTCCTGTAAACAATTTCCACCAACCCTCCCTCCCCCCACCCAATATTTTGAGCGCTTTAGATTGTATAGATTAGAGCAACTTCAGATGCCATGAAAATGATTCCTCCACTTTGGGTAGTGGGTCTTAAAGTTGACCATACAGAGACAGATGTATGGATGAAGTTTTAACCTATGTTCTTTGTCTCTGATGTGTCATACTGTATTTGACAAGAAAAAAACTTGACCAGAATATGATGGATAGAAATTATTTAAAGCTGTTTTTCTCAGGTTGAGATGGTGTCAGTGGGCTTTTCCATGGAATGGTGAAATAAATAACAATGCCAAACAAATGTATAAAGATATGTTAATTGAAAGCAGATTCAAATGTTTTTAAAGGTTGGGTATGGGAAGGAGGGAGAAATCAGGAAAATTAAGAGTTGGTCCAATTCTGATTCAAATGGGAGAATTTAAATATACTGTAAGCCACATAATCTATAACAATGTTTTTCAACCTTGGTGACTGGAAGATGTGTGGACTTCAACTCCCAGAATTCCCCAGCCAGCTGGAGTCCACACATCTTCCAGTTGCCAAGATTGAGAAACACTGATCTATAATGATAATTTATAAGACAATTTGCATTGTAAGGGGGGGAGGGAGGTAAGTGAAACAGTCTGAAACTATTGCAGATAGTATCAGTAACATGAAACATGTATGATCCAAAAAATAAATCCTCTGCAGGCAACCATTCCTAATTACATTAATTTTATTTGCACTGCTTTTTGGTGTATTATCAATGACATTTACAACAGGATGAGCAAACAACTAGGTTTTAAAGAAGCAAGGAAAGAAGAGGCTCATTAAATAAGCCACAGCAGGGATGTGTGAATGCCCTTCTTCCCCACCCACTCCTTCTTCTAATATAGACCTGGGAATTGGACTGGGTCTTCCCACTGCACCCCAACTGTTCTTCCCTGAACTAAAGGTCATTGGGGGGTGGGCCAAACCTCAAGTCTGGAGGAGCTGCTCAAAGCAAGAGGAGCCCTCAGAAGTAGATCTTCTTGTATACCTCCGATGGCAGCTCAACTTGACTTTGGCTGCCCGTCTTTCTCTTTGGAAAGGCACCTGTGCAGAAGCTGCAACTGGAGCTCTTACAAGACACAGCTCCTGGTGACCTTAGCTACTCTGTGTCTCTCACTTTTAGATAAGGCATGGGAGATTCAACAGTGAGCCATCTTGTGGGTACTCTCAGAGGAAGTAGTTCTTGCCAGGCATGGCAGGAGGAAGAGGGGGCTCTGGGAAAGGGAGGAAGAGATTTGATGGGAGGGAGATAATTTTTGCTTGTCTCCTCATAGGCTGGATGGGTTGGCCTGCTTGAATAGGTTCACTTCCATAGCTTCTTAAATAGATATATTGCAAACCCTTAACTTCTCAGGTGGTCTTCCCCAACCTGGCATACTCCAGAGAGGTTGGAGTTCAACACCTAAACTTTTCTGCTACTTCACTGGGAGGCCAGGGAGAGCAGCTGTGAGATCTAGAAGCATCATGAATGGAAAGGTTGATAAAACAGTATCATCTTTATAATACTGATGATTTGAAGATCAATAGCAAGGAAGTCATCAGAATCATTTTTGTTAAAAACAAAAGAAACAGTGAGCCAAAATGATGGGAATTCCACACACAGATATAGCTAAGCAAACAAGATTGGGAATTTGCCAACCTCAAATGTTAAGAGATTAACAGTCTCAGAAGGTAATGGAGGGTTCTGGGCAGGGTTGTTTGAAAGAGATGGACTATCAGATGCAGTGATTGCAAGCTATTCAGATATGGAAAGCAATTTCTCTTCCCTTTCCTTCCACACCCTCCTGCAAATCTTTGCCCATGAGAAGACTCCTGGACTAATTTGTATATGAACTGAATACTGTGCTGGTAGAAGCATGATTCAATCCTTGCTTGCAATGAAGGGGTGGAAATCTCATATCCTTTCATTAGTAGAGGCTATGAGATTGGCCTTGATTTCAAGTATGAAACACATCTTCTTAAATGTATAAAAGAATTAGAGCAGGGGTGGGGGTTGTGTTGCTATAGTAGCTGGATGCTTTTTTGCCTGGGAAAGAACCCATGAGAAATTCATACTGACTCAGCAGCAGGAATCTGTTCCTTCTGGGCTGCTAGACACACTCACAAAGTGTGGTGCTTCCTGCATTCTCCCTTGGTGAGATGTGGACTTACTTTACACCGCTCAGCTTCTCAAGTTTCTAATTTTCAATAATATCACCTATCCTGTGTGGTTATTGTCCTTGTTGCTGGAACTGGAGTGAAGGGCTCCAAGTCTGACAGCAACAATCTACTAAATTTCAGAAGGACCATTCAAAATGTGTGTAATTCAAAAGTGTGAAGAGAAAGAAGAGCAAATTCCCAAAAGGGACTACATTATGTCATAACAACTCAACTGAATGTTGTGGTATCTCAAAGATTAATTATGGCTTGAGTTGCTTGAAGTAAAATCATTTCAGCTTTCTGCAGTGTGCTGTCCCCCAATTGTGTAATCTTTAAACTTCAACCAGCATGGTCACTGGTCCCAAGTTGGGGATTATGGGTAATGAAGTCTTATACATCTGCAGGACACCAGGTAAGGAAATGCTGTCTTGCTGTCTGAAATTACACTATCTGGAGTGAGCATTGCAATGTTTATTTATTTATTTGGTTTCTATAGCTGCCCATCTCAACAAGTGACTCTGGGCCATGTACAGTCATAAGAACATAAAACAATTAAAACAATATGAATAAATATATATGGTTGCTGAGTAAAACTATTGCCATAGATGTTAATATAGCCAAGAAAAGGGGCCCTTACACACTCAGGGCCCCAGTGAATGATCAACAAGGGCTACACTTTGCCCAGCCCATTCTCCTTATTTTCTAGGAAGTGTTTCTGGAATGGCTCTATTAACAGTGATTAGTGCTAACCTGCTTAACAAAGGATGAAAAACTAACATCCATTTTAGATCCTGGATTAAAAGTAGGAAGGAAGTTCTGTTATCTCTAGTTGCATTCCACATTTCTGCAGAACTAGTGGTTACATTGGTGGGACCATTAATGCTTCTGAAGGAAAGAGATGGAAGGTGTGAGTGTGTGTGTGTGTATGTGTGTGTATTGATTCATTCCCAACTGCTTAATCTTACTTATTAATCAGAAATGCTCCATCTCCACAGGTCTCCAGTGCAAATATGTTCTCCAATTATGATATTCTATGAGAAAGGAGTTTACTCTATATCCATTTTCTCCCCCTGAATCTGAGGATATACATTTCTTAGGCAGACACTTGGCCAATTTATTCAGTTGGACTTACTTTAATTTGAAGTGGACCTTCCCCCAGCTAAGTAGGTTTACAGTCATAGTGACAGCTTAGCCTCTTTCCCTGGCTAAAGAGTAATCTTAGATGGGGGTGGGATGGTGGATGGGAAGGGATATCTTTTGTCTAGACCAGTGTTTCTCAACCTTGGCCACTTTCAGATGTCTGGACTTCAGCTCCCAGAATCCCCCAGCCAACACATCTGAAAGTGGTCAAGGTTGAGAAACACTGGTCTAGACTCTGTATTGGGAAGGGGAGAGGATGGGCGTTCCCTCCTAACATTTCACAATCCTAATTGGCTTCCGTGACTGCTATTTAAAACTTTAATGCATAAGAGATGAGGGAAGAATGAATGAACAGAAGTGGTAAGATCCCTTGCTAAATTCAAATAGGGCCTCTATTCCAAATGAATGACAGAGCAAGAGCTTATAACACCAAGCAACTGCTGGAATTCTCTGCCCGCAAGAGTGGCCTGTTATCTGTGCCCTTGCAATGGGGTAAAGGATTTGATTAGAGACAACTCTTCTCTCCCATCAAGCCTTGCACAACTGGTCCTCTGGAGAGAGGAAAGGAGCAGCCAACTGCCAGAGCTAAGGCAGTGGGATTAGGGAAAGCAGGACATGGAGGATTTCAGCTGCGTAGTGGTGGGGTGGGAATTTACAGATTGCTCCTGCTCAAAAATAGCAGACAGCTTCCCAGATGTCATGAAAACAACAAGAATAGCAATCATTGAAAGCCCTAGGAGTGAGACATTTCTCACTCAGCTGCAGTTGGAGAAATGCATGCAGGAGCAGGTTGCACATTGAGATGTTGGTGCCACAGCTGATCTTTTAAGGAGCAGCTTCAAATCTGGGTTTCATGATTGTTTATGAATGCTGAAACCTGCATTCCCCCTAGCCATCTTTTTAAGGACCAATTTTCACCGCCTTGCTTGGCCTGCAGAAACCAAATTCATGAGATACCCAAGGGCTACCAGCTCCCGTTTCTTTTTTTGGTCAGGGCTTCCTGTGGACTCGGTGACCTCACAACTTATTGTGGAACAAACACTCCTATTTTTCTTCTCCTTAAATGACTTGAGAATGTTGGCTCGTCTGTGGTTAACCCACCCGGCCTCTTCCTGTAACATCAAGGATAGCAAATTTCAGCATGCGCTGGCTGTCTGAAGAGCAGATTTGCACTGAAGTGGATATGCTGGCTTGGAAGACAAGGAGGATTTTTTTCCTTCTTCTTAAAGGATCTTCTAAAAGTACTACAGCCATTGATTATTTTTAATAACATCATGTTCCTGAAATGAAGGGGTCGTCATCACTGGATGCACGGAATTGTCACCTGGCTTCAACTGAAGATGTGTGTTTGTCACAGTTTATAAAGCTATCCAACAGCTGTCTTATACAAGCTCTTTTTCCAGCCAATGTCCTTTTCCCACGATAGTGGAATTCTGAGACTTGCTATAATCCCCTTATGTTTGTAGGGTGACAAGTCAGGGAACACTGCATTATTGCAGAACTAGACTAATGACCGAGATGTGGGTGTGTATTTTCAAATTTCAGTTACATGGGAGAACTATTGGACGTTTGGCCCTACAGCAACACCATGACAATTTTGAAGTTAGCAACTATTTTTTGCCTTTCATTTTGCTGTTGAGGATGTTTTGAAAAGTAAAATTGCTTTCTTCAGCCCAGGAGTTGTGTAAATGCACCTATTTTATATTATATTTTTGCAATACTCTCTGCCCCCTTACCCTGAATTTCACCATCAAATGCCTGGATTATTTTGGATGATGGATCTGGGCAGCTTTTGGAAAGGCAACTTTGAAGCGCCCAGTAAAGGTGAATTGATCTATTACCGACATATTGAGATCAGAAGGGGCTTGTTCCAGAGTTTAGAAACTATCTGCCATTGATCAAAACACCACTTGAAACAGGAAAAAACCATGTGGCTGATCCTTGGCATTTTTGCCACCACATTGTATGTTTGGTTGGGGATGGTTATTAAAAGAAGTTAAGTGATTACATGTGGCCATGGCTTGCCATCACCGACAATAACTCACGTGTTGGATCTTGGAAATGGGGGAGCCCTTTTCCACCCCAAGTGTTTCCAGGGTGAAACTCCAGCATCCGGTCTTCCTTCCCCAGCAACTGTCACTCCCAACTTCTTGCACAGAAGGAGAACCATTTTTCTCTGTGCAGGAAGAGACAAGGACAATTCTTCCTTATGTTCTCTGTGTGGAGAAAGGTTTTTTTAAAAAAAATAAAAATAGGTCCAAGAGATCCTATCTTTTAAAGCTCAAACTCCAAGGAATGCTGGGGATTCTGTGATCAGAAAGCCTCCACAGAACAGTGGTTTCCAAAAGTCCATGTGGTAAAGCAATGTTTAAGCTCTCTGAAAGATACGATTTATGCAAGCCAAGACCTGCAGTGTCTTCACTAAATTACAGAACTGTCCTTCTTCCTCTGGAACAATTAAAATGGGCAGTCTCTTACTGATCTGTAGATTTTTGAACTTTTTTTCTTCTGATGAGCTTCTTGTGCGCTCTCTTCCTTTTTGAATGTCTTTCGTTCCCCTCTTAATTACCATGAGTTTCTGCTTTTGACGTTGCCGTTTACTTAATATACATGACCACATCCTCTGCTTGCTGCGCAGTTATACTTATTCTGCCTTCAAAAGCTGAGTCTTACGCAGTCTCCACACACACCCGTTGCTGTTGAACTCATTCCCTTGTGTGTGCTTTCAGCAAAGTCAGCCACTCACAATGCAAAATAATGCTCTGACACACAAGCACACTCTTTCTCTCTCACAAAGCTTTCTCTTAAAACCCTACCCCGCACCCCCATTTTTTCCCCAGCTGGGACAGCCTTGGTATCTCAGTATTTCATTGCCCAACTCAATTCCAACACAGCAAAAGAAGATTTCTGATTACCTCTGTTTCTCTGTCAGCATGGTGTCATGGTGACATATGATAATCTGACATATGTGACAATGAGAAGTAACCTCCACATGGTATTTACCCTACAACATAGTGGAAGCTTTTTTCTGTCAAAAATGGCTGTTCCAGGTGGCCTGGATTCATGAGTGCCAGTGTTAAGGGGAGAGGGGCATTAACCCCTTTGCTCCCACACTCCACCTGCAGTTTGGATCAGTAGCCTTTGCAGTTGGCATTTCTTATTTCAAGGCAAATTGTAAGCACAGTCCCCACCATATGATCATGGCGAAAGGGGTATGATAACATTGGTTCGGAATTATGGGAGTTAAAGTCCAACATACCCAGAAATTGCCAAGTTGGGGAAGATTGTCTAAAAGCTACTGTGGTGTGGGATTTGGGCTATACTGAATGCTGCCTAGAGTCTATGCCAATGCTTATAGTGCTTTGCTATTCTTTCATCAAGATAATGTCCTTTGTTTTTGGAGAACTGAACACACACATCTATCATCTCTGTCTCTGTCTATCTAATCCATCTTAATCTCCATCTCTCTCTGTCATCTTGGAGGATCCTGAGCTAGATCAGGAAAGAGAGGTTTTTGGAAAATTTGCTTGGAAAACCTAGACCAGTGTTTCTCAACCTTGGCAACTTGAAAATGTGTGGACTTCAACTCCCAGGATTCCCCAGCCAAATTTTCCAATTTACTATGACGCAGCTGAGCTGATCAGATCCATTCAGGCCCTCTTTTCTAATTTAACTTCTAAGCCAACAGGCAGACCGAGGACAGGACAGCCCCCTCCCCCATTGTGAGTAGCAAGCCCTGGTGGCTTGGAGCAGTTTTAACTAGAACAGCTGCAAGGGCTAAAGATTAGAAACCTCTCTTTCCTGATCTAGCTCAGGATCCTCCAAGCTAGTTTTTCTTTTTCTTTCTTTTTTTGAGGTGGGGAAATGAGCCAGCTGCATTACATGACAAATGTCCCATATAGTTTTGCCTCCAGAAGTAGTCCTGGGGATACGTGTTTATGAACCTAGCTGCAAGTCTCCTGCTAACTAACAGCCGTAGCTGATTGGGGGGGCTCCATGTCAAGCACCAAGAGAGTTCAGAGTGGAACTGCTTTAGCTTAAACTTGAAAATGTTGGCTATGACATTGCGTGCAAACAACCTATCTGTAGCCTCTTCTACCCAGATGCTTGAAGTTTCCGCAGATGTACATCCCGCCACAAATTTGCTTATTTAGGGTCAAACTGGACATTTTCCCTTTTTGTTTGTATGAAAAGCAGGTGGGCTCAGATCCACATTTGGAGATGGGGTGGTGTAACATTTTGGCATACTGGTGTCCTCATCCAGCTCCTGCACCTGATGTTTACATTAAGCAATTATGCAATTATTAATTGCATGAATGGAAATGTACTGAGTCTAGCCTTGAAAGCAAGTCCTGTTGAAAGCAGTGGAGTGTCTTTTCAAGTAAAAATTACAGAACCTAAATCTCAGCATTCCAACTGCGCCCTCTCTCTCTTTCACACACACACACAATTCAAGCACTCAAAATCTGGACTGGGCTGTCTTGCAGTATTTTGGGGATTGTGTGAGGTGTGCTGGTCTGCAAGACTGATGATTTCAACAAAAGCTGACCTATATTTCAGTAAGATGTGCAAGAGTTAAGCATTGCTTTGTTAAGTTGATCAAGCTAGAAAGTAAAGAGAAAAATCAGTTGGGATACTATACTTGTCCACAATGTTGAATCAGACTGGGAAGAGTCTCAAGAGTTGTAGGGAGAATTGCTGTGAAGAACTTAAGAAGCTGATTTGCTTTAGGGCTGTATTAGGGAGGCAGGTAGTAACAATTTTAAACAGACTGTGCTTCTGTGACCCTAAATTGCAGGAGAGGTATTCACTCTTCTTTAGAGAATGTCAAGAACATTTGGGCTCAAAGAGAGAATCACTGAAAGGGATTCACATCAGAGGTAGACATTTTGGGTTATTTGCTGAGACCATGCCGTTTCAAGGGTCCATGTCTGACATTCACAGCCTACTGGTTGTTTGCTGGCTCTGCCTATTTGCTTGCTTTTTCTGAGCATGCAAACAATGAAAACAGTGAGGAGAAAAGTGATATTGTCCACTTACTTTATGCTCTTCAATCTGGCCAGTCATGGGGTTGGAAGAGGACTTAGTCAGTCCCCACTCTCAAAACATGGAACCAGCTCTGCCCCTGACAGGGTTGATTCAACTAGTGAGTTGCTGCTGCTTTTATGCTCTAGGCATCAGCAATTCCAGGGATGAACATCTGTAAATGTTTCCCATGGAACTCCAAAATTCAGTTAGTTTATTTATCGTATACTCAGCCACGAAGTAACTACAAATCTTGAGATCGCCAAATCTCTCAAGTTTTCAGGGTTCTTACATGTGATCATGCAAGATCTGTGGGGGTAGGGAGGTCATTAAAATCTGATCTCACAAATTTCCCCCCCCCCCATTTTTAGTTTTAATTGTACCCATTATGCAAACTTGCATGATGGTGTGTGAAAAAAGTTATTGTCCCCCTGATGGATGCAGAGGCCAAACACCACACTTTAGTCCTGGAAGAATTGTGGCAAAATTATTGTGATTGTGGGCATTTGGCCATAGTTGAGTAATCAAAGCAGGCCTTTCTGTTGTAGTCCCCAACTCAGTGGTGTCTCAAGAAGCAGGAACGCTTGCATTTTGGGTGTGCTGTCTTTGCTGCTCCGGCCCTGGTAGGTAAGAACTTGATTTTTTTTTTTCAAATTATGCTCATATGATTACCTTTCCCCTTATTTAATCAATGATCTTTTGCATTTTTGCATGTTTTCCTTTCATTTGGCTAACCCGATTGTGTTAGGTGCCCTTCCTTGATGTCAGTGGTCCTACTGAGAGCCAGAATCTGTGCCTTAATAAGAGAACTAAGGGTATTTATTGTGAGTGCCAGGAACTGCACAATCAGTTCTGGCAGTGATGTGGAGATGACAAAGAAGAAAGAAGATGAGGAAGGAAGGCCATGGGAGTGAAGAGCAGGTGATGCAAGTGGGTACCCACCAGCCCCACCGGAACAGTGTTCTAAAAAAGATAGTTGAAACTCAGCTGCGGTTTACCACAATGTTCTACTGATCAGCTGAATGGTCTGAAGTACAGAGTGACTGAAAGTAAGTTTATTTTCCCACAGTAAGAGACATGAGCACAGATGCACATGCCCATCCTTGTGCGCACACAAAAAATCTTTGTGCACAGATGCTGAGGTCAGTTCTGCATTACAGATGTTGGCTGTAGCTGGGCTTAAGGAATTCCACCCCTCCCCCTGGTGACTTTGGACTTAAGCAAAACTTCAGGACACAAACAAACTTCTGTCCTTTTAATTGCATCAGCCTAACCCCTTTCTTCCTTTTAAAATTTCCTTTATAAACGTATGCTGCCGTTTGAGTACATTATTGATGTATGCGCTCTCATGGTTGAAGAAAGCATGAGAACCAAGCATAATCTCTTTTTCTACAAGCAGTGGAAGCCAAAAAGCAACCCCCTTCAACTCCAGGTTTTAGGACAATGGAACTCAACGGAAGCAGATCCTTCTATAATAATAGGAATTAGAAAATTCCTGTTGATGCTTGAGAATTCCTAATCACAGGGGGGATGTCCTAGTAACCTGAAATTCAGTTCATCAGTAGTTATAGCTAAACAGTAGGATTTTTCCCCCCTATCCTAGAAAAAGGTATGAGGGGATGCTCTGTTGTTAAATTTTAGACAATTTGTTAAAGCAGGGTTGTTGTTGTTGTTTTGCCTAATGAGGCTTTTTCCTACTCTATCTGCTCTGCAGCTGTAAAACAGTTAACCATGTTCCTATGTTAGGATTTATAATATTTTCTCTCTCTTTTTTCATTTTAACAACATATAACTGGTGTTTATTGTATGCCACTTTGGGCTCTGCTTGTAGAACAAAGCTAATAAACAGTAAATCTAAATCTAAGTGACATCTGATGTTCCCTTCACCAAATGCATTATCGTTTCTCTGGTGTATTCTGTGCAGTAATACAGAAGAATGCTTAAAAAGTGTAGGAGGGATATGGAGCACAAAAGGGTATGGATCACATCTGTGATTGCAGATATGGCTTTTAGCATTAGTCCTCCCATGTTGATGGCTGGGTGGCTTGTTTCAATGTACTTCGATTTTCTTTTGTGATTATATGAACGCCATTTTCCCACTTAAATTGACTAATAACCCTACATATCTTATCAAGTGGCTTGTCAGCTGCCTTTTCTCCCCAGTTAGATGGGCTGCGATGGAGAAGGATCCAGGATATATATGTATGATATATGACATATCATTTATTTATTTATTTCATTTTTATCCCACCTTTATTATTTTTATAAGTAACTCAAGGCAGCAAACATACCTAATACTCCTTCCTCCTCCTATTTTCCCTGCAACAACAACCCTGTGAGGTGAGTTGGGCTGAGAGAGAGTGACTGGACCAAGGTCACCCAGCCGGCTTTCATGCCTAAGGTGGGACTAGAACTCACAGACGCCTGGTTTCTAGCCCATGTATCTTATATATCAGTTATCTGTGCATGGGTATAAATTTGGTTGGCTTATCTCTATTATGAGATGGGATGTATCAGTCTTGATTTTTTTCAAGCTTGGCTTCTAACACTGAGGTTGAAATTCAGCATCATGCTACTTATGGCATTTCAGCTGAGCCACATGCATTGTCAGAATCTCACTTTTTGTACACCGATACCTCTGGTATCCCTTAGCTGAGATGGAAAGCTAAGGATCGGTTTTCAACCATATCTGGAACTCTTGTACCAAATTCACATGAAAGAAAGTTGACCCTAAATTTAAGAAAACCCGCCCCCAAGAAAGGAAGAGTAGATTAAAAGATCTGTATATAGACACACACATACACACAAATCCTGCACAATGACTAGTGCTCCACCGTGTCAGTCTAGAACTGCCAATTCCAGCTAAAATGAATCCTGAATATCTCCTCCTTCCTCAATAAATGTGCACATGTGTGACACTTCTGTTTCTGTTATATTAACACTAATATAAATATACTTGCTGGGAGCCATATTGCACAAGAAGGCAGGTAGAGCCAAGACAAAACTCATTTTAACCAAATTAGTAATTACTGATTAAAATTAATTGCCTGTAAAATAAGGTACCCCATTTATAAAATTAAGTTATCCTGCCTCCACATATACCAACCATTCCTTTTCTCATACAGTCTCTTCCATCTCTCTCTGTCACACACTCCTCCACTCCCCTCCCCTCCTTCCAGAAGAAATTTCAAGAAAGGAAGAAGAGAACAGGATGGCCATGGGGTAAGAGGAAGAGGTAAGTGCACTGAGAAGGAAAGAGATTGTGGGAAACCAAACGGGATGGCTATGAGGCAAGCGGATGAAGAGGAGAAGCAAAAGCCATTGCAACACTTTTAGGCATTGCAGAAAGAGTTAACATTCACCCATAACTCTACCAATTCACATGCAGACTTTTTTTTGCTGACATGCAAATATTCAGGAGTAATGTGGAAGAAATGGGGCAGGGACTTGAAAGGCTAGAAACCCAGGAGAGTTGGCTTAGCTTGGTTGGGTGATCCTGCCATTTTCAACCATTCAACTGAGCTTTCCTGTGGCTACGTTTCTGTAACATTTCCCTACCAACCTCCTTTAACAATCAGAGTTGCACATTTCTATTGCCTCTGCTCAATCTATTGAATTGCCTCCCTTCAATTGCTTTTCAACCCAGGCCAAGCTTAAAAGAATAAGAAGCATTCAGCCTCCTAGCATAGTGTCACCCAACTCTGTCAGCAGCCAACGTCTCCTGGCTGTGGGCTTTTCCTTAGGGACCTTTCCAGACTATGGAGTTAAAGGCTCTCCACCCATCCTTGAGTCAACAGGAAAAAATCCTGGCATAGCAGTTGCTAAATGGCACAGCCCTGGTTATTTATGTTGCACTTGTGCTGGGCAAAGGCACTGATTAACTCCATGGACTTTGCTGCCCTCACTCGTCTGCATGTCATTTTTGGATGGGGAAAACACCCACCAACCAAAGCACTGCTATAGGAGTGGTGTGTGCACACGTGTGTCTACCTGTGTGTGAATCTGAGAAACTTGCCCTTTTCTACCTGTCCTCTTTAGCCTGCTCTGTGTCCTTCCTCCTAATGGACCATTTGGTTGTAACACAAGTGGAATGAAATGAGAAAAACAAAAAGGAATCCTGAAAGGAACTAAGTCATTAGTAGCAGTTCTCAGGAGACAGAATTTTTATTTAGGATTTCTGTTCCTTTCCCACTATTATGCTATTTCAGATGTGCAGAAAATGAGGAGAGGCTATAGAGTTAAAACGACCAAGAGTGGCCCAGTGCTGCTGAATTAAGGTGAGTTGACTGCTGACACGGTGGAGGTCCCTGCTCCAATCCTTTTTTGCGTGCTCCAATAATAGTGTGAAGTCAAGCTCAGGACTTGGTAATCATTGGTCACATTCATGTAGTTCTCATGGAAAACATATGGAAGCTTGAGAGAGGTTGCACTGGCAGGGAAGCAGTCTGTTGAAGCAAGAAACTTGCAGTCATAGCAGAAGGTATGCACATCTCTATTCTTGGAATTTCCTCCAAGTTGTGAGCAAACAACTTTGAAGGGTGAGTAAGAAAAAGGAAGCAGCTCTCCCCACTTCTGAAAACAACTCTTCCATGCTTTTGGAGTGGACAGCGTATTGCTCAAGTACAAATCCGAGGGACCACTGATACAGTGACAGCTCTCACTCCAACCAGTGGCATGTAAAGCAAACTGTAGTGGTATCATGATGATGATGCATTTTGGTGTTATCTACAAACACTGCCATTATGGTCTTGTATCCCATCATCTGACAGATATGTCCATGAAGGTTTCTTGGGGACAATTCATACCAAGGCGTCTTCTTGACATTGCATGTACCGTGTGTCCAGGAAAAGAAGAGCAGAATAATGGCAGAAAAGGTTGCTCAAGGACCGGAGGGAAAGGGGCATCCCAACATCAGCCAGAAGCACCCAGTAAACATTTCTTTGACTATACTCACTACTTGTCACCTGACTTGGTTTCCTACATGGTGGGTATTGAGGCACAATGAATGTTATACCCTTTGAAGCTGTTGTTGGGTAGTGGTGAACTAAGGAGAAAATAGTAATTTAATACTAATAGAGTTACAATAGAAGAGACTATATGAGGCTCACGGTTGAACTGTGGAGTCCTTGGTGCTCTCTGAGCTTGGTTGTTTGCTTGCAGACATTTTATCACCCAACTAGGTAACATCACCAGTGCGAGTGTGTGGGGTTTGCTGCCAGTTTATAGAGTTAATCTGTGATCTTGCTTATGGGCTGGGGATGAGATGAAAGCAGAATCATGGGATCAAGGGAGAAATTGGTGTTGCTGGGGCATGACTGTGTAAAGTGCTAGTGGGGAGGAGTTTCATCAAATAGATCAATACATGGCAGTTGTCTAAATAGGATATATTTGGGGTCTAGACAGGCTTTATTGACAGCATAAATCTAAACTAAATTATTATCCAACTGATACAATCTTAGGACAAAGTCTGCAAGCAATATCATCCATGTTTCTTGGTGTCAGCAAGGAAACTTATCACCCATAGACTAGAATCTGGCTTAGAAAAAAAAGAAAAAAAAAGTTAACTATTGGCTGGCATAATGGTTGCCCGCTCTAAGCTAAAAAGTTCAGGAAGATCTTTCTTTCTCCTTCAAGACCAACTGATCCACTAGATGTAATCACTGTTCTTTAATCCACTCACAATATGTCTTAATTAGATCATTTTCACTTCTTCTGTTCCATATTTTCACTTCTGGTTTATGAGGTTACCACTTACAGTGATGGAGAATGTGTCATTCTATGGTGCAGTTTTCAAACAGGAACTTCCGAGGTCTAATTTTTGCAGTTTAAGTAGCAACTGTTAAGAAACACATGTACTTGTTAATTAACTTCCTGCAAAAATTTAAGAGAAGCAGAACAATTTGGAAAGGACTGCATTGCCACTGAAATTTCACTCAAAGTAAACCTGGAAGATAAAACAGTGGAAGATATTTTGGAATAAAGCAACTGCCCTGAAAAATACAGATGGAACGTCTTTGATTGTAGGCATATTTTAGATATTCCAAATTAACAACCCTACTTAACTTGAAGAAGCAAGATTTAAGCTGATTTCACAGTGTTCGTTCAGAATTAAGTTGTCTTCCAATGTTCTGAATTGTCGTAGGAAGAAAATCATGCAACTTATATTTCCAGGGGTCCTCTTATATGGAATACATATACCTCTTCCTAAACATGTCTCTTGTATTATTCTGTTTAATAATCATAACCTACAAGAACTATATATGAGTTAATATGTAACTAATTAATTTAATAAAGTTAAATTAATTTCTTTCCTTATTACAAACTAATTATCATTTCAACAAGTTGTACTACTGGGGTGTAATTTACTATTATATTCCTATGATACACCTGAAAAAATGGGCTAGTATGAAAAAGATTCTCAATTCTTTATAAACCATAAAGGGATGTAGCCTTTCCTCTAATGCACACAGCAAGGCAAGTAAGAAAAGAAAGAGAAAATGGAGAATGGGCAGGGACCAATATAGAGCAGTGGGGTGGAACTTGATCAGCGGTTCATAGATGTTTCTGGGTATTCAAGAAGGTAATCTAAAGGAAACCATGAACCTAGAAATGCCACAGATCTGTCAGAGTTGCACAATACATAACAGAAAAGAAAATGTGGGAAGGAGTCAGATATAACCTACTCTACTACTCTCAATATTGTTACAGCCTTAAGTCCTTTTCAGCTGAGGAACTGTATCTGTTGATGCACTAATGTGAACGCACATTAACCAGGGAAGGATATAAAACAAGTCACAACCCTTGGAAGTTCTACACTATCTCAAGAGAAGTTCTTTTAGATCATTAGATCAAAAGTCTGGCATCTTGTGTCCAAAAATATCTAGAAATGAATCTCTCTAGGAAACCTAAAGGCAAAACTTAACAACTGCAAGTATTTTTCCCTGGTTGTTCTCCAACGGCACCTGGAGACATCCTGCCACTGAACCTAGGGTTCCATCTGGTTATTATGCTGAATAAGTATAATGGATTGATTCTTCATAAATCTGGCTTACTCCCCTTCTAAGAACACATAAATCAATGGTTCATTACCCCATCTTGTGGCAATGAATTAAATAAGTTAAGCTGTGCACAGTGCAAAGAACCACGTTTCTGCTGAAGAATTTTATTTGGTGATCACTATCCCCATAGTATCCATTGTTTTATAAATTTCTATTATATCTATTATATATATATTTACTGTGAAAATAATTAATTTATTCCTATTCATACTTCTTATCCGTTAAGATATCTAGAACTATAGCCAGCTCATAACTATAGCAGGACTGCTATATTTAAAAGAAGTCTTTCATGGAAGACTGTGTCCAAGATTAAATGTGTAATGTTTATGACACTGATCCAAAATTATGCTGGTTGCATTTTTCATATAATAATAGTGGACAGGGTTTTTTTTTTGGAAGAAATCAAATTAACATCCTTTTCAAAAATGCTTCTCAAAGCCATTCTGCTGAAATAATAATAATAATAATGGCAAGGAAATCCACTTTTCTGTACTAAGAGAACTCATTTGAAAGAAAAAAAGGGAAGTCAGTGAATAATCACTTTATAAACTTTATATATACAGATCATTAAAATGGAGAGAAGACCATAAGAAAGAATCAAAGGTTCTAATCACACTATTAATAAATTAATCATAATAAAATTAATAAAGGGACTGTGGGCTTGAGTTTGAAATTATAGCAGCTGGAAAGGTTAATCAGTGAGCACTTTTAGGGTTGGGCAATGGAAATGAGAAATGGAAACAGATAGGGTACTTCATATAATGTTTTTTAATAGGAGAAAAGAGGTTTCTAGCACATTTCTATATCCTCATCAAAGGATATTTCTGGAAGCTGTCTTCCGGGAAAAGAAAGCCCATCCAACAGTCCCAAACAGTAGATTGAATCAGAAGATTGTGGAGGAACTTTACTGATCCTGCAGATCTGCCAACATTCTCAAAAGATGTTTTCAAGTTTGCCAAAGCAATCAAGACAAGGCTGGATACGGGTTCTTGCCTTCACTCTGTCAGAGATGTAATTGTGACATCACTGACTGTATTTCCTGAATTGCCCGTGAAGGTAGGAGAGCGAATGACTGAGCAGAGAAATGTGGACCAATCAGCAGCAGCTACAGCCCTAAAGACTCTAGAAGAACATAAGCGCAAGATCAGTAACTTCATATCCTTTAAATCACAAGTCAATTGTCCCCCACTCCAATCTTGTTAATGATATTTCAGCTCAGCTCTGTAAAGATTAGCAGCAAGAAATGTGAAAATGCAATAATATGTCAAAGACACAATCCCCCATTTTGGGAAATGGAAATGTTTGAAAATGGCATTATTTTTCTACCATCTGGCAATATGTTTCTTTTCTCAAAACCTAATGGAAAATAAGATAGCTTGTGTGGGCAAAGTTAGCCTTCTGGCTTCTTCTTTAAATGCATTTGCATCAACGTCAGATAAGACATATGCCTGGTGGTATTGTAGTCATTTTCAAGTGAGAGGTAATTCATGTGACAAGAAGCTCTATGCATTACAGTCTCTGTGCAGGACAACTAGCACTGGGCAGACAGATACTTGAAGAAGCTTTCACAGGTATTGCAGTAGGTAGAGGATTCCAAGGGAAATTGACTCTGTTGAGTATCTAACCACTTTTTACAATAAAATGAATCATAGCATGTATGATCATAGCAAGTATCATAGCAAGATTGGAAGGGTGCTTGGAGATCTACTCCATATTCTCACTCAATACAGGATCCAGTACAGGATCCAGGTGTAACCTGTTACCAGGAATTATCTGAGGATATCACTGTTGCTGGCATTTGATATGTGCTGGTTTCGGCGAAGAAGATACAACAGCTTTCAACTCCATCTATAATAAACTGCTGAACTTTTTCCATTCCAAATCTGTATTTCTAAAGAACACATTGTTAGGGGCTGCAATGGATGGATGGATATCAGGCAGTTCTATATTGTGCAAATGTAAGCATGTGTATTGCTTGACTTCACTGATTATTAAATAACCAGCAGCTGAACAGACTCTCTTGAAAACGTTTGATGAGAGAAATGACGACTATTTTGTAGTAGTATGTAAGATGGGAATATATGGATGGAAAGAGTAGAAGACACAAAACTGAATTGGAGTGATTTTCAATTAGGTGCTAATTGAAGTCTCTCAGTAGTATGTGATGAATCATTGACTTCCTCTGGAACTGTAGTGCTTAGCTCTGCATCCAGGAGGAATGAAGTGGGAGACTGGCAACTAGCAAACAATCTTCTTCTGTAAATACCAAGAAGGGAGTTAATTCTCTTTTCTCTGCCCGATCTTTCTCTGCCCAGGTCACTGATCATCATGCAAATGCTGGTCTGAACAACCCATCTTGTTAAAACACCTTTATCTTCCTTCCTTTTTTGCATGGGGGTGGGGGGGTGAGTGGGAAAAGGTAATTTTCTGCCTGCAGAAAACATTCAAGGTGGGGAAAAAATACTGCTCACTTGTGATCATTTGTCATCCTCAGCTCCTGAACAGGACATGTGGGTTGACAGTTTGTTAATTGAGCTTTTCCAACAAGGCATCGTAAAGTTTTATGCTGACAAAGGCTGTGCTCGCTATTCATTCTGCATTAGAGCATGATCCACGCTGCTTCTCAGTTGAACACAAAATGCTTTTTTAAAAAAATGGTTGGCATTTCTTAACTTCCTAACATTTATTTTAAATTTTAGTTTGGAAAGAAGCGGTGAACATTAGGATTTACCTATGAAAGACAGGTATGTAATAGCAAGCATTGCTGCAAATGGACTTTTAACAGTGGTCCATAGGGTTGCACGAAAATTGATTTCCATTTGTGGCCATTCCCACCCTCCAAAAATTGATTTCCATTCCCACCCTCCAAAAATTGATAGCATTTTCCATTGCTGAATCCAATGGAAAATGCTATCAATTTTTGGAGGTTGGGAATAGGAAATTTGTCCTTAGGACTTGGGGCTGCGGGAGTATAGCAGTTGAGGACAGTCATTTTTTATTTCCAATGCACTGTGGAGGCATAAAATGGAGGCCTCAGTATGCTTTCCCTCTGATTTTAATGGCATTCCTCCCAAAAAATCTTGGTCAAATGAACTTTTGTGGGGAAGGAAATTCAAGCTTGACTGCTGCATTCTGAAATTAGCCAGACATGCTAAAAAGATGAGTGCAGATTTACCTTAATTTTTGAAGTGTGAATTGTCAAGACTTGTTTCTAGGGTGATGCCCATATGGAATGTTTTCTCCTACATTTATAAAATAGTTATGGCTATTCAATGGTAACATGCATTCGTTTATAGTATTTCAGGAGGAATTCTATCAATAGTAACAGCTGGACAAATGTCTCCTAGTCTCTTACACAGCAGTTGCAAACTATATCCCAAGGTTTAAGGGGGACTAGCTACAGGCTGAAGACCAAAGGCAGTGGCAGCAGAAGACAAGAATGGCAAGAGGTCTGTACTATTTGGTCAAAACAAAAGGTCTGTATTTCAAAGGATGCTACGCTATTTGCTTTTAATCTCATCCCTTTCTGTAGGTTTGAGAGGGTTTATTCTTATTTTCCTCAGAAGCAAAATATCTTTCATCACTACGTCAGTAGCACGTACTGGGTTTCGTAGGCTTATGTGCTTCGTTATATTCTCTCATGAGCTTGGCTTCTAGATTCATAGACTGCTTTTTTGAGATAACTGGTACTTTGATTTGTAAGCAGACCAACCTGCAAATATATTGATTTTTGATATGGATAAGAGAGTATTGTTTAGGACTACAGCCCTAAACCATACCACTTTCTTCCCTTGCTTTTGAACTAGATTCATTTAAATTTGAAACTAAATCAGTAGTTTTGGCAACCCAGACGAAGGGAGAGTATATTAACACTACAGGGTAACAAATTCAAGTGAATCATTTCTTGTGGGAGACCCAAATCTACTTAAGATTCTTTTATATCCTCTTAATTCTTTCATCTGTACAGCAGAGAGTTTTTAAGGCTGGCCCATTTATAGGATTGACAGTGGCACATTTTTCATCCCTACTAGAAAGAAATGGGAGCGCAGTCTTGACACCTCTAAGTAGAGGAAGTAAGGCCTATTTTGTTCATTGTGGGAAAAGATGTATTGCAAGTCCCAGAAAGTGGATGGAATCCTTAGTGATGTGTTAAACTGCTGCTGAGTGACAAGGAATTATATAAAAGAATACAAAAATAGTGTAATGGCTTTAAAAACGTGGAATAATGTAATTCTTACATCATTAGCTCATTTAATGATTCTCTGTATTCCAGGGAATACTATTATGTCTTCAAGAGAGTCCACGTTGAAAAACTGAACCACCATCCAAGCGATGGTCAACATTCAAAGTAAACTGCTCTCTCTCTCCTCTTTCCGTTCAGCATTATCTATTTTTCATTGATTCTGGATGTTGTACACCTACACATAAATTATTCTGAGTAAGAAAGGGAAGGATTCCTCTAGTTTTAGAGGAAAGAACTGGGGTCTGTGTATTAAAGGACTGTGAAACATGGATCTGATTCAACTAAGGAAGGAGATTTTATGGAAGTCTAGATGTTGGCTCAAAATTCCATCAGCCTCAAGCTGCATAGCCAATGGTTATAGGTGATGGTGTTGCAACCCAGTAATATCTGGAGAGTCACAGGTTCCCACCCCCTAGTACATTTCATTGATGAACCTTCACAATGGAATGCTCCCTATCTCGAAATTAATGAGGTGCCCATGAATATACTCTGAAGTTCCTGTAAAGATTTACTTCCCCATCCAGGACTTCCCTACATGAAATGCTGTTATGTATGGTTTTGATATTATTTTTGTTCTTTAGTTTTTTTAAAATACTGAATGTGACCTTTTAATCCATTGTTCCTATTATATTTTACTGCAAACTACTTTGAGAACTGTAACAACAGGAAGCAATATAAGAATACACTGGATAAAAAAATACATAGCTCTTGCCCTGCTAACACGTGAATGGGGACAGACACTATAGTTCTACTTCGTTCATTCATTCATTCATTCATTCTGTATTGCTGCCCATCTCACCTGAGCGACTCTGGGCAGCTCATAAAGTTTGTGGTATTCTGTTAACACAGAGAACTAACAGTGCTACAGCTCCTGTTCAATGTCTTACAATTGCTTTCTCCTTATCTGTTAGTCTGTGCCCTGAGATGGGCAGCCCTGAGCTGAACTTGGCTGATTTTTTAAAACCAACCCTGGTTAGCACTTTCATTTCCCATTCTTCTGCAACTAGATTATAACCAAAATATAACTTCTGTGTCTTTCTCATGTAATTGTGTAGAAAAGCAATGCATCCTACTCTTCTGCAGAAAAATAGTATCAGAGAAAACTGTCAATCTAACATTTTTCAGGACATCATAAATTGAACATTCAAAGTTGTAATTTTATCATGCGAATAAGAAAGAGAAAGCCACCATGATAGTTTATTACTGTAGGGCTGGGATTACAATCATTAAGGAAATAATCAAAGGTTCCTTCCCTTTTGTTCACATAGTGCAAGATTTTCAACGATTTCAGGGGGTAACCAGGGAGAAGACAGAAGGAATACAGCCATACTTCATATATCCCTGACACCCTGTGAAGCCAGAAAAGTTATCACATTAGTGCCCTCATGGCGAGGCTAATAAATAAGCAACATCCACTACTATTGCAATAAATCTGTGAAATGTTTGAAGACTTCCATGATTTATTTCTTTAAAACAGAGGACGAGTAGGTCAAGCACATATACATTGGTATATCAGTGTATAATTCATCATAAAAATAAACTGATATTGGGGAAGAAAACAATGAAAATCCTACAAACTGCCCTTTAAAGCCTTCACAACACTTATGGCTGAATCTATGCACCCATCAAAGTTGGAATGAATAAATCCATCACCTCCACAGACAAGAAAAGGTTTTGTGTGAAGAGTTATTTGTCCTGGACTTCTAGGGTATGCTTCTGTAACCTGTAATAGAATACATACAAGAATAAGGAGCTACTAATTACACTTCATAAAGTTCAGGTAAATGGCATTTCAAGGAAACATACTAACTGGAAGAAGCAGCTTCAGCTTTAATAATGATATCAATGAGAACAAATGTTTCATGTTTTGCCACGCTTTGGCATTGTGCAGGATAGGAACCGCAAGTAGACAATCTTGGCTAATATGAAATAAAGCTAAATTGTGTCAGACTAGGTTAATACAGTAGAGCATTTATTTATATGACTTCTATAGCCGCCCATCTCAAGAAGTGACTCTTAACGAAGTACTTTACTTATAAAGTAAAACAAGTTTCGTTGTTATAAACATAGGTCATAACAATGTAACATAGCATAAAATACAATAAAAGAAAATAACAAAAGAAAATAGAGCAATAAACAGTGTTAGATACAAAGAGATTAAAACAAGATAAAGCTAGGGCTATGATAAACTACTTAAACAATAATTTCTGAGTTTAAATGATGACAAAGCAAAAGCAGCAACCTGACTATTAACCATTGGAAATAAATTTGCATGCCTGAGTCTATTTTGGGATTAAATTTAATCCTCTGGAGAGAGGTAAATGGATCTCTCTTGGGCATTCCCACAACATATTGGAGGCATTGCAGCTCCAGAGGATCCTGGATGAAACGGATTATCTGGACCCTTTCCAGTTGGATTTCAGGCCTGGATATGGGGTGGAAACCACTTTGGTCACACTTATGGATGATCTCTGGTGAGAGTGGGATGGGGGTAGTGCACCCATCCTTGCTCTTCTTGACCTCTCAGTGGCTTTCAATACCATCAACCATGGTATCCTTTTGGGTCGGCTCAGGGAGTTGGGGGTGGGTGGTGTGGTTTTGCACTTCCTTCCTCCAGGGCTGATCCCAATCGGTGTCAACAGGAGCGAGAGATCCGACCCTCGGCCCCTCCTCTGTGGGGTACGGCAGGGTTCGGTGCTCTCTCCGCTCCTTTTTAACATCTACATGAAACTGCTGGGTGAGATCATCTGTCGCCACGGGGTGAGGTATCATTAGTATGCTGATGATACTCAAGTATATATCGCCATCCCAGGTGACGTAAGTGAGGCTGTGACCACCCTCTCTCAGTGCCTGGGGGTTGTGGGGCTCTGGATGGAGAACAACAGGCTTCAGCTGAACCCTGGTAAGACAGAGTGGCTGTGGGTTAACGGTCCCTTGGCTCCTAGGAATTTGCCATCTTTAGTCCTGGATGGGGTTGCACTGCCCCAGACAGACCCGGTGTGTAACTTGGGGGTCCTCTTGGACTCACGACTCCTGCTCAAAGAGCAGGTGGCAGTAGTGGCCAGAAGGGCCTTTGCGCAACTTCATGTTGTGTGCCAGCTACACCCTTTCCTGGATCGGGAGTCCCTCCAAACCGTCACTCATGCCCTTGTTATCTCCCACATAGACTATTGCAATGTGCTCTACATGGGGCTACCCTTGAAGACTATCCGGAAGCTATAGCTGGTGCAAAATGCAGCCGTGCGAGCAGTCTTGGGAGCCCCAAGGAGGGCACATATAACACCATTGCTGCACGAGCTGCATTGGGTGCTGGTTTGCTTCTGGGTCCAATTCAAGGTGTTGGTTATCACCTTTAAAGCCCTACATGGCATGGCGCCAGATTACCTGAGGGACCACCTCACCCCCATTACATTGACCCGTCCCATCTGGTCAGGCAGAGGGCATGCTATAGACCCTGTCCATGAGGGATTGCTGATTGGCAGGGTCCAGGAGCAGGGTCTTCTCTGCCATGGCACCCACCCTCTGGAACAAGCTACCCCCGTGGGTAAGACAGGCCCCCATACTCCTGGCCTTTTAGAAGGGAGTAAAAACTTGAGTATGCCACCTGGACTGGGATGGGAGGGGCGACAGCTCTTCATGGGGGTGGTTGGACCCATGAGGGTGCCAGGGTAAGATCTCATTGTCCATTTTGAATTTTATATTTATATTGTATTTATATGTTTTCATATTATTTTTATTCTTTGTAAGCCGCCCAGAGTCATCATATACAAGATGGGCGGCAGAGAAATTTAATAATAAATAAAATAAATAAATATTAATTCCCTCATTGATCCAGGGCGTACAGGTCTTCAGTCTCTCATTTTGGTTTGGACAAATGTCAGAAAATCCTTTGCCTACTACATTACAACTTGATGTATTTTCATGAATGTATCTGCCCACTTCAACCTCTTCCAAGTCACTTATGCAAAAGGCAGAGAGGGAAGGAGAGGGAAGTAGGCGCCTTTTTAAAAAAAAATACAGGACCTTTACAGCGATTATGCAAGTGCAGAAGACTGTCTCCACTTCTCCCTCCCCATCTGCTATATTGCTGCTGCTCAAATTTGTACATTCAGCATTATTTAAGGAAGAAATTTGGGTTGGGGGTGGGGGAAGAAGCAATAGGAAGGAACAGCGGCAGCAAAGAACATTTTGCAATCCACAAGAAGGGGAAGTACGGAGCCCAAACTCAAGGGACGTACATCCCTTACTTTGTAACTCATTGCTAAAAGAATTGCTTAAATAATGAGAAATGGTACTGCCTTATTCCAAGCAAAATAGACGTTGACATGTTTCTGTCTTTGACTTAATTTTGTTGGAAAAGGAGGGGAGCAGATTCCTTTTAGCATCAGTTGGCCTGTTTATAGAAGGAAGAATACAGTGTAAATAAAAAGGAACACAGACTGCCATTACTGCTGATGCAACTGGAAATAGTTGTTTACATCTTTATAGATATGGAATTTGGGCTTTTGAAGAGGACAGATCCACAGATTAATGTCAACAGGGCAAAAGCATTAACTATCTCTTATCAAAGCTACTGAAAGAGATCAAATGAGTGATATGCAAATAGTTTATCTCTGACTGAGATAAACTTAGATGCTTACCAAATAGTGGGAATGTTACAGAAATCTGCCCAGCAAAATTGACTGCAGCTGAAAGGGCAGGCAAATACCAACCCAGTAATCCTTTCCCTTAACCACAGCTTTCCTTATACCGCTCTGTCCCTTTGCTGCTGAAGAGTAGCGTTAACAGTCTCTTCTGCCCAGAGATGGGTGAGAATTTTGTTCTCCTTTTTTGTGGGCAAGCAACTCAGCAAACATCACAAATAACTCCATCAACCAAATGGGAAGCATCTCAGCTACAAACATGCAAACCCAAAGGCAAAGGGACAGATTTACTCATCCGTTCTTACGCTCACTCTCCTGTAATCTTTCTAAGCTCATGCAGCTCTTTGCAGCCTTTGTCTTCATCATTCTTTCCCTTTTCCCAGGCTGTTTTCCACCTTAGCTTTGTTGTGAGTAGACACCTTTTGTCTACTCACAACAGCCCTTGGTGTCCATCTCCTGTTTCCTTTGGTCCTATTTAGGCCTTCAATGCCAACCTGTTGCTCAGTGTAGTCATCTTGGGGCATCCACAAAGGAGACAGAAAAAGTTCAGATGGCACCTGTGTGATCAAAGCCCTGGACCTTTTTCACATGCCTGTGAGGCACACAAAAAGAGAGGGGGTTCAATTGTGTCTGTAGATGCCATCTTGACTTTTTTGATTCCTCCACCCTCCAAGACATCCTTGCAGCATCTGAACTAAAGCATCCCAAAAAGATTGAATTATTAGATTTGTATCCCACCTTTCCTCCAGGAGCTCAAGCTGGTATACATAGCACTACAGGTAGTCCTCAACCTATGACCTTTCGTTCAGTGACTATTCAAAATTACAATGGCACTGAATGAATGATGGTTACGGCCAGTCCTTGGGAGTTCTGGCCATCCCAGCACCCCCACTGTTATGTGATCATGATCTGGGCACTTGGCAACCGGTTTGTACATGATTGGTTACAGTGCCCTGCAATCATGTGATCGCCATTTGCAACCTTCCCTGCTAGCTTCCCTAGAAAGTCAATGGGGAAGCTGGCTGGGAAGGTTGCAAGGTTGTAGAATAAGTCTCCCCCACCTGCATGCCCTCCCCCAGCCCCTCTGCACTCACAACATGCTACTCGTGCACCCCTGTGCACCCTCCCTGATCCATGCCATGCCTCTCGCATCCCCCCTCACACCTTCATGCACCCTCCCCGATTTGCACCGAGCCTCTTGGGCACCCCCTTGCACCCCCTCCCACACCATGCCTCTCATGTATCCCCTCACACCCTCCCCTCCACATGCCTTTGTGCACCCCCTGCACCGAGCCTCTCACACACTCCCTGGCCTGACTCCCTGCACTGTGCCAAGCCTCTTGCGCACCCCTGTGCACCCTCCTCTCCCTGTGCCTCTCACGCACCCCCTTACACCCTTTCTCTGACCCACACTGTGCCTCTTGCACACCCTCTTGTGCCCTCTCTGAGATTGAGGAACTCTTCAGGAACAATTGATGAACACTTTGTGTTCAATTTTTGACCCAGCTATGTAGCCACCTCATTGTTATCTATCCAGCCCACACTTAACTAGCATGCTGATCAGCATATGATGGGATACTTTGTCAAATGCTTTGCTAAAATCAAGATATATTGTGTCTACAGCATTCCCACAATCTACTCAATAAAAAAAGTAAGCTTAATCTGGCAAGATTTATTTCTGACAAATCCATCTGGACATTACTGCATTGCTTTCAAGTTGCTTACTGATAAATCTCTTTATGGGCTGCTTTAGAATCTTTCCAGGTATGATTATAGACTGACTGGTTGGTAGTTCCCGGATATTTCTTTTCCTCCTTTTTGAGGATTGGAACATTTGCCTACCTTCAGTCATCTGGCACTTCACCAGTGCTCCAGGATTTCTTAAAGTTACTACATATGGGCTTGTCTAGTTCATCGATTTCATCTCATTTCATTAATTTGGCTAGTTCATCAATTTCATTACCACAGGAAGCAAGTCATTTGGTCTTGGAGATTTAAACCCATGTGAAACAAAGATATTTCTCAACCATGTTTCTATCAATCTCAACTCTACACCTTCCTCTTGCTTTTATAATTTTCTGGTAGAACATGGTTGAGAGAAGACTGAACCAACAATGTTTTCCACTTTTGTTGGACAAGACTGAACTTTCTCTCTCTCTGCATTACCTATTTTTATTTAATGGGCAAAGCAGAGAACTGACTGCAGAAAGGCAGTGAAATTTTCTTTTCCCTGCATATCAGCATCTTTTAACCTGTATTAGGGACTTAAAAAAGAAAAGTGTAACTCCATTCCTGGCAAGCCAGCTTTCTTTAACAAAGGAAAAATCAGCTTCTGGAAACAGTTTGATACTTGGCAGCTTAAAGTCATCGGCTTGGCCTGCTAGATTCTATATTGGGCAATTAAGGCCATATAAAAAGCTACCTCTCTGGAGGGTACAGAGTATGGTAGATGAATCATCCACAGTATTCAACTGACACCTAATACGGTGACTACCGTAGGGATCTAGAAGCCTTTGGTTAATAGCCTGAAGGAGTTATTTTATGATTGTGGGGCAGGAGAGAATTCTTCCTTAAACTGTAAGGCAGTGCTAAATTGCAGAGTTTAAAGCCGTAGCTGCTCCAAAGATATGGGCAGAAACATGGCAACTAGGACAGTGCCTAGGAGGAATATGCAAAAGATGTCCATGCAAGTTAACTCCAGGTGGGATTTTTTACTCAGCTGTATTAAAATTTTAGAATTTGAGGAAGCATGTAAAACAGAGAAAAGAATAAGTCAGAGTTGGAAGGGAGGCTCTCTACCTCATCTCATCTAATTCTCTAAAGAGACAAAGACCACAAAGCTCAAGCATCCAACTTTCTGTTTGAAGACCTCAAATGGGGGAGATACGCTTACATAGCCTGCTTCATACATTACCTTTTACTCTTTAAACTTATCTCTTTTTTCCAAGACCTCATTGCCTCCATCCAACCACAACTTTCTTAGCCATCCCCTTTCTCTCAACAAATTTCCTCTTCCTCTATATATTTGTTTTGCAATGTGATCCTCGCTCATTTTCTCTATACAAGTAAACCACCGCACATCCTTGTTTTATACTAGTCACTGTTGTATTCAATCAATATTCATGTACCACCCATTCATTCTTAGATCATCTTGTGACATAAATCCAGTAATCTAGTATTGCCTTCTACAACAGCAAAACCTAAGTTTTTTTTCCTACAGCAGCAATCATAGTATGCTTCTCCCTATTCCATCTGCTTTTTTTCTATAATAAAAAAACAAAATCTTCCTTTTGTAGAACATTGTTCTGACATCCCTTCCCCAAACCTTTGCAAACTTTCTACATCCCTATTAATGAACAATGCCTTGAAGCAGACCCAGGACTCCAGATGAGGTCTAATCAACAGAAATTAATTCAGTCCTCTTACTACTTCTGACTTGGAAATCACGATTCTACTAATTGAAGGCTGCAATTACATTTGCCTTTTTTTTTCCTGCAACCATATCGTGCTCCTAATGTTCAGCTTGTGATCAACTACACCCCTAAGTTCCTTCTCACAGATACAATGATCAGGTTAGGTATTCCCCATCCTGTGCCCATTTCTTTCTTTTTTTGTGTGTGCACACTTAAGTGCAGACCTCTGTGTGGTGAATTTTAGTCCATCGCTGGCAAAATGAGGGTATCTCATTTTGTAAATAACTTATCTTCCTATTTCTGCCTTGCTTCTGGAGCCTCTGTATGTTTGAATTTGAAAAAAATAAGACATAACTTGACATTTATAATTCCTATTAATATGAAGAGGGGCTTTCAATAACATTTGCTGCTGCCGCCATATGTAAGTGCATCGACTTCTAAGACGTAAGCAAAACTCCCCCCCCCCACCTCCACTGAGTTTTATTGTTCACACAACTCTTCATTCTTATCAGATCCTGGGAGGAGCTGGCAGCAGCCACAAGAACCTAGGGCTTGCTTTGTTGCTAAAAGGAAAAATGGTAAAGCTTCCCTTGGGTTGAGCTCAGCTCCTGGTGACTTCCTGTTCTCTTGGTAACAATTCATAAGTGGTTTGCTATTGACTTCTTCCAAGAAGTTTGACTTTCCACTGTTGGCTGCAGTGTAGATTCCTGTTGAAGTAATAACCAGCTCCAACCTGCTGAACTTCTCAAGAACAGCCAGGATTGGCTAGGTGCTGCCAATTAGCTGGTTTGCTAAAGAAAGAGAACCTCCATCTCAATAGTCAAAAGGTTTAGATGCTTCTCTTACTACACTGTGGCAACTAATATTGTGCAAACCAACAAGATGTGTCTGAGAGCCAAAGCAAGACCTTAAGGGAATTGTGTTGATCATAACAGATTAGCAACAGCAGCAGAATTTCACCATAGTTATCATTACAGAAGACAGAATCTAAAACTAAAAACATATTTCAGTTGTTATTTAGGTTACTAGCTTATTACAATTCAATTTCTTTCTTCTATAACGCCAAAGTAGTTCCAGGTCCAAGCCCATCCTCACTACAGATGTTTGCTAGGTGCCTGGGCCAATTTTTCTCTCCCAGCCCAACCTACCTCACAGAATTGTTTTGAGAAAAAATGGGAGGAGGGAATGTTATGTATGCCATCTTAAGTTCCTGAATGAAAAGTGGGGTATAAATTAAATAAATACACAAATGATGCAGAGCTTATTGTTTTCAACCATGCAATGAAATTAAGGATATGGTATTTTTGATCTCTTAGGCTCAAAGTATCTTTGGACACATTACGCAAAGACCTAGCTCTCTGGAGAAGGCTGAGAAAAGTGGAAGGAAAGAGAAGAAGAGGATGATCAGCACCAAGGTGGATAGATTCAGTTACAGTGGCAATAAATGCACCGTTGGAAGACCTGAAAAACCAGGTTAGGGACAGATTGTCATGGAGAAAATCTATACGGTTCCTTAAGAGCAACACCAACTTGATGGCATATAATCATTCATTCATTCAATCAATCAATCAATCAATTTATGATCTCTGAAGCTCTGAGAAAGACTTGCATAGCTTGGCACAAAATTCCAGGATCTTGGGCCCTTTTCACATATTCAACATTGTAATACCTGGATCTCCCACTAAATCAGCTAGTCCCAAATCCCTGACAAGCATACCTACTTGACCAATATATTTACAGGTTCTTTTCTTTTAGATGCAATTCTGTGTTCCAAATGCCTGGGAGAAAATCCTTCCTAATGCTCTGAGAGCTACTCCCAGGTACATGCATGCATTGCACTGCACAGTGACTGAAGCATGTCACTTTGGGCCAAAGTAAATGTGGACTTAAATGGGTTTTGGTATTTAATATGCACGCTTTGTTTAAATGCAAAAAGTAGACACTGCATTGTTGGGGTCATTTGAAGCAAGGAGGTAGAAATCAAATCTTTTCATTCCTGTTATGATGTGGATGACAATCTCTTACATGCCCTTCCCATCTGCTGCACATCTTTAAAAAAATCACTTACATACACAAAGACACATTGTGACTATGGTTTTCATTTAAATCTAAGGATGCTTTTAACACCATGTCTCAGCTGTCCCCCCACATGAAGCACATGTTTTGCCTGCAGAAGATTCCAGGTTCAGTTCTGCCAATTCTAAGTCAGGCTGGTGAAGTTCCCAGACAGAAACCATGCAGGTCTGCTGACAGTGTGGGCAGAATTCAGTGTGGGCAGGACTAAGCTACATGGCTAAATATAACATATGAGAAGCACTTGTTAGATTGCAGTTTAGGTCAGGTACAAGCAGTGATGGGCAAACCTTGCTATGCCTATATCTTAACATCTCTGCTGTGCGAGCTGCACTGGGTATCATTTGGCTTCCACATGCAGTTCAAGGTGCTAGTTATTATACATGGCAAAGGGCCTAGATATCTGAAGGACTGCCTATCCTCATAAAGTCTGTCTGTTTTATGCTAGCCAGCAGAGATTATTTGCTTTGGTCCCATCAACTAAGCAATCATCTAGTCTAGTGGGACCATGAGGTGGGCTTTCTCTGTCACGGCATCTGCCATTTGGAACAATATCCCCTTGGAGATCTGCACAGCTCCCATTTTGTCCATCTTCAAGCACTCTTTCAAAAACTAGCTTTTCTTGCAGGCCTTGGGTTAGATGGATGGACGGGCTCCAGGAATTGTAAGGAATTTGGATGGGGTTTTTTTGCTGCCAGAATGGACAGACTTTTTATTTATTGCTAGAGTCATTTCGTATTTATTGCAGTTTTAATTTTGTAAAGCTGCCAAGAGTTGTCTGGATTGGGGCAGCCAAATACATAAATAAATAAATATTAATTGAGCTATCCACTTTGACACCAGGATCTTCTTCCTGGTTAGTTATATACAGTAACACACTCTTCAATGTATTTGTGAAGTTAGAAGGATGACTTCGAGTCATTTTTTTGACTCCTGGTGATTGCCTAGAAGAGTCCCTGCAGTTTTCTTGGCAAGATTTTTTTCAGAAGTGGTTTGCCTTTGCCTCCTTCTTAGGGCTCAGAGAGAGTGACTGGCCCAAGGTCACGCAGCTGGCTTTGTGCCCAAGGGAGGACTAGAACTCCCAGTCTCCCGGTTTCTAGCCTGGAGCCTTAACCACTACCCCAAACGGGCTCTTACTTACTAAAACTGAACTGCATTTCCCATTTAGTTGACTGCTCATCCAGTTTAAAGAGATCCTGCTGGAGCTCTTTACAGACAATATTAGTTTTCTCTTCCTTGAATAGTATGGTATCATCCACATCTCAGCCAGTTTATCACACATCCTGAAGTCAAGATAATCTATGAACAAACAGATCTTTCAGAGACTCCACTTCATACTTCCTTCCACAGAGAAAAGTGCCCATTCTGTTTTTTAACCAGTTAGTGATGCATTAAAGAAAAAGTCCTCTTAGACCATGGCTTTTAAGTTCAGTCAATAACTTTTGGTAAGAACTTTGTCAGAGAGTTTTTGAAAGTCCAAGCATACAATATACAGTAGAGAGAGTCACATCCATCCACATGCCTGCCGATATTCCGGTATCTTCAGACAGTCACTGAGGCAGGATTTACTTTTGTAGAACTGATGCTGATTTTCCTTCAGCAAAGCTTGTTCCTCTATATGCTTAGCTACTTTTTCTTTGCTAAACTTTTCCAATTTGGCCAGAAATTTAAGCTGACCAGTCTATCATTTCTCAAGTCCCCCCTTGGACTCTCCCCCCACCTTTTTAAATGGCTTCTTTCCAGTCCTGTTGAACTGAGCCCAATTTGAGGGACAAGTTACATATCTTTGCTAAGTGGTCAGCAATTTCTGATTTCAGTGATCTGGTGATAAAATCCCTTTCATTTTTGTAAACTCATATTTTTCCGTTAGAGATGATCATTCTATTTGCTTTTTAAAAGGTACTCCTTTCCACAACAAAATTCTAATTACCACCAAATAATACACTGGTTCGTTCTAAGGGAATTTGCCCTACTTGCTGCAATAACACTAAATCTAGAGCCCATAGCTGTTCAGCTGCATTGCTGAGGGCCTTTCCCAACAGGGCTAGGCACATCCTTTGAGTTGGCAGAACATGATATTACCTCTATTTCAAGTCACTGCAGCCACTTGATTTTCCTCCAAGGTAACAGGAGAACAAAACAACAGTGTCCGAAAGACAGAAAATTCGTTTTCAATTACCTATACAGTTAAGTATGACTTAAGCCTCCCTCCCTTCCGGGCCTGGGGGCAAGATGGAACCACTGATGCGGGGATGTGGTGGGAAAAGAGAGGTTGCCAGAGCATGGTCCTCTTGGGGTTAGGTGGGGAAAGACCCTGGGTTACACCAAGAAAGCAAGTGGTTGATTATCTAGTGAATTGATTTTTTTAAAACAAACAAAACAACAGTATGATTTTTAAATCAAGGCTGCTGTTATTCAGAATTGTCTCTCTTTAAACCAAGAACAAGTCTTTATGCCTTCCTGTTTCTGGGACAGAGACAGTATAGAGAAATCAGAGCAATGTTTCTCAACCTTGACAACTTTAAGGTGTGTGGACTTCAACTTCCAGAATCCCCCAGCCAGCATGAATTCTGGGAGTTGAAGTCCACAAACCTTAAAGTTGCCAAGGTTGAGAAACACTGAACTAGAGTGATAAGCCTCACATCTGTAATTCAGTTTCACTTCTTTAGAGTCTTTGATCCAGAAGAGACAAAGCAAAAGTAAACAATGATGCAAATCCAGAGAAGTTCAAAGAGAAGAACATAACATTTTTGGATTATTTTCTTCACTTTTCATCTGGTACTTTTAAACTCCCCCCCCTCATTTCTTTTGCGAACTTTGACACTGATTGTTCAAGCCGGCACATCTTTTGGTGTACTGAAAAGAGAAAGCAACCTTTGCTTTGTACCGGTGAAAAAAAGGTTCTGTGTAATTCCATTTCTCTCTAGCACGGACTAAAACTGTTCCAGTTCAGCTGGCATTTCCTCTAGTTTTTTTTCTATTGCAGTGATGGAGAAGTTGTTTGACAAATATATCTATGGCAGTTTGGTTCGTCTTTTTTGTCTTTGAAAATATTTACATCCCCTCTTTTACATCATTGGCACCCTAAGGCAGTAAACCACAATCAAATACAATAATTAGAAACATAAAAGTCAGATAAACAGCATAAAAACCAAAAGAGTGCCCGCTGGAAAGCACTCTCCCTTCCCCACTCAAGGGTATTTGTGCACAAAAGCTCTTTTTGCATGCACAGCTTTGAGAATTAATATACTTTGTCTGGGAAGGATTTTCCAAGCCTCAGGGCCACAACAAAACATTATCCTGTCCTAGGTATTCTCCAAAGGATGCCTGGTCTGCGAGGAATAGCTGCAAATAGGCATTATAGAGAGAAAGCAATCCATTATATATCCTGGAGCCAAGGCCAAGGGCTTTAAAACTTCACATCAATGCATTAAAATGGACTCCAACTTGGCACCAGTCAGAAGTGACGTCACGATTTCTCTGTCTATTCAGTTGATAGCCTACTAGATTTATTCTTTTATCTTATTTCTCAGACCTCTTCCAAGGCAGGCACACAAATACATTACAGCAATCTAGTCTCAATCAGAGAACACTGTGTTGGTCAGGGAGAGAGTACAAGTAATACTGTGGTGGAGGTGTTGAAGCAAGGCTGGCAGAAATGAGTTTCAAGTCCACCCTCTCTTTTGAGACTCACAAACGTGACTTTGGATCTGGTCATCTCTTTTAGACCAACCTAATCCACACACTTGCTGTGAGGATAAAATGAAAGTAGATCCCCTTGTAAACTACCATACATTCTGGAGTAAAGGCAGACTATAAATCCAACAGATAAATAAAATAACAAAATTATGACAGGGAGGAACCAAAGTAAACCAATCCAATATTAGCTTCTGTAGAAGCTATAGTTATAAGCATTGGTAAAAGATAATGGCACTAGATCTGTTCAATGGGAATCCAGAATTTTAAAAATTTAGATGTCCTAGCAAAGAAAAAATGTGGGAAATTTAAATGATGATTTGCCAGGCTTTAGCCTCCCAAAGCAGCTCAACTGGAATGCTTGACACCTTCCAGCTGCCAGAGGGTGCTATTCAAGGACAACAGGTCTGGGATGAAGCTATGCAATAACAGGTGGAACAGTGAATGCAGGAGGACGTGCTACAAGGAGAGGAGCAAAATGACAGATGGGACAGTCCTAGTAGGCCCAGTGCCAGCTTCTGTTCTTCTTAGATGGTAACTAAATCTCCAGCTTCAAGTCATGCCTCTGTGGGAATGTTACAGGCAGTCTTTCTTTAGTGACCACAATTGGGACCAGCAATTTGGTTGTTAAGTGAGGCAGTCAGTAAGTGAAACCACAATTGTGCTTATGACCTTACTTCAGCTTTCCTTTGCTTTACAGACCTGTGAAGGTCATAAATGCAAGGACTGGTCACAATTACTTTTTCATCACCAGTGTAACTGCAAATGTTCAAGAACTACCTGTAATTGTTTTGGTCTCTGAACTTGTAATGATGGCTATCCAGTAATGGCAGGGCCAAAAGCAGTGCAATTCAGTATAATAGCAGCAGCACAATAGAAGAAGGCTGGAATTGCCCCCACCTATTGCTTGTGTTCTTCCCATAGACATCTTGGTAGTCATTGTGGGAAATAGGATGCAGGTATGAGAAAGAGCAGTGAGCTGATCATGCAAGCCTATTTTAATATTCTTTTTGAGCTAACACCATTATCTTCTAGGTGTTCTTCCCCCCCAAGATTTAATGATATTCTTTTATTGTTGTTGTTATTTTTAGTTGCTGTTTAATTGGGAGTTTGATTTTAGACAATTTAATCACTTCTTATTTTAGTATACTGTTAGATAATGTTTATTAACACTGATTGCTTGAAACTATCTCAAAATACAGGGTTATTCTTTAGATTAGAAAGTTCTCAGTTCTCTTATGCCACCAGATTTTCTTCTTGACAACTGTTGCCAAGAGAACTTTCTGTTGAAACCTCTCTTATATCCTGCTCCACCTACGGGAACCCCAGCTATTTAAGTCCAATAACAAAATTAGCTTTTTGGCTTATTTTGATCCCATTATATTCCATCTTTTTAGCCAGAGGCCTCCTGGAGCTAAGCATTACAAAACAAAGAAACAAATAGACAATTGTATAGGTAAATTAAATATGCAAGGTACACTTCCTGAGAGTCCCTCTCTTATAAAACTGTAGGAGCCTTGTGCTCATATTTGGTCGCCCTTGTTTCAGCAAGACGCTAATGAAGATACAATAATAATTCCCAGATCCCTCTGAAGCAATTTGCCTTCAACTACCCTTCCAAAGCATTATTTTTATACATTATTGTCAATAGTTATTGAGATGTGCAAAGACCAGTGTGATTCTTAAGCAGAAATTAAGTTTACTTACTATCTACAGTTGGATGGTAACTGACTCAAACATTTTAGAATCATAGGAAGGGACTGTGGAGATCATCTAGTCCAACTTTCTACCAAGTACAAAAAACCATTAGTATAACCTGTTATTAGGAATTACCTGAGAATATCTCCACCTCTGGCATTTGATACTTGCTGGTTCAGGCAAATGAGGTATCATGGCTTTCAATTCATCTACAATCAACTGCTGGACCTTTTCCTTGTCCCATTCCAAATATTCAGTTCCAAAAGATACAGTAGTATGGGCAACGATGGATGGACCGACATCAGGTGATTCTGTAAGAGACAAAGTAGGAAGATGTTTACAAATGGCACCAGGTGACATTCCCTTTACTTATTGTTCTCTTATGTCCAAACTAGAAGACTTAATCAAGGATGTCTGTCCATCTAGGAAATGATGAAAAATAAGAAAATTTACTGGTAATACTCATGAGATGTATTTATTTAGGCTTATAAGCTGCTTCTGCTATAGCTGCTTCTAAGTTGCATATACACCAATATAGTAGGAAAAAGAAATCAAAATAATAAATGACTATACTGTAACATTTTATTTATTTTTTTGGTGCCTTCGATTCAATGTTGACTCCTAGAGACTGCTGGACAAGTCCCTGCAGTTTTCTTGGCAAGATTTTTGAAGTGGTTTGCCATTCCATACTTCCTAGGGCTGAGAAAGCATGACTGGCCAAAAGTCACCCAGCTGGCTTTGTGCCTAAGGCGGGACTAGAAGTCACAGTCCCCTGGTTTCTAGCCTGATGCCTTTACCAGTACACAAAACTGGCTCACCTGTAACATAATACAACAGATAATATAATAACCTCCACACCGAGGAATATCAGTCTCTTTAATAAAACAATAGCACTTCAGTTGCATCTCCTGTTCAGCCCAGAGTCAAGATATACAAATGGGTATCATCTACATAATGATACCTAGCCCTGTGCTGGTGGATGACCTTTCAAAGTAGCTTCATTACATGTTAAATAGAAGGGTGAAAGAATAGAATCACGAGATATACCCCAACGGAGGATCTCAAACTCAGCCTCTCCCACTTCAAAATTACTGACTGAAAATGGAGAAAGGAGAACCACTGTACACGCCACTCCCAGTCCTCAATGGAAGCCCAGAAGGATATGATTGATGGTACTGAAGGCAGCTGAGAGGTCATGAGGGCCAGGAGGGCCATGCTCTCCCTATTCTGGTCCTGTCACAGGTCATTCACAGTGTGGTCCCGATGCTATGCCCTGGCCTGAATCTGGCCTGACTGCAGATCTGTTTAATCTCTTGTATTTTTTTTATTTTTTTTTTACAAAAAGCCTGTTAATGAAATTCCAACTGTGGAGCATTTCCCTGAGACTCAGTGAGTCTGTTGCAAAATAAATATAATTTATTTTCTCTCTCGAGAACATTTAATTTTTCACCTGGTCTCACTGAAATTTCAGCATACCCAGAAGTGGCCCAGGATAAATCTTCAACTTACATAGAACAGAGAATGGTTGATGATTTGGTAAAGCGTAAGTTTGGCAAGCACTACTTTTTTCACTCAAGCAACAGTGTGGCATGATTAGCTGTACCTGCAAAAATCTCTTCTTTAATGCAGCTACAAAAAGTATAGGAACTTTCTCTCCCGTGCATCTGGTTAACCTAGATTTTTACGTCCTCCCAAGGAAGGCTTGACCAACAAATTATCCTAAACCTTTCAAAGCCTCTAGTGGTCTTGCAGAACACAGTCATTTCAAGAGATCTGCAAGTGACACAATAAAGAGCCATCCCTGTTCACAGGGACGAACCTTTCTTACTTTCTTAGCATAACTTGGCTCCTGATCAAACAAGTTTTATAAGAGCCCCAGGACAGGAAAACAAGTAAGTGGTGTTACTTAGAACAGGAAGCGTAACCTGTCTCCCCAAAGTAGCTCCCAACCCCCCCTTTCTTTTCTGAGGCCTTTCTGATGATATAATGGTATAATTTCATACCATGATGAGGTGGAAAATACCTAAATGTATTGGAAGCATTAGCACAGTCCCGAGTTAACAACACAGAAAACCTTCCAACTCAACCTACCCTGCACAAAAGATGAAAACAAATGTTGGCACACGCTGACAATTTTATGATTTTCTGTTATTGGTCCATCTGCTCTGTCCTCCCCGCTCCAGAAATGCTAAGTGTTGGAAGGCAGGCCACCATGCACTGGCAACATATGTCTGCATAAATACACATATATGCTGCTTTTACACTACAATAATGTAATGCTGTTCTTTAGTCCACCAACTAGTAATTTAGAAAGCTGAAGCGGAGCGCTATTGGGCTGAGAAACAATTGCATTTATCTTTAGTCTACCTAAGATAGGCACTGGAGACCTCTGAGTTGTGGTTACAGCCCATGAGTTCCCACCCATGAACTAGGCAATATATTTGCTGAAGTCTAAACACGCCTTCTTCTTTACGTCTGCTGGTGGCTACATTGGAGCCTGGATTTTTCAAGTCATCTGAAGCGTCTCTGGACTTAACTTTATGCAGTAAGCCTGGAATTTAGGTGCCAATATAGATTCTTCTGTGCCCCCAAAGGTATATTATGAGGGTTGAGTTGCCTAGGAGCACTGAACCATGGTGAAGAGAGGACTGTTCTCAGTAAAATAAATAAAAAATGCTGCGGTCACTCAACAAAAAGGAATTGCAATCAAAAAACCTGTTTTTGTTGGGATGGCAGCAGAGAACTTTCTGTGACTTCGGCTGAAATCTAAACTGCTACAAATTTACCAGTGAGGTTGTTGGAGCAAGATCGTTCTTAAAATTAAGGGTTATTCTTGGAACCTGACATTCAAAACACATTGAGCAAGATCAGACTTTGAATGCAACCACTTTTTTTTTTTTTTTGAAAAACAACACAACTGAACTCTGAAAACAGTAATGCAGTGAAACATGGAAACGGGCCAAAAATAAAAGTGATATAACAGGATTATGTCTTCTTGTGCTTTGTATATTTGATAGTCTTTCTACACTTAGCTTAACATACATCTCATCAGATTGCAGGCGTACAATTCATTCATCACCAGGAAATGTCAAACATGCTTGTCCTTCTTGTCTTATTTTGGACTTAAATTGTAAACAGGGCTCAAAGATTTGGTGCAGTCCCAGTTTGGTTGTGTATGTCCACAAGATGTGATAGAAGTGAAGCAAACAAGCAAATTCAAGGCTGGGGAGTGTTATTTCTCAGACGTTAGGCACGTACGATGCTTAAGAACCACTGCCTTCTCTAGAAGGATGACCCACTCCAAAAGGAAAACCAGCTAATAGAAAAAGTCCATCCAAGTCAGATAAATAGATACAGCAATTGTGCAGAAAAGAGAGCAAGAGAAACAGTAAAGAAGGACTTCCTCTTTGTTACAGAGAAATTCCTGGTGTCAGGGGTCTTCCGCTTATTTATTGCCAGCAAAAGGATTAAAAAAAACCCATAATGGCTATTGTTTTACTTAAAAATGCCTTGATCCTCATTTGCAAACCCTGTGATGGCTTAGACAGCAACACCTAATGGAATCCCCTGATATCAGCTGTTCTTTGCAGGAAAAATGTATAGACAAGAACATTTATTTGTGGATGATGGATACAAAGCAGCACATGTATGGGAAAATTGCCTCCAAAACTCAAGGGAAGTTGAAAAATATTGCCCTAGAACATCCCCGACTTAATCCTGCCAAGATTCATAGTTTAGCTTGGCAACCTATTCAGATTAGTAACCAGTGTCATGATAAAGCTAATAGAATAGAGAGGGTCAGTGTGTCATAGCCATAGCATGATGGATCATGATAGTGGCAATAGTGGTTTAAGGAGTTGGGGGCAAGTGCCATGAAAGGGCCCTTAACTGCTCGAAAGTGGCTTTTTGTATTCAGATCAAAATACTACTCGGCCTTTACACTGAAATGACCCAAAGAAGGCTACTGAGAAGGTCAACTTTAAGATCTACAGCCAAATTGGCTGCCACAGTTCTTCCTACACAAGGATGAAGGTATTTATGAAAGCTGTAAAAGAGGTTTTCATACTGACTGGATGTTACCTTAGCTCAATTCCTTCATCAGATCTAGCGACAGTGGTATTTTTTCAGGATCTTTGCATAATCAAGCCGTGGTGGCTTCTATTGGCTGTTATCCACACAGCCAGATATCACATAGTTTTTGTCCAGAAATTTTCTCCTATAGCAAAAAGGTGTCACTTAAAAAACAAAAAGAAGGAATAAAATAAAGTGGCTGACTCGTCCATAAAAAACAATTAAATCTGAGGTTATGCAAGGTCTTAGTTGTTTTAAAACGTTCAGCAACTTGCAATCAGTACTGCCCATTGTGGGCTATGAAATACACTTCTGATTTCAATGAATTTGAGGGTAATTCTTCTGGAAGTCTGTATTCAGGATTCCTGGCTAAACTACAAGGCTAATTTCAGTACGTTCAAACTGATTGTTCGAACAGATTGTAAGTCATAAAAAAAATACAAGATTTGTTTTTGTTTCTTTGTTTTGCTTAATTGTTTCTCTCCATATCCTGCACTACATGACTCAGGCCCCGCAGGCCCTTCCAGAGAATCAGATGAGGTGAAGATGCTGAAAGTGAAGACAACAGGGAGTGTTTTTAAGTGAAAGTTTTGTTTTAGAAAGAGAGTAACACAGATATTAATGGTAGCTGCAATTATAAATGTGGATTTTATGTTTATAAAGGTAACAAAAACAAAAGAAAGAAGTATATATGCTTCCATAAACTCACCAAAAATGTCATATAATAAAGTAAAGAGATGAACTTAGTTATTCCAACATGAAAGAACAGTTTTTATAAGCTTATTGTGCAATTGTTTACCTTCTTGAACTCCATTTACTAGCTTAACAGAATAAATTCTCCTTATTCTATTACCATAGTCTTTTCACTTAATTTACTTTTAATTTATAGTTATATGAGCTGCTGTTAATGCACATACAATCATTCCAACACTCTCCTTGAAAAATAATCCTTAACGTAACAAATGCTACTAATAAGGGGACTAAAGATAAATTACACCTTGTCACGTATTTTATTTCTTTTAAGACTGGAATCTAGTATTATCTAATTCTTTGACAAACTACATTAAAAAGTAACAGATTGGCTTTTACTGAATTACATCATGAACATTTATCACTTATACCTGAATAAATTCTTTGCAGCCACAAGAAATTCCACTTATAGATCACTTTATGAAAAACTTCCTTTTAAGTTCATACACAATGTTATCCGATGTACTTAAATCCAAATCTATCTCTATATTAATCTTGGGCTTTGCTAGAAACTGCCCTCTTCCCCTTTAACCTCATATGGATTTTAAAGTGCATTTTTGTTTTTGCTGTTATATGCTGCTTACTGCTTTAATTTTTTTAAAGAATTCAGAGGATATTTCATTTACAAAATTTTAAAGGGGTCTAGATGAAGTTGTCTTTCATTTGCCATGACTTTGTATTCTCTACCATCTCTTCTTTTTCCTAACTAGAAAAAAAAGCTGTTAATGAAGGAAAGCTGGATAATGGTGCAATGTCTTTGGGCTGTAATGACAAGAAACTCAACCTCAAAGCGCCCTGAGGGAGGTCACACATTTTAAAAAATGGCCAGGTTCAAAGAGAAAGAGGGAGGGGATTCTTGATCTTTTAAAATAAAAGATAGGTAACCCATGAGCTGCAAACTGTGAGTACTACTGTAGTTCTGGAGTGGCCCTCAACTTTGCTGCTGAAATATGGTGCAGCTCCCCACTATTAAGACTTAACACACCTGTTCAACAACTAGGGCTTTTTTAAAAAAGGATCAAAATGTCATCCACCACTGGTGAAGTAAACATGTCAACTAATCACTAAAAGTAAGGTCCTGGATTGCAAAAAGTTTGCCCACCCCTGGCTTAGATAATAATAAAAAACTTTATTAACTCCACTGGTACATGCCAACTTGATTTAGGCAAGTGAAATTAGAAAGAGTCTTTCTTCCTCTAATGCTGCAATCCTATGTACGCTTACATGGGAGTAAGTCCCACTGAACTCAATGGGGCAGGCATGTCCATAGGGTTTATGTGCATTTATGCCAGAATCTGCAAGTTGGTGGGTATGAGGTCATGATGAAAAACTTGCTTCTTTGTATGCGCAAGGGACTTAGATCTGAGCAGCCATACACAGAATTTCACTCTTCTTCACTTTCATAACTATGCCTGGAAGGGGCCATAACTACAAAAATTATAGTTGTTATTTACTGCTATTCCTATGAGAACAGCAGAACAGAGAGAACACATTTTCCTGCATCTTGATACAATGTACTTTGTGTGCAACAGTGAGGATTCTGGTTCTGATTTTCTTTTTAAAATAATAATACCAAAGTTATTACCATAACCAACACCTTTGTTCTAAGACTTCACAGGAACTCAGTGCAGAGTGAAACAAAACACACTGGTTTTAGAAGTGGTTACCCTGGTTTGTGACTGCAGTGATATTTGTACAGCAAATTGAGAAAACACAGGGCTTCTTTCCATATGGGTATCTGCCCTTTGGTTCACAGTAAATATTTTATTTTTCAAAATATATTTCTTTCTTAAACATCAGTTCTAAATGTCTTAGGACTCTAAGCATTTATAAATTTCAGGTCTTATTCAAATGTTCAGTTCAGCCTTCTCAACCAGGTACTCTAAAACTCTCCAACTTCTGAGCCAACATTTTCAGAATTATAGTCCAATACATCCAAAGACTGGATCTTTGTTGCTGCTGCTGCTGTTTTAAAAAAGGTGTTAAGGCAAGATCTCTTTAGCTTAGTCTTTCAAATGATTTTCATTATTCTGTTTTATTGTTTTGTAATTTTTTTCCTGTATTTATTTATATAGCTTCCCATTTTAAAAAAATCTCCAAGTCTTTTTTTTTTTTTAATTTATGATGAACCACAAAAAGGATGAAATAAAAATACTTGCAATAAATTAACAACAACAACTGAATTGGTTTTTGGAAAAAGATACTATAGCACGAACTTTCACTCCCCAAAACTTGCTGGAAGATACATCTCTGTTCTACTCTATGCAGATACTTTCAAAAACACTTATTGGCCTTAAACGAGCACTCAGAGCAGTAACACAGACCAGCTAGATCTCTCTCTCCCCCCTAGCTTTTTATATATATTTTAGACTCTGATGTATCTTCTATGCTTTTTAATTGACTGTACTCCACCCTCCTTATGCTGGTCTATGACTGGTGATGACTGAATTGGTTTTTGGAAAAGGATACCATAATGTAAGCATGTAAGTTCAGTTGGATCCTGGCTGCATGTCTTTCACAGGTAGTCAGGAAGTCCATAATCAGGACAAGAGTGGCTCTATGTCTCTGGATTTCCTACTACGTGGAGGGATGGATTGGTGGGTTTTCTTAACAAGAGAGGTTTTGGGCTAAAACTAGGAAGACTCAAATTCACCCTTACCCATAGAAACTCACAGGGAAGCATTGAGCTAGCCATTCTCTCTCCGGTCCAGCAGAGTTGTTTCGGAGAGAGTGAAGGAAGATGTCTATTTAAGACATCTGAAGCTCCTGGAAAAAAAGATGGATGGAGGATGGATGGAAGGAAGGAAGGAAGATTGGTTGATCTGCTTGTTTTGGGAAACCTGCAGTTTGCCAGTGGTATAGGTTTACCTCTGCATTCTTTATATCTTCAAAGGCGGCAAGCCACCTCAAATCTCCAGTGTGTTGATAATGTAGGATAGACAATTGCTTTCAATTTGTGCAAGGAATGAAGGGAGGGAGGAAGAATCTTTCTGCCGAGAAAATTAGTCTCAAATTTAATATGTATCTAGCAATTAACAATGAATAAAAATAAATTCCTTTGACTCTAAAAATAAACTTGGAATTTCCTTCGAAATGTCAGTACTGACGTTAGTGTTACTTTGCAAAGGGATGGGCCACTCTTAATTTTTCTATTAAAAATTCAAAAGGCTTGCTGTGCCTGTTCTGTTCTCCATGGAATTACTGTAATGTAGAGGCCACATACTGTATTAGAGGGACTCACTGAAGAGAGAACCGGGTAATTTATTCTGTCTTTCAGTTTTCTGTGAATCATTTCACTGCAGCATTGTAAGGAACAGGCAAGGAATTATAAAGCAAACTGTTAAGAGATGACGGCTTGAATGAATTGGTGATACGACAAGCCAAAAGAAACCTTATCTATAATTTCTTCAAAAACATGTAACTGCAAATCAAATCAAACCTCAAAAGCAGGGAATAACTTTCTAGATTTTAATAATACCAAACATTAGCAGGCCCACAAACAGAACAATGGAACATAGTTCTGCAGTGTCCAGTGTATGGGTTGGAATAAGAATTCATGCTGGCAACATTTATACCTGTGGGGGACCTTTTTTATTAGCAGAGCCAGGTTTTCAGTGAGTTATAAGGGTTGGCATTGAGTTATGTAAGCACCTGAATGGCTGTTTCTCTGTACCTTTAAAGGGGCATTGCTTTTGACAATAAGTGTCAGAGCCAGGCCAAGAACCATGCAGAGTCAGTGTCTTCCAACTCCAGTTCTTTATTGTTCTCACCATATAGACAGAAGCTTGCCAGACTAAAACTACTCTAACTAACCCAAGCACAAACAACTTGAGAGACTCTAGGGTGGGGCCACCTTGAGTCTCTCTGCTTTCCCACCAACAGCCCCTGGACTACTGAGAGCTCTCCTTATCTTCCTGGAATGTGCTCCCTCCTTCCTAAGAACTAGCGGCAGTGCCAAAATCCACCACAACAAGGCTCTACAACACACTGGAATGCGCAAGGTCATGTTCACTAAGAGGCTGGGATTTGCCCATTTTTAAAACAATGCAGGTAGTCCTCACTTAATGACAATTGGGACCAGAATTTTGGTTGCTAAATGAATCTGACCTGATTTTACAACTTTTTGGCGGCGGTCGTTAAGCAAATCACTGCAGGCATTAAGCGAACCATGTGGTCATTAAGCAAATCACAAGGTTCCCCATTGATTTTGCTTGCCAGAAGCTGGCCAGGAAGGTAAAAAATGGTTATCATGTGACCACGGGACACTGTGATGGCCATAAATGAGAACCAGTTGCCAAGCGCCCAGATCATGAACATGTGACCAAGGGTGGTGATGATCGTAAATGTGAGGACCGGTCGCAAGTCAGTTTTTCCTGCACTGTTGTAAGTCTGAACCATCACTAAACAAATGGTTGTTAAGTGAGGACTACCTATAGTATAACATGGACTTGACCAAAGTAGGTAACATATTTAGCTCCAAATGCTCTTCGTTACGTTTGGGTGTTCCACATTGTCCATGCCCTGGTGAAATTTAATGTTTTAGTGCACAGTTTTTATTATATGCCAAAAGGAAAAACCAAGGAGCTCAAGACTAAGAAAGATTAATGTTAAGCCTCCAAGCATAAGCCAAGATAGCGCCTTTTGTCATCATTTAAAAATCTAACTAATTAAGGCAGTAAATAGAACAAAGTATGAAAAACACCTGGAACCAGGTTCAAATTCTACAGCCAACTTTAAACAACCTGAATACTTGGTGGAACAGGAAAGTCTATACCAGATGTCAAAAAATCAAGAATGAAGAGACCCAAAATTAAATTGAGGTTGAGAATTTCAGAACTGGAAACAAAATCCAATCTGTGTCAATGCTCCATGTGTTCCCATGTTATTGTGTTCATTTCTGAGCAAATAATTTTAAAAGAAAAGTCCTCAGGCTTTCATGTGGATTATGTGGCATTTACCTCCCAATTTACATATTTTCCTGTGAAACTTCTCCAATACTCCAACATATAATACGTATAAACTGTGTTTGTGTGCGCACACGTTGGGGAAGGGGACGACTTTCTAAAACGTGTCCTGATTTGACACAACTTTTCCAAATGTATGCTAATCTACTCAAATGTTCCTAATTGGGAATGAGAGAGCAGTAGAACGTCATTATCTGTGTCCAAAGAGTCTGCTTTGGTAGGTTGTGGTAAGTACTCAGTTACAAATTTATTTTACAACCCTGGTCACGCTTCTGAAAACTGTGAAATGGATTGCTTAATTTCAGCATGATTTGGGAAGATTGAAAAAAACAGGGACTGGGGCTTTCTGCTAATGTATGAGAAATCTGGCTCTAGAATTCCTCTGATCAACCATGCCTTTGGCTATTTTCCTTTATTTCTACTGATGTGCTTTGAGGTCCCCTTTCAATATTCTTGTCTTGATAACTGCATACTGAATTCCCACCAAGGGGCTCTGTAATCTTCAGATTCTCCATCTTGTGATTTGCTTCTACTTTTGAAAATTTTCTTGAGGTGAGACTGAAGCCAGAAAGCTAAGAAACACTATTTTCTTCTGGCTTTGGTGTGTATTGGCATGATATAGTTGGCATCATGTCAGGATGCCCACGCATAGCATGCAGACAAGACAAAGAAGAATAATGCCTTCTGTCTTCATCCTACAACTTGATCCTTCTTCTGCAAATCCCACTCTTTGTAGGCCTAGGCATCAGAGCTGGGCAGAATGCTGGTCTTTGAAAAGGGAGACCCCTGCAAAAGATTTCAGTTCTATACATCTGCATACATGTTTCCATCATATTGTCAATGTAATGGCTATAAGAAGTATGCAAAACTGCATGTATTTTTGATTAGTGAGATTTCATTATGAGTGTCCTAGTTTGCAGAGGTACCCATTACCCTTATGAGGCTAGGAATAGGCATAAGAAGAAAAATTCCCTCCAATTTTCTAATACAACTATTTTATAGCCTTGGGCAAAGGTGGGATAAAGAATAAGAAATCACCTTAGAAAACCTCAGATTAAACAGAAGCACCCACCATCGCAACTATTTCTGTTTTGCCACTAACAAACACTATTGTCCCACTCCTTTCCTTGGAATAGAGTTGCAGTTTGCAAAATCCAACCAAGTTAACAAGGGACAACAGAATACAAAAAAGAGAAGGAGGGACCATTTGTCATAATGAGGCCTTGTGGGAAGCAATTCATCTGCAATTGCTTGTCCTCAGTATTTCGTTAAGCCTTACAACAGTTATATAGTTCACTCCCCTTGAGAAAGATGGTTTTCTTAGACGAATCATCGCCAACAAGTATTTCCACCCCCTCTCCCAACCCCATTTTATAAATGTGTCACGTAGGATGAACATGCTTTGATACACCCAGCTTTCTTTTAATCCATCAGGAGCAGCTGGTTGAATCCAGCTTGTAGATACAAAGAAACAATGGTAATACTGCAACTGTTATAGGAAAGACCCTGATGTTTTGATACAAAATCCAATCTGAGATGATCAGGCTTACAGGAAACTTGGGGAAAGGGGGATGAGAGATCCTGCACTGGATGATGGAAGTGCCAGGGTTGAGCACCCTGTGCCAGGTTAAAAACAGCCCAGCAATAATGTGAGCAAAAATAGCAATTGGACATTCCCCTGTGCAGGTGGCACTACTGTGTTCACAAAATTCAGGTTGGTTGATGGTGAGAAGAAGGCTACAGATGGGAAGAAAAAGTGCAGGAAATACAAGAAGGGATGCTGTTCCTGACACACCCTGACTGTTAAAATGGAGAATGATCCGAGAAAGACCCAAATGAAAAATGGCTGCCACCCCCTCAATTAGAGCTACTGAAAAAAGGGATCATCCCATATACGCCTAGTAAAATAAACAAATAAAATTAAATACCATAGTATATCATAATATTACAGTTTTGTGCATAGTTAATATGGGAATAAGCACAGCACATATGATTTAATGCTAAACACAGAGAAAAGTAGGTGGGAAGCTAAAGTATCTTTTTTATAGTGTAAATATGCATTATAATTCAATCAGAGAACAGGAGAAGACCTGGAAGTGGTCAAAACCATCAGTGAAGTAAAAACTGCAGATACTGCGGGAATTTTACTAAAGGGAGAGGTTTTTGTCTCCAAAATAAACAAAATGAAGACAAGGTGACTATGATGGAGGTTCACACAGAAGTGGTTGTCATTCCTTATATAGTACCACCCACAAATTGCCTCTTATCATTGCGCTGTAGAGCAGGGTTCCTCAACCCTGGCAACTCTTAAGCTGTGTGGACTTCAACTCCAGGAATCCCCCAGCCAGCTTTCTGGGAGTTGAAGTCTGCACAGCTTAACAGTTGCCAAGGTCGAGGAACCCTGCTGTAGAGGGAATAGAGATTTTAGCTGCTGTAGGAGTTGAAAACAGAAGGATTAGAAGAGCAAATTCGTCCACAACACAATCCTATTACACATGCTTTATCAGAATTAAGCCCCAATGAATCCAGTGGCTCTTTCTTCCAGGTAAATCCTGAAAGGATGATAGCATTAGCAACATAACAGCCTGAGACAACCTGCACCTTTTCCAAGAGAAATCTTGGAAAATCAGCTTTTAATTGAGGGACATCTGAGAATGGAGATGATGGCCAGGGAAGAGAGAAGTCTTTTATGAAAGAGGACTAACACATAAAGTATCCACCTCTGAAACAGTAGGCAGTAACTGAAAGCTTCTCAGTTCTATGTTCCTCATGCTTAGATGCCCTTTGTTCAATTTAGGATTTATGTCAGGGTCCAGACTGTGACCTTCTAGGACTCTGATAAATAGCAGTTCCAATGATCAAACAGGACCCAGGTAACATCTGCATTTACTAAAAGATGTTGCTGTTACAGGACCTAGGATGAAACAGGAAGGAGCACAAAAGCAGCCGTTCCTGGAAGATGGCTGCCTGAGTGCCCTTCATTAGCAGGGTTTCAAACAAACGTGATTCTTATTCTGGCTTTATTTATGTGAATTGCTGCGGCAACAGCAATTTACAGTATACTCAAGGACATTTCATACCTTTGTTAGGTCCACAGAACTAAGCTAGCACATTTTTGGACACAGCCTACAATGCAGGTTTATGAGTGTGTACTTTGACATAAGGCAAGTGAAAGCCAGTGTGATATAGTGGTTGAGGCTGGACTAGGCCTGAGGAGACCCAGGTTCAAGTCTACCTTCATCTACTGATTTTGGGCCAGTGGGTGATTTTGCGCCAGTCATTCTCTCTCAGCCCAACCTACCTCAGACAGAGAAGGAAGTGCGATGTACGCTTCCTTGTTGTCCTGAAGGAAAGATGGGATATAAATCTAACAAACAAAATATTTAATTTTGTGAGAATACTTCGCTCTTTCACATATACCCCAAATATGCTGCAAAACTGGAACAAGAATACAAAACTAGGGAGAAAATAGGATTATCTTGGGGAAAAAAAATCACATTTTTGCCTGCTGAAAAAACAGACACAGTTTCTCGAGGCAACTGTTAGGGAAGATTCTGAAAACCTTCATAAAGCCAACAGGCCATTTTAACAGATCATGAAATCTGTATCAACTACTCATCTTGTCGAAGCAAGTCAGAGAGACCAAGAGCAAAATAAATTTTATCTGTTATATTTACTGTATATCCCACCTTTCCTCTGGGAGCTCATGTAGCACTCTGTCCTCAGTTTTACTTCTACAACGATCTTCGGAGACAGAGGAAGCTGAGTTACCAGTGGGTTTCTGTGGTTGGGGGGATAAACTTGAATCTGGGTCTCCATGATCCCTGGCCAGCTTAATGATTACTTTACACTGGTGTTGCCAGCAAGATGTCCCCACATCCCACATAGGGAGGCTATTATGATTCAATAATTAGTTACTTAAATCCTCCATCCATTGCCTACAAAATCAGAACTCCCCCCGTATACCTTTGTCATTCATTTTTATTTATCAACTGCCTTTATTCTTCTGTGTAAGGCAGTGACGTGGGCTTGAACCAAGCACGCCTGTTTAGCAACTCTGATTGATTCACAGGGTGTTTTGGAACAAGGTCTCTAAGCATTTTCCATCCCTTCTCCAGCTTAAATGGGATAGAAGGGGAAGGGCCTGATGAAAGCTTAATGATTGAATCAATCTGGATGTACAAGTACTGCTATTTGCATGTGGGTGGGTGTTTTCCATCGTACGCATGGCAAAATGTGTAATTCTGGACACTTAGAGCCACATAAATGTTATTCCTTTAAGATTTGTATCTAAAAACACGACAGAAAGCTGGATCAGTCAGTCTTAACTCTGATCTGGTAGAAGGTGGATATCATCCTTTCTTTCTATGCTGGAGTTGTGATTTTTTTGGTACAACAGGCCTATTGCTCCCTTCATTTTTAAAAATTTAGAGTAGTTAACACTACTCTGGGTGAGAGGGGTCTACCCATCTCTGAAAGAGACCACGGTATAACCTCTGGTTATATTGAGCAGGAAGCCTTTGCTCAATCGAACTGTTTTGGACAACTTTAGATCAGTTTCTAACCTTCCGTTTTTGGATAATGTACTAGCAAAAGTGGTAGCACTGCAACTTCAGAAGACCCTAGAAAAAGCAGATTATCTGGACTGGTGGCAGTTGGGTTTCAGGCTGGGCTCAGCATAGAAACTGCACTGGTTGCACATGTAAATGACCTTTGGAGAGACTGTGACCAGGGGAGTATAATTTTGCCAGTCCTCGACTTCTCGGCAGCTTTCAATACCACCAGCCTTCCTACCCTTCTGGACTGGCTCTGAGGTGTGGGAATGGAGGGGGGCACCATTCTTTGGTGGTTTTCCTGTTTCCTAAGGGGTCAGCTTCCGTTTGGGGGGGGAGAAAAGAGATCTGCCTGGAAACCTCTACTCTGTGGGGTGCCCCAGGGCTCTATTATTCCCACTACTCTTTAATGTCTACATGAAACTGCAGGGAGAAGTCATTTGTTGGGATGGGACCAGGTATCATCAGTATGGTTTGGCTCTGAACAGGGTTTTACTCCCCACTCAGAGGTGGTCTGCAACTTGGGGTCCTCCTGGACTCAGAGTTCCTGTCCAAGGAGCAGGTCGCAGCTGTAGCCAGAAAGGCCATCACAATACAGCTCTATCTTCTTCACCAACTACAGCCATTCTTGGATCAGGATGTCCTAATCGCAGTGACTCATGCCCAATTCATCTCCCACTTGGATTACTGTAACATGTTCCACATGGGGCTGCCCTTGAAAAGCATTCAGAAGCTACAGCAGGTACAAACCTAATTAACATTGCTGCCCCTTCCCTCCAGCCATGATCCACACCCTCCATTCTTACTATGTTTACAAGGAGTAATGGAAGCACTGACCTATACCACGCTTCTTATTATCAATGGAGATGAAGCGTATGCAGGGATTATTGGAGATGTACTGTGCCACCCAAGGGACATCAAGATGGGTGCCAGCTTCATAAAAAAGGCCCAGAGCATAGCGAGAGGAATAGCTCACAGACTCCAGCTGCTGCCTCCAACATTTGTTAATTACTGTGAAAGAAACAAAAATGAGACCATTATTTTCTCTTGGAGCATTAAACCTGCAAATAATACCACAGTTAATCCACTTAATCCCTTTTCTAAAAAACACGTGTGTGTCAAGAAAAGGCCATTCACATTGTTTTAACTAAGCCCCCACCCCCAAACCTAGCCTTTGTTATGGCTGCACAAACATGTGTCAGAGAATTTCCTAGGCAGAAAATCAAGTGAGAAGGTGATAGGTGGCCATCAGAAAAAGAAAGATTAAGGAACCTCACTAAATAGTTAAGTCTGTGCTGGCAGGGGAATCTGTGAGTTGTAATTTCTAAACATCTATCAAGCACCAAATTGTGAAAGGCTACTCTAAATGCTCACTAAATTAGGGAGAGATCAAGTTCTCCACTCAGGAATCATTCCCCCATCCCACCCCAAAAGCTTTAAACTTTCTCAGCCACATTTTCAATTTGCAATGTGTGTGTGTGTGTGTGTATTGGGGAGACAATCTTCTTCACCTTTTCAAGAGATTTCTGGAGCAGATCTTTCAGGAGCAAGGGACAGATAATTTTATCAGGTCTCCTTTTCCTGTAGCAAGTCACGCCTCCATAACATAATGCATAAACCATCAAAATAAAACTGCATCAGTATTTTAAGGCAGAAAAGCACACCATGGTTGAACTGAGCAAGTATGGTATAGTAGACAAGATGGTGGACTCACACTGGGGAGATCCAGGTTAAAGAACTCCCTCAGCCATGAATGTGTGAGAACATGAGACTGGGCTATGTAAGAATGTGAGACTAGGCTGAAGTTGGCATAACCAAAAAATGGAGCAATTACACATGCAGAGAAAACAAAAGCCAAGAATCTTGTCAAAAGATCTCATATGGAGGTAGATAAGATGGATCTATCTTTAAGGATCAAAGGATAAATGTCATTAGATGACAGGAAGCTGGGTGCTGAGCACATGGAGCCCTCCCCCCAAATCCTACTGATAGCTACTAGACTTGTAGATCAACAAAGCAAGGTCTCAGATAAATAGTGGTTGTGAAGCCCACCTATATTTTAGTCATTCTGGGTCTGGACTTGGTGGCTTCCATCCCTCTAGCTAGTCCCTGGACAGCCTAGTTGAGGACATGGGTAAGCGGGGATGAGCATATGAATGTGAGAGAGGGCAAAAGTACATTGTAACATAACGTTTTACTTACTTACTTATTTATTATTCACATTTCTATCACTGCCCATCACCACTGTTTTGCTGCGACTTTGAATTCACTGGATCTCCGTGTATTCCATCAGAACCTGAAATGCCTCAGGGTTTGGTTGGTAGCGATTTGTGTGTGTTCTTAATTATTTCCTGGCTGTTGACCAGGACTGTGTGTCTCATATGCTCTAGCTGCATCTATCTGGAAACCCCAGATAGAGAGCAACCTGGGGGGAAGGGGGCTGTTTGATCCGTGTGCCTTGACAGGCTGTGCGTGTGCAAATGAGCGAGCTGAACCAGAGTATGCATGTAACAGAAACTCACTGGATAACTTTGAGCCAGTTACTCTCTCTCAGTCCAACCTACTTCATAGGACTGTGGTTTTGAGGAAACATGGGAAGAAGATCACAGCAGATGCTGTCTAGAGCTCCTCAAGGAAATCCAACGAACAGTTGAATGCACTGTGCCCTGCTGCAGTGTGGGAGACTGTGAGAAAAGCTCAAGACTTCCAAAACAGCCAGTCTAATTTCAAAGCCAGCTTCTATGACTTCTTTTCCTTTCCTCCCCAATCAGGAGTGAACATTATCTTTTTCCTGAGTCCAGATCCTTTTATAACTTCAAAAGAGAAAAGTTACTGAGAATCTGAAGGACCACTGAGAACTTTTTCCCTTGGGAAATAAGTTTAGGATTTGCAAACTAGAAAGCAAGGAGTAAAATGTCTTTAGGACACAAGAATAGCCAATTAGCCAGTATTTTTGTTGCAGAAAAATATTATTCAATTGGTTAAAAAAACAAAAAACCCTCTCCTCTAAGATGGATATCTCAGACTTTTAACATTCCAAGAAACAATGTAATTATGGTGTAATTAATCTGAATGTAACGTTTTATGATGGAAGGACCCAACATTGTCCCAGGTAAGGTGGAAAGAAACAAAACCCTCTAGTCAATTAGCTGAATGATATTCTTACTTCTTCACATTATAAAAATAACCTGCATAGAAATCTAAAAAACAAGAAACTTATTATGGAAAAACCTATAGCAATAGAAAAAAAAGTTCAGAATGAAAAATCCCTAAGAAAAAGGAAATATAAAAAAGAAAAAGAAAAAAGAAAAAAAATCTTACATCTACCAGGACCTCCAGTGGAGCCATAACTAGACTCTATATTAAGCTATCCCACCTCAAGGCAGAAAAAACAATCCATTGTTAAATGTCATTTATTTAAAAAAACTATAAAAGTAATCTTTCTACCTATGAAATTATTAAATGGACTGTTTTGTCTCTGAATACCTTCAGATCTTATTTTCAAATATTTGGCAGCAACCTCTGGATCACAGGGATTTTCTCACACCAACCTCTAGGAGCATAAAAAACCCCCACAAAAACAAAGTCTTATCCCTTGCTGTCCAATGAAATTGATTAAATTTTTAATGCTAACTGAAAATCATTAATTTCTTGCCAACATAATCCAAACATGTTGTTATATGAGAGAGCTCATATTGCATTGTCCTCCAGAGGAATTCAACCATCACTGTATTAGGTCACTAAATGGATTGAGATCTTCCATCAACTCTGTAGGCTGATTTGATTTTAATGGGTAGTTAGATCACAAAATGATTTCTCAAGGAAGACCACCAAAGCCTGAGGAACATTTAGCATTCTGAGCTTCTTCCAACATAAAAGGCCTTGAATTTGGGTCAGTTTATTTTGCCACATAATTAGTGTGAAAATCTGCCTTTTCCAAATCTTGAATTCCGTTTTCATGAGGTCATTTTCTTTAACTGTTGAATTTCCTTTTGCAAGGTATCCATCCTTAAGTCAAGTGTCTCAACTTTAACTATACGCTTCAAAAGCTTTCTGTTTATAGATTGCATTATTGCGAAGATTTCAAAACTAGAAAGTTTTGGGGGGGCACTTTTTTAAGGAATCGCAGAAGTCTATAAATCACCCACATTAAGATCAGCCAAAAATCTCAGCCAATCCAAGACCCTCTTTAATTGGTGCAGGTTTCCCAAACTTACCCAGCTCTTTTTTAAAAGTCTCAATTAAAGATTTGTTACGCTTTGTCCAGTGTGTAGCTTCTTCAGCAGGTGAGATGGAGGCGGGAGAGGACATTTCTTTCTTGCATTCATGAGACATATTCCCTCCTCCAGATTCTGAGTTTAGTAGAAGATGCAGATAAAGTTTCCACTTACCAAATAGTTTTAACAACCAGTCTGATAAATATTCTTCAGCAGCCTACAGAAGAAAGTTACAACTAACCTCCTTAGTCTCTTTGAAGGCCTGGATGCCTGCTCATTCTAGACAAGCCAAACATCTGATATGCTCCAGTGCAGAGAGTTTTAAATGTACACAGAGCCACAGTTGCTTTGTTTTCTTTATTACAGTCAATTCCATATATCCATTCCAGATGCCACAAGTTGGTAAACTTTTTTGCCCCCAATGGTGCAAAGTAAATTTATCTATGGGATCTATGAATGAAATTCCTCTTATGTAGAATTCTTCCAAGCAAAAAGAGACAGAAAAGGCTCAGCTCCAATCTCTGGATGTCACCACATCATCAGATATAACTCTTTCAGCTCTTGAAGGTAGAAAAAAATACCTCTCCAGCCAAAAAGCTTCTTGACTAGTGACAGACTCTTCATAGGTCAGGGCATGGGGGAAAACTGTTCACTTTTTAATTAAAATTGACTTAACCTTCAACCAAGACATGAACTAAAATCGAGCTCTCCTTTGATCTTCCTCCTTGCTATGACACAGTTCTCAAAATTAAAATGCAACGAAAACAGAAAAAAACAAAACCTGCCCTCTTTGGCATATTAGGGAAGATGATGTTCCCAAAAAGCGTTAGGGTCAAGAAAAAGGATTTTAACAAATGGTATATAGCTCAGACAAAATTGGGTACAAAACTGTGAAGGTTGCGTAGAAGGTATACCAACTTGCAGAAAAAAAGTCAAAATGAGACACACACCCTTAAAGAAAAGTGTGTGGGGGGGAGGGAATAGGAAAAATAAGAAACTGAAAATACATTTTCCCTATTCATGAGGAAGCACGAAGCTGGAGGTTTCTTCCACAATTAACTGGAAAAGGACGCACCTTCTGAGTCACAGAGTAAGTTCATGCAGATTGTACAAATGCACAGCACAGACCTAAGACGTTCAAAAAGAACCCATTTTTCAACAGAGAGGTGCTGTTAAAATGTCTTTTTTAAAACAACAACAGGCCATTCATAGCAATGTGTTACTGTACAGTGGTCGAGCGTGTGAGCTTGGGTGAGTCTATTGTTAATGTCATCTCAGGTATGGATTTTTGTGTGAAAACATTAAGAACTCAATTCTGTTAATGAAAACATATTTGAGGGTGAATAATATGATCCCAGGTACTGTTTCCATATACTCTTGAAAGAATATGCTGTTCCCATTGATCTACTATGTAAAACATGATTCTAACTGGGTTTGTTGTTCATTCATTCAGTCGCTTCTGACTCTTCGTGACTTCATGGACCCGCCCACGCCAGAGCTTCCTGTCGGTCGTCAACACCCCCAGCTCCCCCAGGGACGAGCCCGTCACCTCTAGAATGTCATCCATCCACCTTGCCCTTGGTCGGCCCCTCTTCCTTTTGCCCTCCACTCTTCCTAGCATCAGCATCTTCTCCAGGGTGTCCTGTCTTCTCATTGTGTGGCCAAAGTATTTCAGTTTTGCCTTGAATATCATTCCCTCAAGTGAGCAGTCTGGCTTTATTTCCTGGAGGATGGACTGGTTTGATCTTCTTGCAGTCCAAGGCACTCTCAGAATTTTCCTCCAACACCACAGTTCAAAAGCATCGATCTTCCTTCTCTCAGCCTTCCTTATGGTCCAGCTCTCGCAGCCATATGTTACTACGGGGAACACCATTGCTTTAACTATGCGGACCTTTGTTGTCAGTGTGATGTCTCTGCTCTTAACTATTTTATCGAGATTTGTCATTGCTCTTCTCCCAAGGATTAAGCGTCTTCTGATTTCCTGACTGCAGTCAGCATCTGCAGTAATCTTCGCACCTACAAATACAAAGTCTTTCACTGCTTCTACATTTTCTCCCTCAATTTGCCAGTTATCGATCAAGCTGGTTGCCATAATCTTGGTTTTTTTGAGGTTTAGTTGCAAGCCAGCTTTTGCACTTTCTTCTTTCACCTTCATCATAAGGCTCCTCAGTTCCTCTTTGCTTTCAGCCATCAAAGTGGTATCATCTGCATATCTGAGATTGTTAATGTTTCTTCCAGCGATTTTAACCCCAGCCTTGGATTCCTCAAGCCCAGCACGTCACATGATGTGTTCTGCGTACAAGTTGAATAGGTAGGGTGAGAGTATACAGCCCTGCCGTACTCCTTTCCCAATCTTAAACCAGTCCGTTGCTCCGTGGTCTGTTCTTACTGTTGCTACTTGGTCGTTATACAGATTCTTCAGGAGGCAGACAAGATGACTTGGTATCCCCATACCGCTAAGAACTTGCCACAATTTGTTATGGTCCACACAATCAAAGGCTTTAGAATAGTCAATAAAACAGAAATAGATGTTTTTCTGAAACTCCCTGGTTTTTCCATTATCCAGCGGATATTGGCAATTTGGTCCCTAGTTCCTCTGCCTTTTCTAAACCCAGCTTGTACATCTGGCAATTCTCGCTCCATGAATTGCTGAAGTCTACCTTGCAGGATCTTGAGCATTACCTTACTGGCATGTGAAATAAGTGCCACTGTTCGATAGTTTGAACATTCTTTAGTGTTTCCCTTTTTTGGTATGGGGATATAAGTCGATTTTTTCCAGTCTGATGGCCATTCTTGTATTTTCCAAATTTGCTGGCATATAGCATGCATTACCTTGACAGTATCATCTTGCAAGATTTTGAACAGTTCAGCTGGGATGCCGTCGTCTCCTGCTGCCTTGTTATTAGCAATGCTTCTTAAGGCCCATTCAACCTCACTCTTCAGGATGTCTGGCTCTAGCTCACTGACCACACCGTCAAAGCTATCCCCGATATTGTTATCCTTCCTATACAGATCTTCCGTATATTCTTGCCACCTTTTCTTGATCTCTTCTTCTTCTGTTAGGTCCTTGCCATCTTTGTTTTTGATCATACCCATTTTTGCCTGGAATTTACCTCCAATGTTTCTAATTTTCTGGAAGAGGTCTCTTGTCCTTCCTATTCTATTGTCTTCTTCCACTTCTGTGCATTGCTTGTTTAAAAATAATTCCTTATCTCTTCTGGCTAACCTCTGGAATTTTGCATTTAATTGGGCATATCTCCCCCTATCACTGTTGCCTTTTGCTTTCCTTCTTTCTTGGGCTACTTCTAGTGTTTCAGCAGACAGCCACTTTGCCTTCTTGGTTTTCTCTTTCTTTGGGATGTATTTTGTTGCCGCCTCCTGAACAATGTTGCGAACTTCTGTCCAGAGTTCTTCCGGGACCCTATCTACTAAGTCCAGTCCCTTAAATCGATTCTTTACCTCCACTGCATATTCCTGAGGGATATTAGTGAGCTCATATCTAGCTGATCTGTGGGTCTTCCCTAATCTCTTTAGTCTGATCCTAAATTGTGCAAGAAGAAGTTCGTGATCAGAACTACAGTCAGCTCCAGGTCTTGTTTTTACCGACTGTATAGATGACCGCCACCTTTGGCTGCAAAGGATGTAGTCAATCTGATTTCGGTGTTGTCCATCTGGTGAAGTCCATGTATAAAGCCGTCTCTTAGGTTGTTGGAAGAGAGTGTTTGTTATGCAGAGTGAATTGTCTTGGCAAAATTCTATCAGCCTATGTCCTGCTTCATTTTGTTCTCCCAGGCCATACTTACCTGTAATTCCAGGTGTCATTTGACTGCCCACCTTAGCATTCCAGTCTCCCGTGATGAAAATAACATCTCTTTTAGGCGTGTTGTCCAGTAGGTGCTGCAGATCCTCATAGAACTGCTCTACTTCAGCTTCTTCAGCATCTGTGGTTGGGGCGTATATTTGGATCACTGTGATGTTAGATGGCTTGCCCTGATTTCGAACTGAGATCATTCTATTGTTTTTTGGATTGTATCCAAGCACTGCTTTAGCCACTTGACTATTAATTATGAAGGCTACTCCATTTCTTCTGTGGTCCTCTTGTCCACAGTAGTAGATCTGGTGGTCATTTGATGTGAAGTGGCCCATTCCAGTCCATTTCAGTTTGCTGATGCCCAAAATGTCTATCTTTAATCTTGACATCTCACCAATAACCACATCCAATTTGCCCTGGTTCATAGATCTGACATTCCAGGTTCCAATGGTGTGTTGATCCTTAGAACATCGGATTCGCCGTTTACCACCAGCACCGTCGGCCGCTAACCGTCCTTTCGGCTTTGAGCTAGCTGCGTCATCACGTCTGGGGCTAGTTGAACTCATCCTCTGTTCCTCCCCAGTAGCATTTTGACCATCTTCCGACCTGGGGGTCTCATCTTCCGATGGTATACCGATATATCTCTGGTTGTACTGATCCATTTAGTTTTCATGGCAAGAATACTGGGGTGGGTTGCCATTACCTTCCCCAGGGATCGCATTTAGTCTGACCTCTCTGTCATGACCTTCCCGTCTTGGGTGGCCCTTCACGGTTTAGCTCATGGCATCATTGAGGTGCTCAAGCTCCAGCACCACAACAAGGTAACGATCCTTTGCTGAAGTCTAACTGGGTATCTAATATAAAAACAAAATTGATCTTTGGTAAGCTACTACCTCTTGTCTACTATCCCCCTTCACAATACTGAATTAATCCTAGGAGCCTAATCCTACAGAACTAATGGCATAAATCATAACATAAAGGTGTACAAAGATGTCTGAATACCTGGCAGGTTGCATATAAATGATAAACATTATTACTGTAAAATGTTCATCAAAACTTTTAGCATTTCATTTTTTATTTTATTTTTATTTATCAGCAGTAGAAAAGTCATAGTGATTTCAGTGGGGCTTACTTGCCAATTAGTGGATATAAGATATCCACTTTATTTAGGAAGATGCAACTTTCCTTCCATGTACAATATATGCGAGTGAATCATGTGCATTGCAACATTTTAAAAAATACATTATGCTTGCTTCTTTCAGCAGATTGTTTTGTTTAAGATGGTTTTATTTGTAGTGCCTGACTAAACTCTACTTTGGCAAAAAATCTAAAACCAGTCAATAAGATACAGATTGCCTGAACAAGCTGTAGTATTTTGAAGTTGCTGCTGATTGCTGTTTTAAGTTAAAAAGGAAATTGTGGTTAAACTGTAACATAGGTATTTTTAGGGAGGGCACTGGGTTAACAGAAATCAGAAGACTATTTCTCTGGCAGATAATGAAACTGACCTTTTTTTGCTTTGACTTGGGGTTGCCAAGGCAAAATTGTAAGATAAAGGAATATGAGAAGATGTGGCCCCAGTTCTGTGGACTTGGAACATTCCAAACAAGGACCATCTCTTATGCCATAAGTAGCAATCTGATTGTTGAAGTGGTGCCCAATTAAATGTTCTTTTGGAACAAGTCTTGGGATGAGATCTGACTGATCAACCGACTTTTGGGTCAAAAAGGAATCCTTCCTCTCATCCTCCTAGCTGAGTTCACTAGAGATTTTGGGAATGTGGGCCTTTTCCCTGCATTATGTGTTTGGGCTTTTGGCCTACATTATCTGCTGCTATTTCTACAAGCATCATGCTATGTTGCACTTTTTCTTTGCTTGATGGCCAATACAGACTGGATTGTGGAAGGTCTTGAAAGGATAGACTTAGGGAGCACAACCAAATCACATTTAGTTCCCTCTTCGTTCTACGATAATAATAGTAGTCCAGAATAAGGAAAAATTTGGAAAGATAGGCAACATTGTGCAGTATTTTCAATGGAGTGAATTCATTATTGCATTTATATTTGAATATATGTGAGAAAATATGTGGGAAAAAAATCAATACATGTGCAATTGTAACTAAGAAAAGAACTAGAAAAACAATGTTCAAACACTTTGGAGAGCCAAACTCAGAGCACTAATGACACTTCTATTTTACAGATTTTATAAATAAAAAGAACTTCCATGTAGGACGTAACTTCACTTAGCACATTTATCTCTTACATTATTCCTATCATGGGATTTAGATCAGCAAATTTCCCAAGCTCCAATGAGTTTCTTTGCTAGTGTTGTTGCCATAGCCTCCAAAACCTATGTTGGCATCTATAGACTGTTCTATGTAAAGAATAAAAGCATAGTAGAGGAACAATAATTGGTCACAGCATTTTGAAAAGGCATCTCTTGCATTTTAATAACTATATAAATCAATTCGGTGTGCTTGATGTGCCCCAGCTAAATTAATTTCAAAATTGTTTCAAGTTAACATTTAGCATTTAAGTACATGGAGACTCCTTTATATTACAGTTACAATGAATATCCTGTTGTTACTCAGAGCCTAAATCAGGCTATTTAATCCAATATTTAAGGGGGAGATAGGTGGTGATAGAAATGTGAATGAATGAATGAATGAATGAATGAATAAATATTGAAGTATAACTTCCAGAATTCCCAGGCAATGTGGCTAGAGGAATATTGGGAGCTGCTACAATCCAAGATACGTGGAGGATGCCAGATTGGGGATGTCAGCTGGTCGAAACAGTAACAAAGTATCTAATGATTGGCTGCACAATCCTGTGAATATCTACTCAGAAATAAGCCCCACAGTGTTTAATGAGACTTACTTCTTGGTAAGTAAGGGTACCTAAATTTATAATCTCAGGTTTTTCATTTATTTACATGACTAAGTATACTGTCTCATCTGGTGATTCTAGGTAGCGTCCATCCAAAACCCAGCTAACTGGGGGGTCAAAGCTGCTTCCACAATATCCGTGTTATTCTGTTACACTGGCTTGTACCAGCCAGCAGGTAGGCAGCTGTGTTTTGACACCAGAGATAGATTCCAAATTGTCTTCAAGGCCAGCCCCAGGTAAAGTGAATTGCAGTAATCCAAATTTATCACTAATATAGCACATAGGAATTGATTAATCTGAGTAAGTAATTTTCAATTGAAATTTGAATTGAATAAGTAATTTCAAGGTACTGTAGTTCTTACTTTATTATTCCCTCAGGTACTTGTACCAAACAGTTACCCACCTTCACCTTACAAGTTAACTTTACAAGTTAAAAGTGCTTTTTAAGCCAAAAATGCCAAAGCGGAGGAAATGTAAAGATTCTAAACAGCTAAATTCTTGTCCACTGATATATAGAATGAATGACCGTTTCTGTTAAAAAGTCACCTTTTTTCTGAAAACCAAATTCACTGTATTGGAGACTGCCTTATTATTAAAAGTATAATTGAATTTGAGAACACAATCTGACAATTTATATAAAATTGCTCTCCTTTGAAAGAAGGGGCATTTTGAAATAAGTGGTGACAGTATGCCACTCTGACAGGTATTAATCCCATGGATTTATGTTAGAGATCTTGAATTATGCAAAAATTACACTTTATATCCAACACTGATGAAATCAGTATGTAAGGCAACCATCCCTTCCTTTGTGGGAATTTTCAAGCAAAGAATCAGAAGCTGCTTATTAAGAGACTATCTGTGAAGAGGTTCTAAGAAAATACTTTCAGGAGAAAAAAAGGGCATTTGATAGTCATTAAGAGGGTTTTTTTTAACGATACTGTGAAATAGGGCTGGCTCAGTGCCATTTTGTAGGCCATTTCCAGCTGCAGACCATATGACTATTTTTTAACTTACGTAGGAGGCTGTAAAGGTTATGAGAAAGACACGGTCCCTGAAGCCACACTTTCTTATCATGTCTTCAGATTGTAAAGGGCAGCACTGCAGATAAATTCAGCAAAGCTTGCACAATAACGGAAATAAAAATAGCAACAATATAAATGAACCCAATGTATTGAATTTTTATAACAGTGAAACAATTATCCCACAAGACCACACAGTTTGAAAACATTGTAACAATTGTCTATTAACAACCAGTTTTCTCAATCACTGTCATAAATAATGGTGGCCTATAAAGCTTATTGCCTAAAATCTATGATATGTGAAAGCTTTGCAAATTCCAGATTTATGGAGGGATAAAATCAAAGCAGAGGAAAAGAATAAAACAGAATTATGTTACGTGTTTTAAGAGGTATCATAACGAGTTACTGGATGCACATATCAATCCAATCAAGTGACAAATATAAACATGTAAGCAGTTATTCATATGATCTAAAGCACACTTTTCTGTCATATTAGCCAGCTGATATCCCAATTCTGAAAATGTCAGCATGATGCAAATTATTTTTGTTCCATGGACACAGCTTTGATAACACTGTTTTCACTGGGAAAAAGTTAAGTATATCCTATGAAAAATGTAGTAGGAGACCTATAAAATTTCTGTCAGAGTGTGCTGGAAAGCGTTTGGCCCGAGAGATCAGAAAAATCACACACACCAGGCATTTCTATAAAAACAAATGTATTTACAGAAAGCACAAAAACGTATTTTACAAGCTGTGCATTCACACGCGCTCAGATAGGACTGGGAGGAGGCTATGTGTAGAAAGGAAACAGAAACTAATAAGCCCAGGCAAGCTGCCCTCCAGGCAAATCAGGAGCTTTTACCTTATATGGTCATGCCTTTTCACCCCCAAAACTAAGGATACTTAAGTTTGACCTTCTGACTCTGCCAGAGTGATTTGTTACCATAGTAACCTTAATGGCTTGCTCCTTGCAAAAAACAATCAAATGCCAACAGTTTCACATACCACGTTACAATCAATTTCCCTAAGCATGAAGGCAAGAGCCTAGAAAAAATAAATTCAAACCATCTAGATTTAAGAATAATCAGAAAAATATTCCCAAATCAACTCAATGACCCCACTCATACATACAGTATTTTGCTATGGAGTGTGAAGAAATGGCACGTCAACAGAACTTGATACCTTCACACATAGTTAATGATCGGTAGGCTGTTTCAAGAGCTGGAATACAATTTGCAGACCCATCCTTCCATTTCCCAAAGGGTTGCATAATATGGTAATATAGAAGTTTTTCCCCCAAAAGATAATCAGGATCTATGTGTTACACATAGTCCCAGGTTCAGCTTATGGTCACTCACTCATGCACACACAGTGCGTTGGGGCATGCAGATCTTGTAGCCCTCCCTTGCTTTCTACCTCAGCTTTCCAGATAGGGGCAGCTAGAGCAGACGAGACACACAGCCCTGGTCAACAGCTGGGAAATAATTAGAAACACATGCAAATCACTTTCAACTGAATACAGAGACACGTCAGGTTCTTTTGGAACACACGGAAAACCAACAAATTTAAAGTGGCAGCAAAACTTGACTGATTACAAGCACATTTGCTCTTTTTCTCTCACACACACATGCGCATCCCCACTTACCCATGTCCTTCTCAACTAGGCTGTCCGGGCAGTAGCTAGAGGGACAGAAGCTGCCAAATCTGGATCCCAGGATGACTCAAAGAGCGGGTGGGCTTTAGGACCCCTTTTACCTCCAAAAGTCCTTGCTTTGTTGATTCACAAGTCTGGTAGCTGTTGATGGGATGCGGGGGGGATTTCTGTGTGCTCAGCACCTAACCTTCGTTGTCTGCTTCTGGTGACATTTCTCCTTTGATCCTTAATGACTTGTTTCCTTCTTATCAACCTCTTGTCTGACAAGGTTCCTGGCTTTTGTCTACTCTGCCTAAGTGCTTGCTTCAGTTTTAGCTCAACTCTGGCCTTAGTTTTGATGTTTTTATAATCTGTCCACTAGTGATCAAAAATTAGTCTTTTTCAATAATAAAATTTTAGCCTGTGCCTTTTAGTTGTTAGTAAAATGTTCTGTAGTATGAAAAAGTTCAAAATCTTCAGTAAATAAACAGAACATTGAATACTATAGCTAAACAGTATTATCTGCATAAATCACCATATATAACTCTTCACACAAGGAAATTTTACTATAATCTTGAAGAACTAGAAGGAGATCACAGCTAGCAGAGAAGTATGGAAAGACTTTTTAGTATGCCTCCAAAGATACAGTTAATGAACTGGCCTAGTAAAATTGATGCTGTGAGATATTCTTAGCTTGTGAGAGAAGTACAGTGAAACCTCAAGTTAACAGAATCATGTTAAAATACTTTGGATATAACAAACCAAATATCTGTCTGGACATCCCACCTGAAATAATGGACATGACTGTTGTATCTAAAGTAGTCTGGAAAAGACCATGTCTATTTTACATCTTGTGCTCTTGACACAATTGCTGTCATCACCCAAAGGACATAAATTGCCACCAATGAAGCAATCTCTGATAATGAAATTTTGGGATTGATAGATACAACTCCCTGAAATTTCTCCATAAAATAGAGATATCACTGGTACAGTGAAACTTCAGTTTGTCTGACTATCCTGTTCTGCAATTTTCTTTTCCATTTGAAACTCAGGAGAATAAAGGACATTTTCATCAGCAGAGGGATGAGCAATGTTTAAAGATCCAGGGGCCACATCTTGGCTTCCAGATCTAATAGTGTTGCAGGACACCATTCCCAGAAGGCTCCCATTCTCATCTTTTGCAAAATATTTGGTGACATAATTGTAAAATTTCAATAATATGATTTGGGGCCATTTTTGAAGTTCTTGGAGACTTCAAGAATAAGAATGGGTGTGGTTTGCCTCTCAAAGATCTCCTATTCCTGTCCCCATCATAATTTCTGAATTAAAGATAAAATCAATCATGCCATCAAAACCCAGCCCTTTTGTCACAAAATTTCAGTTAGGGACCACTTGTGGCCTAGAAGTTGTGTACTGAATTTTTCTGCACTTCAATAATTCAAAAGAAGAATTTACTTGGATGATGATGACCAACTTTTGAAGATATTAGACTCTTCCTCTTTTCTCTGTAGGTCTGTTTTTCTACAGTGCTGAGGGCATTCATCATTTGAATTTGCTATTAGGGATAGTATTTACTTTGGATTTTTATTTTTAAAAGTTCATATTTAAATAGCAATCTCAGTTTTCCCCAAGCTCCATGGAAGCTGTATCCAGTTTTAAAAAAAAATAAATTTATTAAAAGTTTTGAATAAAACAATAAAAGATACTACCAACAGAAGAAAAAAAAGAAATGCAAGAAAAATAAAAATAGAAAGAACCCTCCTCCCACCCAAGAAAGTGACTTTCCAGCTTCATCATGGCAAGTATAAACAATTCCCTAATCTCTTCACCTCCTCTTAGCCAAATATAAAACTCTTCATCCCATAACTCATTTCTTACCAATAGGCAAATCAATTAAGTAATGTCTTCTTCAACCGAGTTACCAGCAAAAGATCCAAAGAAAGCTCTAAGATTTTAACATTAATTAACATATATAAAATTCAACGTTCCATATCTCAACTCTTAACTGTAACAAAATTCCATTTAAAAGGCATAAAATGGTTCCAATGTCAAAGCTGCACCCAGTTCCATACATTTTGAAAACCAAGGAATTTCCTATGGAATGACGTAATTATGAATTCCATTTTCTGCTTCTGAGGTCATAACCTGGCAAACAATATGTGGTACTTCAACAGCCTTCTTTTATGGACCTATGAATTAAGCTGAAATCTCTCAGTAGCCTTTGCATTTGGAATGTCTCACAAAAGTTCTGAATCCTGCCTTGAAGAGTGGCATGCTAGACAATGAACCATCTCATGGCAGAAGACATACCTGCAGAAGCCTATTGCTTATACAGTCTCAAGGTCAAAGCACTTTACAAATAACTTTTGCATAAAGCATAGCATGCCTCAAACAGCTGGGGGGGGTGGCAATGAAATGAGAGTATTTGCTTTCTTCAAGCATGACACTATTTATAGAAATGGCATTAAAAGCCTTTCAAGGCATACAAAAGAGAACTTGCACTTCCTAGAAGGCCCTTCCCTTTCCATGGACAAAGTCATGGCTAGTCATCTGGATGGACTCATTTATCTCCTCTGTATCTGGGACATCTGTAAAATAGTAAACTAAATTGTTGTGGGCATCAATCTTCCATTTTCAATAAAGAGTTCTTAGGAAGAGATGGGATAATGGACTGAAGTTACAGGAAATAAGCTTCCGATAAAATGTTAGAAAAAACTTCCTAAAAATAGCCGCCCAGAGTCCCTCTTTTGGGGGAGATGGGCGGTAATAAAATTTGAATAATAAATAAAATAAAAATGAGCAGTTGAACAGTGCAAGCTTTGCTGAACAGTGGAACCAATTACCCAGAGAAGTGGTGAGTTTCTCTTCCCTCGAACCAGGAGAGATTTGAGGCAAGTAAAGGAAGCACTTCATCATGTGGTTCAAAGTTGAAATTATGGAATTTCCTATCAGCAAATTGGAAGATTTTAAAATACACACACACACAAACTGAACTGATTTATTATTAGACAAGCACATGCTTATTCAATAGCTATTAACACATTGTATTATTTATATTTATTTATTTATTTATATTTCAAATTTCTTTCACCGCCCATCTCCCTCCAAAGGGGGACTCTGGGAGGTTTACGACAAAATAAACAAACCATAAAACATAATTTACAATACAGACTATCATTATAAATAGATAAATATTAAGATCCATTGTGATGAAAAGCTCTCATTCAATGGGGAGGGCACTATGGCGCCAACCACACCCAGGATAGGAACCCCCCTTCCCATCCCAATTAATAATTATTAATTATTGTATGCCTCCCAGAGTTGCCTTGTGTGAGATGGGCGGCCATATAAATGTGAGCAATAAATAAATAAATAAAATCATGATGGCCAAACAGTGCCTTTGGAATTAGCAGCAGTTATGTCTTAGAATATCACTCACATGACTGGGAGAGAGTAACTGCACTCTGCTCATGCCTTGGTAGAACACTGATAAAAGAGAACATGGGACAAGACAGGTTCTTGGACTTTTGCTATGTTCTTACCTTTTTGGCTTAACTGCCTGGCCTAGAGTAAAAGGTGCTGCTTTAAAAAACAACAACCAGACTTCCTACCTCACCCATAAATTTCAGAAAGTGTTGCTGGAATAGTGCTTTTCTTCCTTGTAGAAGTTCTCTTCCAGATTTCTCAATGGGACCCTCCTATCTCCCACATCTTTGACAGCTATGTAGATCTGCCTGAAGAAATTTATCCATGTTTTGGAACATGCTGTAATGAATATGCTGATAACACCCAGACTGACTTTTAATTTCCATTTAAACCAGATGGGATACACCACGGAGACTGGCATACCCCTAATGGCTCTTGAAGGCTGAGAAAGATATCACCATGCGCAACATCTCCCACATCCTGACATGTATTCATCATTGGTTCAGTTGCACTACTGGCACTGCCATAGATCTCATAAAGTATCATCAACAGAATGCAGCAATCAGAAAAATGCAAACAGTGCCCTAGTTTCTCCAGCAAAAAGGAAAACCATTCTCACTCACACAGATTATTTTTGGGAGGGGGATGTCTCTTGAATGGAACAAAAGACAGTAGAGTATAACTTCACATGTGAAACCAACCATATAAAAATAATCTGACCCAATTTATCCTTCTGGGACCTCTCCTGGAGAAAATAATTTAAAAAACCAACAGTACAAAGAGTTCATGTCTATTCCCACTTGAGTCCTCAAGTGAGTCAGCAAAACCACATCAAAACACTATTGGAAGCAGCTGATGGGCTGAACAACACAAAACACATAATATAAGCATAAAACAAAGTTTTCTTCATTTCAACACATGTGCTGTCAATGTGTTCACCCTCAGCTTTTTTTTTTGGTCATGCCTTCTTTCTTGCTTTTAAAGAGATTCTAACAAATTTTACCGCTTAGTGACATTATCTTCTTGAGATACTCCACTTCTCCTTCCTCTGAATTCTCATAACCTACCCAGCAAAGTCTAGTTGCTTTATTGCAATTTTTGCCCCTTTATTTTTATTCCCCCTAGGTTGTTTTCCCGTGTAAGAGGATGATTTATGCAGCATCAATATCCTAAGGATCTTACATTCTTAATATCCAAGATGGATAATTCTACTGTTATTGATTCTGTCTTCCATATGTCTTCCCTAGGTGGCATTTCTATACAAAGCAATTTAATTTTTTCTTGGTTTCATAAAATATCTATGGGAGGTTGGGGAGGATTTTTTTCCCCTTAGCCTGCTTCATTTTGGGATAATAGAGTTCCTTCTTCCTCCAATTCTTCATTATACATCTGGCAAAGTACATTGTTTTCCACATGGTAGGTCATCCCAAAATAACATTTCTGGAGCATCATAGCATTTCTTGTCCTCAGAAAGAGACTGTGGCAAGTAGTGCCTTCTGCTGGGCCATAGCTTAGCAAACTCAGATTCCACCTATGTTCTTTCTCTGGAAGCAGTCACAAAAGGAAACACCTTCTTGAAATCCTAAGCAGTCAAGATAGTCCTTCCTTTCTTTTCAAAAAACCTCCTTACATACATATGTATAATTAATTCATGGTTATAAATAATCAAGACAGCCAAGGAAGTATCTACCTTACATAAAAGCAGCATTGAAAACACTGAGTTGCTGTTCTTGCCAGGATAATAGTTATAAGACTGAAATTGTAGCAGGAAGTTGAAAGGAATATTATGGTCTATAAGACCTTTTTGGGAATAAACTAAAGTGCACATCATCTATTACCAGATTCATCCCTATTCTCCTTTCTAGAGACTAAGTTATCTACTGTTCTGGTTCAGTCACCAGACTTTATTCCAGTTCCACCTCTACAGCATTCAATATGTTTCACAGGGAAAACAAATATAAACATTCTAATTAAAAGAGTAAAAAATTAATTTAAAGTAAGAGATGAAAGAATAATTCCTGACGGCAGAAGAGTGTGAAAGTTAAAGACATCTTCTAAAGAAGTACAAACTCTTTTTCGGAAATGTTACAGGACCATTACTTTCAACTTTCAAAGACTCAAGACCTACGAAACACTAACTCCTTATTTTAGTTTTTGTACTGGATATTAGGCTAATTTTCACTGCCCCTAGCCTCATACTCCCACACAGTTCAGGCTTATTCTTTCCACAGTTCCTTCTTTTTTTTTCTTACAGAACTTTATAAAGGAAATACTAGGAAGATGATTTATCGCATCAGTGTGAGAAATCTGTGGCCTGTACCTACTTATTTACCCTCAGAGACTCCCTTGAACCAGCTATTCAGTTTCAGTAATATGGATGCCAAAATTAATGGCTGCGTATAATTTTGAGATGGAAACATGAAAATGCAGTATAACTCCTAAAACAGGCTTAATAAATTACATTAAGCTCCTGCAAAAATTAAAACAAAACTTAATGAAGTCTTGCGTATGCTTCAGCCTCATTGATTTTGTAGAATAGTACCATTTCAACCATTCGTTTGCTCCAATGTTGAATGCAGGCCCTCGTTATCAAAAGACCACCTACCCCTATACAAGGTTGAAGACACTGGGAAACATTCTTGAGATTGTTGAGCATAAAATCCAATGGCAGAAAATTACTATGACAGTTTCATGAATTTTACTCTTAACCCTGGTACCCAGATTTGTTCTTTCCATAGCTGTGTTCAAGTGGATAGAGTTCAGCCCACATATTTACAAATGCTTTTCTCAGAGGCAAATTCAGTCCCTAATGTGGCTTTATGCTTAGAAACCAGTCTGATTAAGGTAAAGGCTAGGGCTTGGATTTCAAAAATCATGTCATGCCTGCAATTGTATTTCCTTCTTGAAGGCTTAATCCCTTTAATATTACATGACACCTTCTGCAGTAAATCCATTATCTGGTGGTCTGTCCTTCATTTTTCTTCTCTCTTTGGGGCACAATGATGCCCTTTCCACTGTAAAACCAAGAAAACCATGTGTATGTACACACTGTAGAACCTGTCAAATCTGTTCCAGATGTGAATACAAACTTTGGTCTCCATTTTTCTTGCAGCTCAATAATTGACCTACAGGGTCGTGCTTTCATTAAATCTGAACTGCTAAGTGTTAGGAAGATACACCAGAAAATGCTGCAGCCTTCCTCCAGTCAGCCTTATGGGAATGGTTATAGATGGAGAAGGTATTTAGTAACTTTGTCCAGAAATGGTTAAAACAATTTAGTGAACAATGCTCTTTCATCAAAACAGCCACCAGAGTGGAATAGTGTTTCATGAAGAAGGAATATATATTCTATTAGATGTGCTTGGAATATGGTCTTGCACTTAAATTGTAACAACAACTCTTCTGATGGCTAAATTCATTCATAATAATTCTGTTCAACTCCCTGCCCTTTCTTCACCAACTATGGCTTTCAACCTTGAATGTTCCCTGCAGTGGCACCTCCTTTGTCTTTTCATGTAATGCCGGAGTTACAGCTAGTATAAGAAGTGTCACAGAACTGGATCAGGCCAAACTTGCATACAAAAAGGGCAGCACACATGAAATAGTAACCTGAAGTCTCATTACTTGTAGCAGATGAGTCTGATTGTCTAGTAAGCAACTCTCCCTACAGGAATTAAGCCCATGATTCATTAGGCCCTTTACCATCACTGTCCAGATCAATGGCTTTCATGTTCCATCTATTATTGTTGCCCTGGAACTCTCCAGTTTTGCATAGATCTTTGCTGTTTCCTGGAGTGCCTACACAACCAGATGATCAATAACGAGTTTTTTTCTTCCAGAAATACTAAGTGTACAAAAAAAATGAGGTAATTGAGATTCTAGACCTCTACCGTGTATGAGACAAATTCCAATGCTTAGTAGATTAGAAAGTTATGGGCAGGGAGACTGGTCCACGGAAAATGCCTCAGATGTGCCTGTTCCTTGTTTGGTTCAACACTTTCACCCTACTAATCCAGCTCCTGACATGAAGAAAGGTGGAAGCTGTTGGCAAAGAGAGTGTTGGCATGGCTTCCAGGGAGGACTCAGGAATGAGAAGCCAGCAGAGACCTTGGAGAGTGATAGGAGTTAGAAACCTAGGCCCACAAGGAAGTGGCTTGTGCTCCCAGTGTCCTTTCAGTGATGGTAACAGTTTGTTGAGAGCTAGAAGACTGAAAGACACATGAGACACCAAGGAAAGGTTTCTTGGTAGTAATAATCACTGTTACTCCCAAATCAGCTATAAGTCTGAATGAAGCCAATGCAGTCAAGCTAGTATAGGGCAGAGGCTCAAAGCCTGGGATTCAAAATCAACCAGATGAAGATAATTCAGTGATCAAAACAATTTCCTTACTTTTCCAAGACCAGCTGCCTGGGTCCTTGCCTTGATTCCTAGAACTGACTACATACACCCAGTTCTTGTTTGTACCTTGACTTTCCTCTTCCCTTGAGTGTAGAACAATTTGACAACCTCTGTGGGTTCTTGAACTGTTTATAGACCCTGCCTCTGTTTTATTCCTTGACTGATTGTGGTTTAGCTACAAGGAAAACTTAGCAAATGCTAAGCACAGGCCAAGCACGCATACCATTCTGTGGGAGCAGGATAATATTAATTAATATGAGGCCACAGTGAATTGTTGTGGTAGAATGTAGAGGTACAGTCAGTTTTCATATAGCAGCAGACCATGCAACATGAATTTACTCATACAAGATTGATAAACAGGGGAACGATGTCTGTAAAGCATGGTGTGTTTGCTTATGCATGACTTTTCCAAGTTTCAATTTTCGCTAACAAGAAAGGGCAAGTGAATGTGGCAAGCATTACCCAGTTGAAAGCAATGGCTCACTGCTTCGTTAATTGCCCACTCGAGTAATTCGCTACACATAACTATTTTGTTAGTGTCTATTGCAATTCTTGTCCTTTGGTGTTATTACTGCTTAAGTGTATTTCCCCCCTCCTGCCCAAATAAGTAAATTAACTGAAAAGAATGTGCCAAAGAAGTGAGCTGGTGATAAAATTTCATGAGGAGAAAAAAAAAAAAAAGCTTTATCAATTGAACACAAATGTTAGAAATTCTCAAGGGTTTTGAAAGAAACAAAAGTGTGTGTGACATCACGTGTGCTAAATGAGGTGGCACTACAGACAATCAGAATAAATGTTGAGAAAATAAAAGGCAAGTTTTTAGCAAGAACAAGTAAAAATGCTGCAGAGTGTATTGGAAAAAGAGATACAGAACTGGAAGAGATGGAACATCTATTATGTGTTTGGATTGAAGAGCAGATGAAGAAGAGATCAGGGGCAAGTTTTATCATGATAAAAGAGGAAATGTTAGCAATATATGAAGACCCGCCCCCCGATGAAAATCCTGAAGTGCCTCCCGCAAGTGTAGGTACTTTATTAGGATTATTTATTCTGCCTAGTAATGTTTTGGTTACAACTATGTTTTCATTCTTCAGTTGCCTGACCCTAACCCTGTTTTTCCTATAAGCTCGGTTACTCATATTGAATGATTTTGCATTGCATGAGAATTTCTGGAAACACAACTATTGTGCTGTACAGGAACTGACTACTGTATATTTTTGTTCCCTGTCCCTGTGTTTCTATGAAAGCAAGATTTCTAGATGGCTAGATCAAATAACTTTCAGGTAGTCAGCAAATCATACAGAAAAAAATGGTAGGGCTGGAAGGCATATGCTAATCAGATGTACAATTTATTCTCCTGGCTTATATTAGGAATGGTTCAAATAATAGAACATTATATGCGCAAAAAATGGAAGACTCTGAAATACCCACAATGGAGGAATTGTTGGTGAAGGTGACAGAACTAGCAGAGATGGCAAAATTAACTTGTTTCATTAACAATCGACAATTACATTTATCAGCGATTGGAAATCCTTATGGACTTCTTGCTGAAAAAAAGAGAAAAATGAACTTGTTATTTATGGGTTTGAAGATTAGAAAGGGTAACTTATGGAACAAAGGAAATTATGATGTGACTTTATAGAGAGAGGGCAAAATACAAATGCATCTATAGCCACTGTCAAGAAGATTGGAAGCTGGTTCTTTATAATCTTTTTTCTTTTCTTTTTCTGTTTGCTTTTTTTCACTACTCTTTTTCTTTATTAACTTTCTTTTTCTCTTATGGTTTTTACTTTGTTACACACACACACACACACAAGATTTTAATGCATTTTCTATGCTTTTAATTGACTGTACCCTTACCCTCCTTATGCTGGTCTTTATAAATGCTAAAAAAACCCTCTTCTTGCAACAGGGCTACTGATTTGCAAAGGTGTCTGTTCCTTTGCTTTGAAACCATTTCAGCACAAACGCTTTCAACCATGACTGTAGAAAATGGATTTTTCAGAATCTGGAAAAATGGGGAACTCTGGCTAGTGTTGCTGTGGGACCTTTGGCTTTCTGCATTTTAAACTGCTTTCTCCCTTCTGCCTCTTCAAGGAAGGGCGATGCTGTAAAAAGTCTTGCTCAGAGACTTAACTCCTGCACTCATCATTCTACCTAGCTTCTTGGTCCATGGTAACACCTCTTCTGAAGCAGGTAGCTTAGCCAGTGGCCTGGCAGGCCTGGCTGAGATTCATCATCTATATTAAAGCAAAGGTAATATGAGTGACTGCTTCTATATTTCAGAAAAGGAACCTCAAAAACGGCGATGTATTTCATTTTCCGATTTGCATCCTGTCTTTTCAACCTTAAGGCACTCGCTGTGGCTACATAATGCTAATCCTCCTACTAAAGAAAATGCCAAACCCCTCACATTTCATAAGACTAGCTAAAACCAAATTAAATTAACCCCAGCTAAAAATATAATTGGTGTTCCTTTTAATTTAAGAGTACATGTAATCCTAGGCATAATTAGCCAGAATTAATTCTCAGTGAAGTGGGGTTTACTACATAGGAAGCACAGTCAGCTCTCCTGCAGAGTGCATTTCTCTTAGAAGCAAATCTTGTTTCATTCGAAGGGGTTTAGTTGGAGACTTGCAGACCTTGTCATCCTCACCTCTCAAACTTAGGAAGCTGTTGCAAATAAGGTGCATGTTCAGCTGTTGAATCAAGAACAGTGAAAAGAGAAGGTGCTGCATTATAGGGCAAGTGGTGTGAAGTCCCTCCTGTCTGGCTGGATATAGGATCCCGTACCATTCCTATTTCACATTCCCTACCTCTAGAAAGGTATGACCCTGCAAGATTGCACAGCTTTGCCAAGAATGACTGCTGGCCGAGGTTTCATTTTGTCTTGCTCAAGGCACGCATCGTTCCTTTGCAGAAGCTTTGTTGTGTTTTTTCACTGACAACACCTCCCCTTCAGACACTGATGTATACCATCCCAAAGCCTCAGGGATACCCCACAAAACTTGCCCCTGAACTGAAATTACATTAAATTCACATACATTCACATGATAAATTGCATTCTAATTCAATTTAACTTAATATTTGTCCCAGACTCATTCTCTTTTTTGCAGTATGGCCTTCAGCGATTATTAAAATTTCAGTTGTGGATCTGGGCCTAACAATGGATGTGTTGTGCACCCCAGCTCTAGGCGGTTTAACAATGCCTAAAATAACCTATGTACTTTTCAGAAAAAAAATACAAAGATTGATTTTTCTCTTTGCCATCCTCTATAAACTGGCAATTGCCTATCAAATTTTAATTGTTAGGAGAGAAGTAAACAAAAGAAGAGAAAGGAGTTAAATCCAGCTAATTGTTTGAGATCTGTCTCCCCACCGGCCACAATGATAGATATTTATTTATTTATTTATTTTCTGCTGAAGAATCAATATAAACTTACAGGGTCCTATAAAAATCAAGAGTTAAAACCTCCATGGAAAATAACGTAGCACAGTAAAATGTCCACAGTAAACATACAAGGATATGACCATCTATGGTAAATAAACAAAGAATGCAGTATTTAATACATTGCAGTAATCCAATCGTGAGATGACCAGGGTGGGAGTGACCATCTGAAGGGCATCCTGGCTGAGGAAAGGGCACAACTGGTGCACAAAAATGAATGTGCACAAAGGCCCTCCTAGCCACAGCTGCCACCTGCACCTATCTCTCTCATGCATTTCTTTTTGTTTTATTGATTGTCAAGATTTTAAAAATGCAACAAAATCCATCAGGAGATGGTTGTATTCTTCTTTCAGGCTTATTCACAAGGAACTCTTCAACAGTGCACGTTCTTTTAAGAGAAATAAGTTATTTTCTGAAAAGGATCATTTGGGCAATATTTACTCAGTGTATTGATTTTTACAATATTCGTTCTATCTAGAAAGCTTACTTAAATGTTTACTGAAGGCTTAAATACTGTCAAGGCTAATTACAAAGAACTATGTAAATAACATTGTAATAGCATGTTTGCTGGGTATATTCTATTTATATCTTTGTTTATAAATAATTTGTATCCTATATGCAAGTCTTTCAAACATGCTAAACAGAGAGAAGAATAGAGTATGCAAACTGGGAAGACAACTTGGTGGATCTTATTCAACCAGAGGCATATAACCAGAGACTTGAGGATCTTTTTCTTTAGTTCTATTTTCTATCTTTTCTATTATGTATTTTAAATATACTTGGAAAATAATAAAGTTTTTATCGAAGTCTTCAGGCAGCCCAAACAACCCACCAAAAAAACCTGTCACATTAAACTTTTGTGACAAAAGTGGAATGGGGGAACCACTACTAAAGATGTAGAGGCTACTCACATGAATGGCTTGATTATTTTACATTCCATTTAAAATATTTGATTTTTATCCTAGTCTTGCCTGACTACTGGGGTGCTGAGTATATATTGCCCTCAGCATGAACAGTATGATCCTGCATATTCCTGTGCTAAATAATAATGGATCACAATGCCTAAATGCATGCCATTTTCTTTCATGAGGCCTCCTCTAAGAAAAAAAGATATGGAGTTGCAGCCCAAGGCAGGGTTCTCCAAATTCAAATTCTGCATCGGAATTAAATTGGAACTGCATGACTTCTAAATGTGAAAAGGTTTAACTTCCTTTTAATACCACGAAAGAGTAAGAGGCTTATGAAGAAAAACAAATGGGCAGTCTCCTTGGGATAGTCTTCATTGTTTCTTCTTTTGGAGAAACTCCAGCTGAAATATTATCTATTTCCAGCAGGGACAGATATGAAGAAGGACAAGAACAGTAAACCAAGAAAGAATGAAGCAGGTAGTCTTCTCTCTGGATAAGTATTTGGGGAGATTCCAGAAGCCATTTCAGTGATTGCTTTCCTTCCGCAAGCTAAGAAACACACTGGCTGAGAATTACTGGATTCAGAACAGAATCTGTAGTTGGTGGGAAAACTCTCAATGGCTTTCATACATTTGTCTCTCATCTCCTGTGATATATTTGATTAAACTCCACATCTGTGATTTTTGTTCTTATCCAGAACAAGGAAGGACAATTTGTGAGAAGATTATGCCAACAGATCTGAAATGGGTTGGGGGAATCAACATGGTATTAGATCTAAGACTAAGGAAGAGAAAATTAGATTCCTAGGAGTCTAGACATGTTTTAGGTACAACCCTATTTTTCCCCGCAATTGTAGGTCATTATAACAGTGTTGTCCAAAAATATTTGCTTGAGGTATCTGCAGAGGGTTGGTAGAGACAATGATGAAAACTGTGTTGTGACATCACAATGCAAACTCTGTCCCTTATGTACTTGTGTGGAACACAGTGATGCAAGTAGAAAAGCGCAGAGCTTGTTTTGTGGCATCACAATACACATTTCCTTGTGGTAGTTTGGAACGGATGCCTATGTCAGTGCCGAATGCAAAAAGAATTCATGTTTGCTTAGAAAATATGATACCCATCAACAAAAAAGTCCATACAATAATTAGAGAGACAAAAGTGAGAAAGAAAACAAGTGTGTTATAGACCTAGCTTTTTTGACTCTTTGAGTCAAAATGTAAGCCTCAGAGAAAGCAATTCTAAAATTATCAGAGATTACAAACAAAATGTAGCAGCCCCAATCGATTGGTTCCTACTGGCCCTTAAGTATCATTAACATAGAGATGGGATACGAAGAGGTGTGTGTGTGCAGCATGTGTGTCTTGGAGAATGGCAGATTGGAATACTTTTAATGTGTTCTGAAAATGTCAGTGGATGAATTTTCTTGCACAAAAAAGCATCTAAATGACTGGGCACAGATAAGCAACTATAGCAATTGGAAAAACAGACACATTTAAAAAAATGTAATTCAGTCTTTGCTTGATTATCTGAGTTTCAACTGTTCTCTAGAGAATATTTTTATTGTGCTGTGCAAGTTCTCTCTATTTCTAAATCTTCACTCACACCTGCCTTTATTACATATAACAACCCTCCTCCTTTTTTAATATTGTCTATAGTTCAGTTATCTTTTTCACACAGGGTATAACTGGCATTTCAGATATAAAGAGAATCAGGAAAACTTTTTTGCCCTTGTATCTCAACTTTCTGGAGACCAAAACACAGCAAGATATATAAATACTGTCCAATGTTGGAAGGAGCTCTTTCATAGAGGATCCCTACATTAGTATTTATAATTTAAGAGAGTTTCGGGTCTGAAGTTTTCAAGGACCCAAATATTCATATAATTTTTCATAATACTGAAATATTATAATTTATTGATGAGGAAGCCTATTTAATAAGAGGTGATGCTTGCAGCAGTTAGAAGGCTAATGTATAATTTACAAATCAAAACATAGGTGGAATTCCAGTTTACTTGCAAAAAAAAAAATACTAGGGATACTCTACATGGAAGAGTCAGTTTCTAAGACAGTGAAAGAGCTGTAAGATAAATAGGAGAAGAAAGACAGCTTTGCTAAGCAAACCTTCTCAACATTTTAAAAATATTTATTTATTTATTCATCACATTTATATCAATCCAAGACTGTTCCTGGAACCATCTGTTGACCACATGATTTGTTAAAGCAAATCAGGCAATTTGAGGTTATCATTAAAAGGAAGAACCTTGCCTTTCTGTGTCTGTCTTTAGAAGTTTAGCAAGTGGGTCCTGCCAGGATGGTGTATTGGCACTGTCTTTTAGGTGGCCAAAGCTTTCCTCTTCACCTGTACTTTTAAAGCTATGTGAGAACATAAAAAAAAACCCCTCTTTCTGCAAATGTATTTTATTTTAAGCCTCTATTTTTGTATGGTTTATTTTGAGCTACTTTTTAAGGTAGATTTTAAAATAAAGTATTTTTGAAATATTTTCTCCTCCCCTAGGTTGCCTTGAGTACTATTTTAGGAGAAAGAATGGCATACATTTGTAAATAAGTGATTTTAGTTGATTATCACAAAAACATGTCAAACCAAAGTTTATTCTTCTGCTTATCATTTCATTACCAAGATCCCAATCAGACGCTTATAGGCAGGATCAGATTACATCAGCCTTCTCCTGTTCTTGCTTCCCAGCAAGTAGCATTCAGGAAGGTGTTGCATCTCACACTGAAGGCAACAGACAGCTCTCAAGTATTAGATGACAAGAATATCAAATGCTGGCTGTGAAGGTATCTTAGGTCTTCCCTGGTGAAATGGACAGTATTGAAATTTCATTGATAGTATTCCATCCTCTAAAATTGCTCTCAGATACAACTGTTGGTGTAGTAAACTCTAGAGACAGTGGTAAGTGGTGACTCCTAACTCTCAGATGCACTCAAGCCACAGAGCTCTAGAGGTGTGAAACAGGAACAGAACGTCCTCAGGACTGCATGGAAACAGCACAATCATCAGGCAACAATATAAAGCAGGGCAAAGACTAATGGATTTTCCTAGGAGCTTCAGCACACCTTTCAAAGCTGCATTTTCACAACATAAAATCGAAACATAAAAGCACGCACAAAACATTAAAAAGACAATTCTAAAATAAGCTGAGAATCCAGAAACACAAGTTCATTAAAAACTCAAAGGATGAGAAACTGGCAGAAAAAAATGTGCTTCCCATAGATACAAAAGGAACACATCTGTAAACCTTTCTGTGGAGTCACTTCACAATCCAGGTACCACTACTGAAAAAGCTATTTCTGGTAGAAGATGCCCTCACTTCAGTGGTTGATGAAACTATGACTGATCTTACTATATACAGAAGGAAGGTACATGGGATTGTGTGTCCCAAACCCACCCATACAGTGTGGAAAAGAAAGATTAAAGGCTATGTCTCGATTTCAGCTCAGAAATAAACTGTAGTACATTCAAAATTTAGTACTGTATCATGCAATTATCACTACTGTGCTCTTGCATACTTGGCTTGATGACATTTCTGGACAGCCTTCAAGAATGATCCCATGGAAAGCAGTGTACAGTAGTCTGCAAACAGTAATTTTCCTGTTTGCTTGGAGTAAGATACTCTGGAAACACTGTGTATTAATGAAACAAGAAACAGTATGCCTAGAAAAAAAATCTAGTGTACTATGACAAGTTAAACCACAAAAGATGTTGTGAGCCCCCAGTATCTACAATATAAAGTTCTGTAGTTATGTCTTTGCTGAATTCTGTGTCCCTGGCCTTGCTTCCTCTCCATCAGCCCTATACTAAGTATGGATAATCAAGCAACCTATCTATATTGCACATAATGGGATCAGTTCAAAATTTCAGAGGCAGAGACTGGGCAGAACTGCTATTCCTCTGACACAGCTGTCATGCTTCATGAGATGTCCCTGACATGCCAATCAAGAAACGTCCTCAAATAAACACAGAAGACTGGACTCCTTCAAGAGTATATAAAATCATAATCCTTTACAGTCCAAAAATAAACCTTTTGGATTGAAAATGAAATGTGACTAGAACTACATTAGTGCCTCTGACTTAGCACAAACTTATTTGTTCGCTGGTGGCCTAATGCACTTTAAAAGCACAACCTTTACAAGATGTAAACTATTCTTCATGCTTAATGTGTTGTCCCAATACTGCCAATTGTGGTTTATTCAATCACTCACGTTTAGCAAACTATGACTTATTGTGATGTATGATCCAAACCTTATGGGATCCAACTTCATACAGTCTTCTAGAGATGATTTCCACTGTGGTCCTAAGGTATATTAAATTTTAAGATTTCCATGGCTGAGGTATAGCAGTCTGAAGGTTTTCTCTTGAAGTACAGACAGCCCTACTGGGTTCACTTTTTGTACACCTATAAGGTATCCAGCTCTTCTTTTGAGGATTTAAATTTTATCAAAATGTCTGGGCAGTGCATAGCTGTTTGACTTCATGTAAAATAATAATGGATTATTTACTGTCTCTTTAATTCATATTTAACATATCAATATAAAAATGGATACTGAAGTTCGGAAGACAACAACCAGAAGTTGGAAGGAGTTGTTCTAAGTCTTCTAAGGTGACATCAGGTGTTATTTCTTTATTTGTAAAGTTCCTATTGTTCTTTTGAACCATAATACACTTTCTAAATCTCATTGCGTTACTGAAAGTTAGCTGAATAACTTTACTTTTAGTTTCATAATTCATAATTCTGTTCTTACTCTACATAAGTTTTGGATGGCCACGGTTTACATTTCAGTTTCTGAACTATTGAACACTGATTAAATAAATTACTGAGATTTGAGCATTTCTGAAAATTATTTGGCCCAATATTGACTTAATTGTAGAACTGCATCAAAATAGGCATAACAAGGAAGCTCAAAGAATAGGTTTAACTTTAATCCAGCATCTTCAATCCAGATGCTGTTATCTTGGACCTGGTTTCAGGTAACTTCTGATGTATATCATTTAGGTATTAAAACATTTGAATTCAGCCAGAAAGAGACAAAGGAGAAGGAGAAGAAAGAAGTTAAAGTAACTTTTCAGCTGGGGAAATTTCCCTGACTGTACTGTTTATAATTAGTAAGAGTATGGAGTCAGGTCATCCATGGACTTGTTTTGGGAAGGGGAAGGAGAACCAGATAAATCCATTTTCTCTTCTATTTTTTTTTAATTTGTACTCTTGTGCAATAGAAGAATAATTTTAAGACACATACAGTAGCTGTTCAAAGGACCTACAGCTGTGTCTTCTCATTCCCCAGAGTCAGCGAACTCTCATGGAAAAGTTAGGGAGAGAAGCATTCGATTAGCCTTGCAAACAGAAATCAGTCATGTATCACCAATAACATCAATAACAGACCACTCTCTCCCTCAGTTACACATTGTCTTCTCTGTGCATACAGAATTATGCTGCAGTCTCAAGAGATGGAGGGGAAAAAGAAACCAGGAGAAAGAATGGACAAGCACATCCTATGGATTTCCTGCAAAATACAAATGAACAAAGCATGGCCATCACAAAACAAATGCTGCGTATGGAATCCCTCCTATTTTTCCAAAGGCCATTTTCTTTACTACTAAAATTCTCTCTCTCTCTCTCTCTCACACACACACACACACACAAATAAATAAAATGATAGACTGATCCTTCTGCAAAGTTCTTGTACTAAGACTTTATGGGTTTCAAATTGCAACTGTTATATAGGAGCCCAAAATACTTTTAATGTGTCTCAATAGAAATCCCTTGCACACAACTCTTTGGAGGTTTGTGGTTTGTTTTTGGCATCCAGACTGTCCTAACAGTCAGGAATCACACTGAGACAAGGAATAGGTCTCTAGTGTTTATTACTGCTACATTAGACAGAAAATCCTAACAAACTGAAGAAGCGTGGGAAAAACCCAGACAGATAAACCCCAAAAGTCAAGGCGGGTCTGATCTGTGTCTCTTTGAATGGCTGCTTAATTCCTCAGTACTACGCATGCGTTTTCCCCCTGGATAGGGGCCCCCTCCTGCTCGCCATCAGTACTCATGACACAGACTCCATACACATTACATTTATATGTATAAAGTTAAATTTTACATCAGACATGTCAATTGACAGAATCATTTCAACTCATACCTCCCTGTTCCAGGGCACGAAAACACAACATGGTGTATAGTACCGAAAAAGACGAACTGTGAAACTCCACTTCTCTAACTTTCGAAGCTAGTTTTTTTTTTCCCTTCAAAATTTGAGAAAGTGTTTCAGGCTGAGACAGTCCGCCTGGAGCAATATTTTACAGCTGAGCAATAAAACTCTTAAAACATGGCTTATAATGGAAATCCTGTTAGAGCCTTAATTAAAGTAGGCGCCACAAGAGCACAACCACTTAGACAACAAATGGATTTTGCTGAGAATACCGGGTATCTTCTGACCCATCTGCCAGAAATGCTTCCCTTTTTATTGAATTCAACTGAACTCTTTTGTTCAGTTCTACCAAACTGGATCTCTTATTATCCTGAATGGGATGCATTTGACATCTGCAAGGAAACCATGAGCAGTACTTGCTTTTAAGTGTTTCAAGGGTAAAAGCTGAGCATAAGTGCAAACAGGAAAAAAAAAATCAATCCCAGCAGACAAGAGATGCTCTCCACAACATTGCAGTTTATCATTTGGATTTCTGAGCAGGAATGCCTGTTTCTAACACACGCTGCAATTCCTCCTGACTTTCTATCGCTACTGTTCCTTTTGAACAAATATTTTCCAGTTGCTTTATGGTAATCATGGGAGTCATCCTGCCAGTCTCTGTTCTACCTCTTAAATCATATCTTCCCTTCTGTACATAGAGCTTAAGCTCACCTTGTTTTATTTCCCCTATGATGAACATTAGTGTGTAGACAATGAAGACCATGAAGTTAATTCTTTCTGATTTGTCCTTTGGTGGTTTAAAAAGCCTTATTTCAGTAACCCCCTCACTTTTTACAGCACACGGCACACCTATTTATCTGAGGTTCTTACTTCTAGGTCTTCGCTGTTATCTCCTCAAAGGATTCAGTATAAAGCCCTCCTTATCAATCTTAGCCTGCTTAGGCCAAACACATTTTTACCAGTCCTTATGATGAACAACCATCTTGTGCCAGCAGCCCCTCATCTGCATAACTGAGATCATAGTCCTGGAAATCATCAACATAATTTGCACAGCCCATAACTAACTAACAATGGTTTTCCCTTTCTGGTCGTCTTCTATAGATCAGATGGACAAGAATGCATCAGAACACCAGGATTTGGAATCTCCCTCTAGATGTTCAATGTCTGCAGTGATATAGCTGTAGGTATTCTTCACACTATCATTTGTCCCCATATGTATCAGCACAAAGAGATAACTTTGTCGGTAAGTCTTGGAAATGGTTCTGTCACATCCTTATTCAGAGAGCACACTTCACAAGCCAGTGGGTTTGGTCTATGTGTTTAAATTTTTCCCTCTTTTTAAAATTATGGAGGACCCCAAAAGAGCTTTTGTTTGTATGGGTTATATTTATCCATATTTACTATATTAAAATTTAAAATGGATGCATTCACTGCCACTACCACTTCTCGTGATTGTTTGATGGGATTTTAATTATTGTATTATTTTTCAGTGTAGGCTGGCAAATAATTTTGATTTCTCAGACCCCTGAAAGGGTCTTGGGGGACCCTCAGACCACACTTTGAGAAACACTGTTCTCTATGATAAAGCTGCAATCTCTGTGCCCTTTAGAGGTCTTCTGTTCTGTCTCCCATTCTGCAGTATTTCCTCCCCTCAACAAAGTCTGTTTTATTTGCAAGGGCCTGAATAATAATAATAATAATAATAATAATAATTTCAAGTTTATTATAGCTGCCCAACTCTGACAGACTCTGGACAGCATATAAAACAAAACAAAACAAGCCCAGTAAAATCAGTTAAAACAAAAAAAAACACACAGCTAGCCTAGACTAAGACAATCTTAAAGGCAACATAGTTCACAACAGGGCCCCCCAAAATACATTAATGTATTAACCCCAAAAATTGGGACTTAAACCAAAATTGCTTCTATGTTTCAGCAGAGCAGATAAGTTTCTACATCTTTTGCTCCTGGTTGTTCCTCTATCCAGTGGCAATTTTTATCCAATAATTTCACAGTGGGTAGAAAATCATGGAAAAGGCCATTTTAAAACTTTGTTTACAGACCTAGAATGAAATAAACCAAAAAAAAAAAAAGGGGGGGGGGAGAAACTTCTATCAATCCCTAAGAGATGGCCAGAACAGGTTAATTTCTGTGTGTTTGTGTGTGTGTCTAGAATAACAGAGTTTAGTCATTCATCTGTAGGATCTTATATAGGTAGAAGAGTATTTTTATAATATTTGATGCTGAAACTGTATTTGAGCTTCTACTTGCTAAATAAAACCACCATTTTTTTCTTTATTTTTTCTCCTGCACTGCATTTAAATTTATTTGTTCTTTTTAACATAAAACCTTCTACTTCTATTTTTTATCTATAAAGGAATCTATATATTTCACTTAATGATGGAAGCTACTTCAAGTGCAGCTAAATTGAGTATCTTCAGAAATTAGGAATTGTAACTATTTGTTTTGCTTCATTGCCAAAACATTCCTAGGGACAGGAAATCTGCAATTTGAAGATCTCTTCCTCATGGAAATATAATTTAAATGTTTGTGACTACTTCAACAGACAATGGAGATTTCACTGGTTCATCAGATTCTCCCCATTGCCATCCACTTGTCACAATTTGTTGTGTAGGATCTCAAACGTTTGCAGTGGTTAAAGTGTTGGTTAGGACTGGGAAGAACCAGAAGTCCCTTCTCAAGCAGTGATTTTGGGCCAGTAACTCTCAGCACAACTTAGCTCACAGGCTTTGTGTTCTGGGGATAAAATGAAGGGAGATTCCTATATAAGCTGCCCTGAGCTCCTGAAGATGGGATATAAAGGTAACAAACAAATTTTCATGAACGCTAAATTCATCTAACAAAGGTATCACTCTAACATTGAATAGGGAAATATTACTGACCATTATTATTATAGTCAATATTACTTTCTGTGCTATGTATGTTTTACTCTCACTTTCTTGTCACCAAAACAAAGCACATATTATTACAATGGATATGAAAAAGTAATTCCATTCTAAAATCAGTTACATCTTTCCTATATGGAATTTTGTTTTTGTTTTTTTCTCTTTTGTCCTTTTCATTTCTATTTAGATTTTGAGTTTGACCCCCCCACACACACATTCTTTAGGGTTTGTTGTTGTTTCTTTTCTTTTTTTGTATATAACAGACATTTGAAAAAATAAAAATAACTTACTTCCCTGCCATGCAGGGCAATGTGCTTTGAGAAAGACAGGAAAAAATTTACAGAAATATAATGCCTTGATTTGAAGGTAAAAATTGAACTCCCCCTTTTGAGGGGAGATGGGCGGTGATAGAAATGTGAATAATAAACGAACAAACAAATACAGATTAAATTGCTAGGTTAACCTAGACATCGTTCAGAATTCTCCAGCCAGGAAAGCAGTTGTTGAAATTTATGGGAAGTAAAAGGCATCAGGAGGGCACCTAGGATGGAGAAGACTGGGCATAGACTATCACCCTATGAAACAACTTAGCTCAAAAAAAAAAAAAAAAGCGCCATTACAATATTGTTAGAAAAAATGACAGGTTGAAGAAACTGCCTTAAAATATGGTGTATGAAATAGTCTTACACCTCTTGTTTTCTGGATATATTAGTATCAAAATGTTTGATATCCACATACAGTAGATGAAAAAGTAAAAATGACTTTTTTGTCATTAAACAATTTATCTTGAACTGTTATATTAAGACTTTAATGGACACAATATAAACTTTAACAGATGTATTGAAATATTTAAAGGAGCCTTTTGACCTTCCAATCCCACTATTTCACCCCTCTGATGATATTCCAAATTATACCATAACCATTTCTTTAAATGTTGCTCTTTCTTATAACAATGTCACCTTCTGAGAATTTAAATGTATTATATTAATATTGTCAGCAATCATTTTCTGGTAGTATATTGGAATTATGTTCAATGTTAATGCTCTAAGAAAAACATCCACATAACACAACCTTATACATTCATATCTCTTTGATATAATTTATCCACAGAACAGTCTGCTGTATCAGGAACCATCTTCCTTTCAACTTATATTCATTTTATGAAATAAAAGATAAGATCTTGCTCTGTTATTTTGAAGCCTTCTTCCCATCCAAAAACCTTCTAGGGAAGTATTATATACAACGAAGATTTTAAACTAATAAATTAGTTACACTGAAGGAGCAAAGGAATGGCATAACAAGGGGATTTTTTTCCTTCAAAGAACAGAGGGGGGTTTAGTCAGAAACATTTAGTTTAGGAAGTAATGCTACATGATTTTTTATTTTAAAAGAAGAATATCTAGGACAACTTAATTGAGAACAATAATTCATGACCTGTTCTAGACATTAAGTATCTACACCTTTCTAAATAAGATTCATGTTGCTCATATTTACCTGGCATTCCTCCAGCTCAAAGTTCTTCCATCCATCCATCCATCCATCACCCCACCCCACCCCCCACCCACCTGCCTACCTACCTATCTACCTACCAATCTACCTGTGTCTGTAGGGGAGCTAGTTCTATTAGAATCTTAAGAATTCCCAAAGTTGGTTATGGAGAATAATTCTGAACTTCCGAACTTAAAAACAAACCCTTTTGCTCCCAGCTTGAATTCTCAAGTAACTCTCATATTTCAGAGCTTGTTCATGTGAATGGTTATTTCAGGATTAATAAGGCCTTAGCTTACTTAACTGCATGCAAAAATTGCAGAACCAGGACATGGAAATAAAGACCAGGCTTAAAAGGCACCCAGTTGAAGAATGATACTCCACAGCTGAAAGAAAAAATGAAAATTAATTTGAAGCAGCAAAATACACCTATGAATGCAAGGTAGAAAGCTCCATGGTTTTCATCTTGCAGGCAACATTAATTGCTAGAGATACACTTAATTTTTAGAATGAAAATTTTACCTTTCTCAATGCTTTCTAATCGAAACTGTACAAGCAATACAATGGATGTTTAGTTTGTGACTAATTGATAGTGTAACTCTTTATATATATATAAATGGCATGATGTGCTTAGGAACCTCCCCCGTGCATTCTTCTGTACTTAGCACTGTTGTTAACTAAGATGTGAAGAAGCAAGCTTGTAGCTGTGTGTGTGCATCTGTAAGAAAGAGAATGAGGCTCACTGTCTTTAAAAAAATGGTTATAAGTTTTGCTGCAATTTTTTAAAAAAGTACTTTAAATTCTACAAATTAGTTCAGAAATAACTTTAAATGCTCCCACATTTTTACATAATAAGCAAAACCTCTGTTCATTAAATATCAGACAGGCAATTTTGAATCTACAAAAGAAGACTGTTTGGATAGAAAGACATTCTTTTATCTTGTGAAGTCTGGACCTTCTGTGTTTATGAGTGGGAGCTCTCTTTATAACGAACATGAAAGAACAATGCTTACATAAGAAGTCAATCCAGAGTCAAACAAATAATAAATAAGATCAGACAGATAATGCTACAAAACTTTACACTTTTTAAGTTCAAAGGTCTAATTTCCTCTTAAGAGGCTGTAACAAACATATAATTAAAGTTGCAGAAAAGCAATCAGGGGAAAAAACTGTAACAACAAATGACTTCTTTTAATGTATTTGGACAATAAGACCCACACAGTGTTCTGAAAATGCAATCCTCTCCCTCTGTGCTGGGATTCCCACAAATTAAAAAGAATTTATTGTTAGTGTAGTTTCCCCTTTTTCCCAAGACAAAATGGCTAAAGCATGCTGAAAGCTAAAATTAGTACTCAGAAATAAAATAGTGGCTAAAATCAAAGCTAAAGTAAAGCTCTAGTTGGGATTTTGTTAACAATAAGCAAAAGAAAGAAAGAAGTTCTCGATCAGGGGCAGAACAAATACTTTTTTTATCTTTGTCCTCCAGATGTCTGGAAAATTCCTCACAAAGGCCTCTTAGATGGGTTTCCTGCCTGTCCTTAGCCAGTAGGGAACAAGTCACTTTGAAAAGGGCACTGGACCGCATCTGTGATGCAGTGAGTAGACAAATAGCAATGTTTTGCTGCTCTTATTGCCATGGCATAGGTTCAAATATGGGGTAGTCAGATTTGTTCCTCATTTTATGCCAGGGCCTCTAGACATCTCTTGGATTGCTTTATTTCCTGGAGCTCCTCAGAAAAGCAAGGAGCCCACTTAGGTTGGCAGGCTGGAAGACGCCATTCAGGTATACTTTTGCCCAAGGCTACTGCTACCTCCATATTCCAGCAGTTCAGTCCTTGGCAGAACTGCCTACCATCAGCTTGGGAAACTCCCCAAGCACCTCTGGAAACCAGATGTTTCCATTAAGCACCTGGGATGGATTGACTGAACAGACCCCTTCTCTGAAAGTTCTGTGGCACACTGTGATCAGGAGCGATCTGACTATGACCAGGGACAGATAGGTAAAGGTAAAGGTTTCCCTTGACATTAAGTCCAGTCATGTCCGACTCTAGAGGGCGGTGCTCATCTCCGCTTCAAAGCCGAAGAGCCGGCGTTTGTCCGTAGACACTTCCGTGGTCATGTGGCCAGCATGACTACACAGAACGCCGTTACCTGCCTGCTGAAGCAGTGCCTATTAATCTACTCACATTTGCATGTTTTCGAACTGCTAGGTCTGTGGCACACTGTGATCAGGAGTGATCTGACTATGACCAGGCAAAAGATTGGAAATAGTTTACCATAGTAGCGGTAATATAAACAATATCACCAATATTTAAAAATATAAAATGAAAAGGCTTAAAAACACCAATTACTGAGCTGCTCTAGAAAAAAGATAAACCAACCCTATATTTAACTTTATTTTAGCAGGAAAATATTTATTTTGCTTGAAACAAAACTAGTCTCAAGTTTCCATACAACTAGAGCATGATTTCTTCTTTGACTCTGATATTGGAAAATCAATACAATGTTTGCTTTCCCCCATTAATTCTATTCCATTGGTGATAATCTTATTTAAATGCAACCAGATATGGTAACAGCTGACATCTACCATATTAGGTAAAATGTCTGAGATGGAAATTCCTTTATTCAACGTAAGTCAAGAGTAAGTGCCTTAAAAAGAAATGTAATTAAAACAAATATACAAGTGACCGATAACATCTTGAAAGGCTTCCATTAGATAATCTGTTTTGGATATTGTATGCATGTAAATCTTGTATAAAAAAGTATTTTAGAAACACAAAATACAATATATTATTTTGAATTTGGGTACACAATAAGCACAATTCATTGAAAGTTTATATTTCATAGACTTTTAAGAGTCATAGGTTTGGAAGAAGCCAAATAAACAGGAAACAGAGTGGAGGCTAACTTCCTACTTATGGAAGATTACAGCTTAAAGCATTTACAATAGATGGATTTGTATGTTACTCCTAAAGGAAAGAGACAAAATATACCAATGTCCAAAATCTCAGTGATGCTCCAGTAATTACTGACAGTTATTGAATTGTATCATGTCCAAACAGGCTACCATGTCCAATCCTGTTCCCCCAGCACTCCAAATTAGAGCATCAGTGACAAAGACTGTCCAGCTTCTGCTAAAAATGAACTATTCATAGCTATTCCTATCCATTCCTTACTTCTGGTATCCCCATTTCTTCATTAGTCTTTGTGTACGAGATGGGCAGCAGAGAAATTTAATTAATCAAACAAACAAACAAACAAACAAATAAGCAGTGCTAAGAACTTCACATGAAGCACTTGTAGACATGCTTCAGAATGACCTGTTCCAAGAGGTTAATCCTAGATAATGTTGGACTGAAATTCTAGATTGGTCCTCAAAAGGCAGCCTCCTGTACAACATATCATTGCAGTCTATTCTGAATCAATAACTGTCTGAGATCTTGCTGTTTCATTACTTAAAATAAATCCGTGAGTTAAATAAGATTATTTAACTTGTCAGATTTGATAAGTTCTAGATAAAAGGCCTCATGTAAAAAACTTATCATGATGATCTTATCATAACAAAAGTCAAAGTGAGAGTGAAACTCACACAGTGCCATAGCTTAAATCTACTGTTCAAGAATGGACCTGCATGTGCTATAACATTATGAAATAGGTCATACTTGATATAAACATAATGAAATAAGCCCAAGAAGATACCTGTAGAATAATCTATTACAATTGAGACATGGAAACTTTAGTATCTCTTATGTATAACTTCCTCATTAGATGCACTGAGAAATGAATCAGGGCATCTGGATACTGAATGGCCTTGCATGATGCTGCTAAGGTGAAGAGAGTTCTAGGTTAATTTTTCCAGTGTACATGAGCAGGGATGGCCAGTGTATAGCCCTCAAGATGTTATTGGTCTCCAACTTTCCTGAAATCTTGTTAGCACAATGATGATAGATGACGGGAAGTGCAATACAATATGTATAGAGCAGTAGATTCTCCACCTGATCTAAAAAATCATACTGCTTGTTACAGAAGATATTTTGCAATGTGTTGCCAGAGGTGGATGAGTAATCTGTTTGAATGTTCTTGATTTTATGCTTATGAATTCTATCTCCAGGGAAGATGTGAAGCACTAAAAAAAAAATCAAAGAACTGATACACATAAAAATCTAACCATTAGAATAAAAGGAAGAATATTAGTCTTAGCATTTTAAGACTCATATTCTTTCCTATCACTTTGTACATGTAGCTCTCTACTATAATCCACAGAAACTCAATTTCTCTCTTTAAACTGGAGCACATAATTCACAGTGTTCTATAGCTTTTATGTAAACAGTTTTAGCTGTCCTGCATGAACTGCTAACATCTGCACTGACAAAAAACTGAAAAAAGAAAAGAAACTGCATCCCACAGTGGATTACAGCGATCACTTTTTTAAAAAAAATGCATTTATATATTATAGTATGATGTGCTGATAGTTTTTGAAGTACAATCCCATGTAAACTTCAAAAGATAATGAATATTTCATTACTACGGAACTGACAGAAAAAGTTCAAAATTAGGACACTGAGGCTATTCATAGCCACTTAAACTGCCTCAACCATATTTAGAGGCTACAATCATATTCCCTGACTGGTTTGGAATGACTCCCCCATCCTGTTTTACAGCACTTGTGGGTATTAGCAAAAACTGCCTGCACATCAGGATCTTTCTAGGAGGCCAACCAACAAACCTCCATGGAGCTGAGATGTTTAAACTACCAGTTTCCCTAATGCCTTCCTTCCTTGGCCTCACAACAACTTCCACTCTTCTGATCTCCAAAATAAATAGTGTACACTTCTCCTGTTCAGCATCCTGAAGGTTTCTTATTTTAATATTTAATTTACTTCACTCCACTGTGGGTGGGGTTGGCGTGAAACAATGCTGAATGAAGGCCTACTTTGTGAAGTGGGGACTAGAAAGACTTCAACTAATACAATAAACCTGATACATGTTGCTCAAGACAGCATTTCAATATACAATGAAGATAGAATCCTCTCAAAAATTCTTGCTGCATCATTGGTCAGGACTGGAAAACCCACTAAAAGTTGTTGTATTACACCTCCTGACATCCTTCGTTCAATCATTTTTGGAGGGCTATAAGTTCCAGTTTTAATATAAAGGGTGGAGTCTTAATACAAAGGGTGAAATGCTTCAAAAGAGGGTTTTTTAAAAATCCATTTAATCATGTCTGATTCTCTGAAACTGCCTGGACAAGTCCCTGCAGTTTTCTTAGCAAGGTTTTCAGAACTGGTTTGCCATGGCGTCCTTCCTAGGGCTGAGAGAGAGTTACTGGCCGAAGGTCACCCAGCTGGCTTTGTGCCTAAGGCGGGACTAGAACTCCCAGTCTCCCGGTTTCTAGCTCGGTGCTTTAACCACTACACCAAACTGGCTCTCCTCTAAAGAGTTAATCAGCGATTAATCCTTATTGTACCAGTTCAAAAATGAAAAATATGCAGTGTTCGTTCAATTTTAACTATCAATAAACTGTGCCATCTATTGACTTCCATGCCTTTTTCTTCTTTAGATCTCAGCACAATCCCCCCCCTCCATTCTTTTGTATAACATCATATTTTCACCTCTATTTTAATTTATTCCATTCGACCTATACAATTTATAGACTTCTACTTCTCAAAGGATTCGAGGCAATTTTCACACAGAGATAAAACCACCAGCAATCCAACTTAATTAATTAAAGCAATCTAGTACTATCAGGACCAATACATGCCGCTGAATACAAGGGTTTTTAAGGTCTTCTTAGAAGTTAAAAGGCTGGAGGCATTCCTCATCATGGAAGGCAAGGTGTTTCAAAGGACGGGGGCTGACCCCAAGGAGCTGCATCACTGAGCTCCCAGTCCTCAGCTCCTGTGAATTGGGAACCCTCAGAATTCAAAAAGTGGTACCTGAGACATTGCATGATGACCTTCAAACTAAATCATATCAGGGAAACACTTACAGAAGCATATATTGCAACAAAAGCAATAGCAAGATTAAACTATGGACATTCAACTAACTGCAAGGAAATAAAATTTACAAGTTTAAAAGCCTGGGGGAAGAAAAAATGTTTGCCTCATCTCCCCCCCCACAAAAGAAAAAAAGTAGGCACACCTTCCCGGGAGACTAATTCAGGCAGCAAGGCTGTGGCATTATGGTACGACTAACCATGCAACCCTCTTTATGGCTTAGCGTGATACGTGAACCTAAGACATCCTTTAATTCTCCCACTATTCCAGATAGGTCTGATTAGCCCAATTCCCTAATCTAAGGAAGTTTGCGAACTGAGCATTCAGTTCACCTCCCAAGAAACCATTTAGCTAATAATGATGTTGCTTTCAGCAACTTATCAGAGGCCCAGGAGCAAAAAATACTGTAAATATTTTGGCCAAAAAGGCTTAGGTATTTAGCAGGCTTTAATCTCTAAATATATGGTGTGTTACCGAACAAATGAATAATATTGCAAAGACTGTGACAAATAAACTGCAACAATTAATGTTAAGATGTAGAATGTAGTCAAGAGCATTATAATATAACCAAATGCAAACGCATAGGAAAAACAAAAGCGCATTGTCTATAGCTTGAGATGCTTTAAGACTGCCTGATTTATTATGAGTATTATAAGCTGGTCGTTCTCACCTCTCCACCTCACCCTTGCAAAGAGAAATACAAGGCTGAGCACTCATCGCACCAAGATCTAATTTACTGCCTCACATAAGTAAGTAAGACTGATTATCCCTAATGGAAATGATTTCTTTCAGAAAATATTGTCTTGTAATTTAGCCCAGCCAGGCAAGCTCTTAAAAGAGCAAATTTGTTTAAAGGCATTTTGTCTTTACAAATTCAGGCAGGCCAGTAGACTATTTTTAACCCAAGATGCTTATCTTTATCCGTGATCCCAGGGTTATGACGACTGACATATCTTCCTCAAGAATGGCTGTGAGTAAGCCACAGGAATGCAGCAATGTAACGAAGTAGTAATATTCACCGTTGAAATGTGGTTGCATACTAGCTTTCCTTCTCTTGTTCTCTTTTTTGCCCCCTTTCTTACTAATCCTCAACCTTTCCTAAGCAATTGGGAGGGGGGAATCTTCAACAAAAGTCATATTTTCAGGAGTTTCTGTTAGAGCTGGCGGGCACACTTGGAATTTTGGGACCGTGTCATGGTTAGAAAGAAGATTCTTACAAAATGGCCAGCTGGTTAGGTAATTCCCCAACATCTTTGGACTCCTCCTGGATATACCCTAGCTCCTCAGCTTATCCATCTCTTTTTCAGTGAAGCTTGGCATTCTCTTAGAATGCCTCTGGGGACCCACAGGAATTTTTGGAAATAACAAGAATGCTGGCATATACCAGCTTCACATTTATAATTTTTAATTAAAAGAATACAGTGGCACAGGGAACCTGATGGGAATGAAGGAAACAGCCCTAGGTACCAGAGTTTTTATACCTGCCTTATCCCACTGAGGGCAGTGGATGCCCAACATTGCATATAGTGGAAGGGCTGGATCGAGCGTCAATATTACCTTTCCAAATTAAATTTCACCTCTTTGTTCTACCAATGTGCTGTGTGTGTAGGTGGGTGGCCATACAAAAGAGGTGAAGAAAACATTAGTCATCTTTCCTCCTGTTTTGCAGTTTGCTTTATTACCTGCAAAAGGAAGTGGGTTCAGTTAAACTCAACCATAATCTATGTAGAATATTATGTTCAGCCCTGAGTTAGTTGACTTGCTTTGAGGAGGGGTGTGTCTGCTTCCTTATCACCCTTTCTGCTTGCTTAACTGGAAAACTTGGGCTTTTCCAGGTATGCTTATATTCCCCATTTGGTTTTTAGCAACCTTGCTATAATCTCTCACCACTCACTAGTTAGTCTGCTAGTAGATGGAGTGATGCACTTTTATATAAGCTGGATGGATTTAGTTATTATCATGTATATATTAACTGGTGTCGCTTTCAAAGGAAAAGAAGCGTAACAAAGTCTTCCGATGCATTTTTTAAACAAAACTGATACACAAGGTCTTTACACTTTAGTCTTAATGGAAGTTTTATTTGGGGTAATAGAAACCTAAAAATATTAGATTTCTAAAAGACTTTTTCCTAATTTATTAGAAATTTATCTTATTAGAAATGTATTATTTTATTAGAAATGTATTTTATTAGAAATGTATTATTTTATTAGATTTCTAAAAAAACTCTTTTTAAGGAAAATTTTACCTCTTTTATTTCAGCAGTCTGTTTGTGAATGTTCTTGCAGGCCATTTATTCATTTATTTTTAAATACACAAACTTAGCAAACAGAAATCAAATATGCCATTGATACACTTGCACTTAAAACATCCTTAGGCAGTATTTTCAAACTGTTCTAAAACTACAGAGAGTTCTTCTAAGTGCTGTGTCTTAATTTTTCAATTTTCAATAAATCTATCTACTTGTCAGCCAGAATACTTAATTTTATTATGTACATATTGCTTCTGGTGTTCAATGAACATGAATGAAGGATCTCTACCTGCCCCAAATACAAACAGTTATGCTTATCATAAATCTGCCTTCACTGAGACAATAAAGAATAATTTCTACACCTCTGCTACAATTAGCAACTTTATGTAACAAAATACAGTTCAGTTCATTAATGCCTTAACTTGACACTTGTTCCTGTATGTTACTTAGGAATCAGGTATTTTAGTAATCAGCCCAACTCCTTGCTATGAAATACTAAGGAAATCAAGCTCTGTTCTATTAAGGCTAGGTGAGGTGAGAAGGATTTTCAGGAAAAAAAAAAGTGGGCACTAGTGGGATTAGACTCCCTTCTCCTCTCCTAATTCTGTTCCTGTAAATATTCCTTATTATACCTAGTTATCCATATCATGACATGGGTTTCTCCAGACTCTGGATTCGGTCTGCAAGTCTACTGGAGAAAAACCTTCATCCATATACACCTATGTGCCCTTGCTTCCAGTAAGTCAGGACTTTGTATATACAGTATCAGCTTTCTGATTCATTTAGAAGTCAAACCAAGATGGCTTCTTTCTTGCTTACATTTGGGCAAAAGGTATGAAAAATGCAGGAAAAGCCACTACCATTAGAGCAAGATCAGTGGAGCTGGAAGGTCACTGCAACCCTTTTGTCTTCATTTCTACTCAAATTTATCTACGGCAATTCTGTTAATGATGTGATCAAGACACGGCAGAAAAGGTTTATTAAAGTTTATATCCCATGATACCTTAAATGTCCCAATAACATTTAAAGCAGCCAGCTAGGCAATCATTGTCTGATTAGGATGTGTAATGGAATGTGGGAAAGACCTTGGGAGACTGGGCCAAGAGATGCTGCCTAGGAATGGTCAGATAAGAGAGAGCATAGCCTGCAGCTGGATAGTGGGTGGGGCAAGAGGCTCAGAAGGGACCCTTCCTAGTTTGTGTAATGGTTGCCCTAGCCCCAAATACTCAGACTCACAAGAGGCTGCTAAATGAAATCTGATTTATTTAGAGTACTAAAGGCAGATACAGAGAAAGCTGAGAATGAGCAAAAGCGCGCCAAATACAAACTTAAACCCTTGGTGCAAACGTATCCCGCCTCCCTCGTAACAGCCCCGCCCGACACAGGTGCTAGCAATCGTCAGAGTTGCTAGCCTGGGAAAGTAACCTCCCATCTGGTGCAGCGACCCACTCAGGATGAGGGAAATGTTTCCAACGAACTAAGTATTGCAAAGAATTGCGAAGGCGTCTAGAGTCCAGAATTTCTTTAACTTCGAAGTGTTGCTGACCATCAATCATGATGGGGGTGGGAGGTGGAGGTTGACGATGCCATCGGTCAGAAGGAATAGTCGGTTTGAGTAAGCTGCAATGAAAAACAGGGTGTAAGCGTTTAAGGTTATGAGGCAAGTCAAGTTTAAAAGTCACAGGGTTAATCTGAGCGATAATCGGGAAAGGACCCACAAACTTAGGCGCAAGTTTCTTTGAAGGTTGGGATGACTTGATAAACTTTGTTGAAAGGTATACAGAGTCCCCCACTTGGAATGCTGGTTGGGGGGCCCGCTTCCGATCAGCATATAGTTTATAATCTGCTTGTGCATCTGCCAATGCCTTTTGAATCATTGGCCAGGAGTCAGCCAGTTGTGTTGTCCAATCATCTGGAGTGACTGCACCAGCCGGAGGTTGTGGTAGATCAGAGATAGGTACAAAGTCTTTACCCAGGGCTACCCGAAAGGGGGTTTGGCCAGTGCTTTGATGCACTGCATTGTTGTAAGCCACTTCAGCAAATGGTAGGAGGTCTACCCAATTGTCCTGCTGGTAATTCACAAAAGCTCGAAGGTACTGTTCTAGAGTCGAGTTAAGCGCCTCAGTGGCCCCGTCCGTCTGAGGATGCCAAGCCGTGGATAGGGCTTGTTTCGTGCCCAACAGCTTGAGAAACGCCCGCCAAAATTGCGAGGTAAATTGTGTACCTCTGTCCGAAATCAAGCGGGAGGGACATCCGTGTAACCTGTACACGTGTACAAGGAATAGGCGAGCCAATTGACGGGCCGACGGAATGGACACGCAAGGGATGAAGTGCGCCTGTTTGGAGAAATAGTCTTTGACCACCCAAATGACCGTTTTGCGTTGGCTGGGCGGGAGCTCGACAATAAAGTCCATGGAGATTTCCTCCCAAGGGGAAGAAGGGGCTGCCACCGGTTGCAGCAGTCCTTGGGGCTTGCCCACCTTGCGCTTGGACATTGCACAAACAGTGCAGGAGGCAATGTAGTCTTTGACATCTTTACGTAGCGTGGGCCACCAGAATTGCCTCCGAACGAGGTGCAAGGTTTTTACAAACCCGAAGTGACCTGCAAGTTTGTCATCGTGTGAACGTAGTAACACATCTTTTCTGAGGCTTTCAGGGACGTAGAGGCGGTCGGATTTCCAAGCAAAGCCTCTGTCAAAAGTAACATTGTCTTTATTTGCAAGCAACCAAGTATCCGTTTTTAGTTCTCTTAGAAACTTTTGTTGCAACTGGGAGGGAATTGACAAAGGACTTGGCTGAACAGCGCTTGTAGTGGGCGGCTGCTGCGCACGCGTTTGGCTTCGCGTCACAGCCTGCATGCCCAATTGGGGCGCCGTCCATAGGGTGCTTACCACATCTGGCGCTGCCCCAGAGTCCTGAGGTTGCCTTGACAAGGCATCAGCCAAGAAGTTCTTTTTCCCTGGAATAAATTTAAACTGAAAATTGAATCGGTTGAAAAATTGAGCCCAACGAACTTGTTTGGGGCTCAGTTTTCGAGGGGTACTAAGAGCCTCCAAGTTTTTATGGTCAGTCCATACTTCAAAGGGATGATTTGCCCCTTCTAACAGATGCCTCCAAGCTTCTAATGCAGCTTTTACTGCAAATGCCTCCTTCTCCCAAACATGCCAACGCCTTTCAGTCTCAGAGAATTTGCGGGATAAGTAGGCACAGGGCTTGAGGCATCCTGCCTCATCCTTCTGCATCAACAATGCCCCAATAGAATAATCGGAAGCATCTGCCTGTACAACAAACGGCTTGGAGGGATCAGGATGCTGTAAAATTGGCTCTTTGACAAAAGCGGCTTTCAGGCGCTCAAACGCCGTTTGACAAGCAGGCGTCCACCTCAACAGCGCTCCGGGATTCTTGACTCTCCTAGTATCTCCCACCCCTTTGGTTCGCAGCAGCTCAGTTAGGGGCAAGGCAATCTCAGCGAATCCCCTTATGAACAATCTGTAATAGTTGCTGAACCCCAAGAAACTTTGAAGTTGCCTGCGGGTGCGGGGACTCTCCCAGTCCATGATAGCCTGCACCTTGGCAGGATCCATTTCTATGCCTTTATCAGAAATTCTATACCCCAAGTAGTCAATTTGGGTCTGATGAAAGGCACATTTCGACAGCTTAGCATACAATTCAGCCGACCTGAGTTTACACAATACCTGCTTTACCAGAGCTACATGCTCTTTCATGGTTTCAGTATAAATCAATACATCATCCAAATACACAAGTACACCTTTGAACAGATGTTCATGCAAAACCTCATTGATTAATTGCATAAATACCCCAGGGGCCCCAGCCAACCCAAACGGCAACACCTTATACTGGAAAGCTCCCAACGGGCAATTGAAGGCGGTTTTCCACTCATCCCCCTCCTTGATCCGTACACGATAGTAGGCTTCTCTTAAATCCAGCTTAGAGAAGATCTTGCCCTTGGCCAGATGTGACAACATGTCCTTTATCAATGGCAAGGGATATTTGTTGGAAATTGAGACGGCATTTAATCCGCGGAAATCCGTACAAAGTCTCAATGTCCCGTCCTTTTTTGGGCGAAAAAGAACCGGCGCCCCCACGGGTGAATTTGCCGGCTCAATAAATCCGCGCGCCAGATTTTTGTCCACAAATTCCCTCAACAGCGTTAGTTCCTTCTGAGTCATGGAATAAATTTTTGGTTTAGGCAATTGGGTGTTGGGCAACAGTTCTATGGCACAGTCCGTCTTTCGATGGGGGGGCAACTGATCGGCTTCCTTTTCACCGAATACATCAGCAAACATCCAGTACTCGGCCGGCAAGCCTTCCAGAGGAGAGGCCGGGTAAGGCGGAGTCGCAGCTGCCGCAACCCCCACCATCTCCTCTGGGGCACCCTTCCCCTCGGCCGCTTGATAAAACCCATCCCTAAACGTGATAGTTCGGTAGACCCAGTTTATGTGGGGGTTTTGCTGCACCAACCAGGGTACCCCCAACACCACCAATGGCCCCCCAACCGGAGCCACCACAAAAGACAGCCCTTCCTGGTGACTGCCCAGTTGCAAGGCTACACGCCCTGTAAAATGGGTGACCGGTTGGCCCCCTGCCACGGACCCATCCAGCTGAGTAAAAGCGATGGGTCGCTGTAAAGGGAACGTGGGGAGCTCCAAAGCCGCCACCACGTCGGGGTGCATAAGACAGCGGGAACACCCCGAATCAATCATGGCCCATACTTCCACAGTCTTGGATTGGGAGCCCAATTTCAATTTCACCATGAGTATGCGGTAAGTGCCACTCACCGATGGAGGCTCGCGCCCATCCTCTACCACCTGCCCAGCGGCGCCCTTTAGAGCAGGTGGCTGGCGTTTCCCGCCGGCTGCGGGATTTCGGTCTCCCCCTCAATTTCGAAGAACATTACATCGTCTCCCTCGGTTTCAGCCACCGCAGCTTTTTGCTTCCTCGGCAATGCAGGGGACTTTGCTGGCGGTTTTCCGGGCCGTTCCTCCACCTTTGCCTTCGGGCATGCTGCCACTCTATGCCCCTCCTTACCACATCTCAGGCACAAGCCTTTTGCGTACCGCTTCTCCCGCTCCTCGTCCCAGGGTCGTTGTCCCGGTTTCCCCCCGGTGGTCGATGGGCGGCTGGGCTTCACCTCCCGCCCCGACTTGGCGGTCCTCCGCTGGGCAAAGATCTCCTGTGCATGTTCAGCCCTCCCCGCCAGCAGGATCCACTCATACAGCGTGTATGGGTCGTCCCTCCCCAGGGACCAGCGCAGCACCTCTGTATTCAAGCCATCCTTGAAGAGCTCAATAATGGTGGCTTGGGACCAGTCATCCACCTTCCCAGCTAGCGCTTTAAACTCCAAAGCATAATCGGCCACTGATCTGAACCCCTGCTTGAGTTCCTTCAGGGCTCGCTTTGCTCTCTCCTTTGCTAAGGGGTCCTCGAAGTGTTGCTTCAACGCCCAGAGGAACTCCTCGAGACTTTCCAGTTCGGGCGCCTCCGACTGGCACATCTGGACATACCAGTCTGCCGCCCTCCCCTTCAGTTTGGTGGCAATGGTGATGATCCTTGCCTTTTCCGATTGGAAAAACGCCCCCCATTCTTCCATATAGGCTTTCGCGTTCGTCAGGAAGAACGAGAGTTTGGTCGGGTCCCCATCAAACTTGACAGGGAAGTCTCGCATGCCGCCTCCCGCCGCGCTGCGCCCCACCACCGGTGCTGCCGCGGCTTGTGTTCCCCTGGCTTGGGGCGGCACGGGGCCCCGGGGCGATCGCCCTGGCGATGCTGCGATTTCCATCCGGACCGACTGGTCCCCTTCGCGCCTCCGCACCACCCGTCGCCGTTCCGGGGACAGCCCTTGGGAAGAGGGGGTTGAATGCCTTTGGCTTGATTCTTCCCGGACCTCTCGCAACGAGGTCACATCCAAGCTCAGCTGTTTCAATATAGCCTCCAACGAATCCATTTTGGACTCCAACACTCGGATCCGATCCGGAGTGGGTGAGCCCTCCGTTGGCTGCACCTGCACCACGTTGGGGGACAATGGGTATCTCTGCCTCCAGGAGGGACCCCCCGCTGCCGTGGCATCTCCTTGGGTCGTATCCCAGGTGAGCAGCTCGCCCGGAGAATTTACGGTGGTCTCTGGGCCCGTTTTCAGCCCCCCGGCTTCACTCTCCGACTCGGAGCTCGCCTCCTCTCGGATGGCTGACAGCTCCCCAGCTTGGGACGGTCGGCCGGACTGCCTCACGGTCGAGTCCGGTTCCCCTTCCTCCATCATCATGATGTCGGGTTCAGTCATCGCGGGCTCTCTCCCTCACAGGGTTAGACGCTTGTCTTTCCTGGACAGGGGCCAGCGGAGTTAGGAACTTAGATTCTCAGCTTTATGTAATGGTTGCCCTAGCCCCAAATACTCAGACTCACAAGAGGCTGCTAAATGAAATCTGATTTATTTAGAGTACTAAAGGCAGATACAGAGAAAGCTGAGAATGAGCAAAAGCGCGCCAAATACAAACTTAAACCCTTGGTGCAAACGTATCCCGCCTCCCTCGTAACAGCCCCGCCCGACACAGGTGCTAGCAATCGTCAGAGTTGCTAGCCTGGGAAAGTAACCTTGAGCGCAGTAGATAATACAAATACATTCCAAAGCAAAGCCAAAAGATAACCGTTCCCATCCTCCCGAGAAAGATGAAACACGCATTCAATTAATGACATGCGAAACGTTACGATGCATCAAAGACATTGAAACGGCGAACATGACAGTTTGGGCTATAAGGGAGACCGCGGGAGAATTGTACTTTCAGATTTGCAAGATTCTGTTAATGTAGTTTTACAATAAAGTAGAATTAGCTATTCAGGTCGTGTTTCCTGTCTGGTCTACCTAGTAAGGCTGAAAGGGTGGCAGTAGGTACAATTGGGTGGGAAGAAAGCATGTTTTAACATACAGAAGCCGTGTGGGATCTTGAAAGCCCCCTAATAGTGTAACCAGATAAACGTAATCAATTTAATTTTTTTTTAAAATTGAACTCTGTTCAAAGCCTGGAAGATTAATAAAATGCATAATAAAGAAATATATGTCAAGATCAGTTAATGAATTAAAATTAGAACAGAAGCATGCAGGTCAACAGAAAAAAAAATCCACCATAAACCAAAACTGAACTCATTTCAATTTGGTGACATAAAATCAAGTTCTTTAAAAAACAACAACACTTAAATACACTTTTATTTTAAAATATAAGGCAAAGCAATCAATGATCACAGTGGATCAAACTAAAGGTGACAATAAACACAAGACTAGCAATTGCATGATATTCTAAAAATAAAGAACAGCCATGCTAGGACTGTTCTGGATTGTGACCCTAGATTGTCTAAAATTCTGAACTGGATATTCTATTCTACAACATCACAGCCCAATCCCAATTCTCAGCTACCATTTTAAAAAAAGGAAAAAAAATTACATTAATCATCCAGTGGATGCTATTGTAGCATATTCTTTTGGCTTTCTATGGCATTTAAGTCCAGAACCAAACTTTTGCAATCTCAGTGTCAGTTTTTAAAATAAATTAAACCAATGCATAGTCCACTCGTATTCCTCTGTCCCATTTCAGTATCGGCTACCCAAATTCCAAACAAGTCTCTCAAAGCTAAGCATTTCATTGTTATCTATATTTTAATATCCAAGACATCACAAAATTAGTTATGGGCACATTAAGTTATCCAAATATCTGCCAACAGCCTCTTTGTTACTGGATACTGGGCATCTGTGATTAAGTTCAAATGTTTAAGCCCTTTGTAAGCAACATAATCTCTTACTTTAACTTTGTGTTTACTCAGTAAAAAATTGCGTTAGTAAAAACATGAAAGAATGAGAACAGAACAGTAATTAAGAAATTTGCATAGTACCAAAGGCAAAAAATAGAGAAATAGATTCCAAGTCATATGAATTATTTGAATTCTGTTTGCAATATTCAAGTTCTGTTTAATATTGCTTTTTCTTGTCCTACCTTGATATTTGTTTAAACGGCTCATAACTAGATTTTTTTTCTGGACTTGTTATCACAAATATGTAATACTAGAACAATTAAAGAAAACTGTTTATGTTAGAATATTATTTGTCTCTAGTAAGGAAAGTGAAGTGAAAGTGAGCCAAACCAAGTTGTCATTTTTAACTGACTGGAAGGTATGAAAGTTTAATACTTAAGAAAACCTTATACCTTGTCATTTCCCTTGGAGCATGCTCCATTTTGTCTGCAAATAATCAAATCTCAGCATGCTGCTTCTTGCAGGGAGTGGCTGGGCAATAGGGGAACCCTTCTGAAAAAGAGCTGTCACTTTGCAGTATGATTCCAAATGCAAAGAAAGGCAGATGTAATTATGCTCAGAGATAAGGCAGGGCCATCAGTGGAAAATGGTGCAGCAAACTTCCTGTTCAAGAAAAGAAAGAAAAGAAAAGCAGACCAAGTAGCGTGTATCAGGAAGGCCTTGAGTTTTACATCTAAAATTGGAACTAGGGAACAAAAGGACGCTACCTGGTGGTTTTTGAAAAGCTTGACTCAGCAATGCCAAGCAGCTCTTTTGATCACGGAACACTTGCCACTCATTCTAGTTTTTACAAGGCAAAGGCAGTATTTCACAAAATATGGGAGTGGCAGTGACACCATGTTTCAAGAGACAAGGCAGGGAAGTCCTTTACGAAGTCTGTCACTCTGTTCCCCAGTCTGAGGGCACATTCCATCAAATTCAGTGTAAAGGTCTACATGGAATGCTAAAATCTGGGGTTCAGTGCTACTTCTGTGGCCTGAAAGGAACCTGAACCAAATGCCATCACATGTCCCTTATCTATCTATCCACCCACCTACATCCACATCATCTATATCTATCTATCTATCACATTTGTCTTCAGCAAAGGATCGTTACCTTGTCGTGGTGCTGGAGCTTGAGCACCTCAATGATGCCATGAGCTAAACCGTGAAGGGCCACCCAAGACGGGAAGGTCATGACAGAGAGGTCAGACTAAATGCGATCCCTGGGGAATGGCAACCCACCCCAGTATTCTTGCCGTGAAAACTAAATGGATCAGTACAACCAGAGATATGTCGGTATACCATCGGAAGATGAGACCCCCAGGTCGGAAGATGGTCAAAATGCTACTGGGGAGGAACAGAGGATGAGCTCAACTAGCCCCAGACGTGATGACGCAGCTAGCTCAAAGCCGAAAGGACGGCTAGCGGCCGACGGTGCTGGTGGTGAACGGCGAATCCGATGTTCTAAGGATCAACACACCATCGGAACCTGGAATGTAAGATCTATGAGCCAGGGAAAATTGGATGTGGTTATTGGTGAGATGTCAAGATTAAAGATAGACATTCTGGGCGTCAGTGAACTGAAATGGGCCACTTCACATCAAATGACCACCAGATCTACTACTGCGGACAAGAGGACCACAGAAGAAATGGAGTAGCCTTCATAATTAATAGTAAAGTGGCTAAAGCAGTGCTTGGATACAACCCAAAAAATGATAGAATGATCTCAATTCGAATTCAGGGCAAGCCATCTAACATCACAGTGATCCAAATATACGCCCCAACCACAAATGCTGAAGAAGCTGAAGTAGAGCAGTTCTATGAGGATCTGCAGCACCTACTGGACAACACGCCTAAAAGAGATGTTATTTTCATCATAGGAGACTGGAATGCTAAGGTGGGCAGTCAAATGACACCTCGAATTACAGGTAAGTATGGCCTGGGAGAACAAAATGAAGCAGGACACAGGCTGATAGAATTTTGCCAAGACAATTCACTCTGCATAACAAACACTCTCTTCCAACAACCTAAGAGACGGCTTTATACATGGACTTCACCAGATGGACAACACCGAAATCAGATTGATTACATCCTTTGCAGCCAAAGGTGGCGGACATCTGTACAGTCGGTAAAAACAAGGCCTGGAGCTGACTGTAGTTCAGATCACGAACTTCTTCTTGCACAATTTAGGATCAGACTAAAGAGATTAGGGAAGACCCACAGATCAGCTAGATATGAGCTCACTAATATTCCTAAGGAATATGCAGTGGAGGTGAAGAATCAATTTAAGGGACTGGACTTAGTAGATAGGGTCCCGGAAGAACTCTGGACAGAAGTTGGCAGCATTGTTCAGGAGGCGGCAACAAAATACATCCCAAAGAAAGAGAAAACCAAGAAGGCAAAATGGCTGTCTGCTGAGACACTAGAAGTAGCCCAAGAAAGAAGGAAAGCAAAAGGCAACAGTGATAGGGGGAGATATGCCCAATTAAATGCAAAATTCCAGAGGTTAGCCAGAAGAGATAAGGAATTATTTTTAAACAAGCAATGCGCGGAAGTGGAAGAAGACAATAGAATAGGAAGGACAAGAGACCTCTTCCAGAAAATTAGAAACATTGGAGGTAAATTCCAGGCCAAAATGGGTATGATCAAAAACAAAGATGGCAAGGACCTAACAGAAGAAGAAGAGATCAAGAAAAGGTGGCAAGAATATACAGAAGACCTGTATAGGAAGGATAACAATATCGGGGATAGCTTTGACAGTGTGGTCGGTGAGCTAGAGCCAGACATCCTGAAGAGTGAGGTTGAGTGGGCCTTAAGAAGCATTGCTAATAACAAGGCAACAGGAGACGACGGCATCCCAGCTGAACTGTTCAAAATCTTGCGAGATGATGCTGTCAAGGTAATGCATGCTATATGCCAGCAAATTTGGAAAACACAAGAATGGCCATCAGACTGGAAAAAATCAACTTATATCCCCATACCAAAAAAGGGAAACACTAAAGAATGTTCAAACTATCGAACAGTGGCACTCATTTCACATGCCAGTAAGGTAATGCTCAAGATCCTGCAAGGTAGACTTCAGCAGTTCATGGAGCAAGAATTGCCAGACGTACAAGCTGGGTTTAGAAAAGGCAGAGGAACTAGAGACCAAATTGCCAATATCCGCTGGATAATGGAAAAAGCCAGGGAGTTTCAGAAAAACATCTATTTCTGTTTTATTGACTATTCTAAAGCCTTTGACTGTGTGGACCATAACAAATTGTGGCAAGTTCTTAGTGGTATGGGGATACCAAGTCATCTTGTATGCCTCCTGAAGAATCTGTATAACGACCAAGTAGCAACAGTAAGAACAGACCACGGAACAACAGACTGGTTTAAGATTGGGAAAGGAGTACGGCAGGGCTGTATACTCTCACCCTACCTATTCAACTTGTATGCAGAACACATCATGCGACAAGCTGGCCTTGAGGAATCCAAGGCTGGAGTTAAAATCGCTGGAAGAAACATTAACAATCTCAGATATGCAGATGATACCACTTTGATGGCTGAAAGTGAAGAGGAACTGAGGAGCCTTATGATGAAGGTGAAAGAAGAAAGTGCAAAAGCTGGTTTGCAGCTAAACCTCAAAAAAACCAAGATTATGGCAACCAGCTTGATTGATAACTGGCAAATAGAGGGAGAAAATGTAGAAGCAGTGAAAGACTTTGTATTCCTAGGTGCAAAGATTACTGCAGATGCTGACTGCAGTCAGGAAATCAGAAGACGCTTAATCCTTGGAAGAAGAGCAATGACAAATCTCGATAAAATAGTTAAGAGCAGAGACATCACACTGACAACAAAGGCCCGCATAGTTAAAGCAATGGTGTTCCCTGTAGTAACATATGGCTGCGAGAGCTGGACCATAAGGAAGGCTGAGCGAAGGAAGATCGATGCTTTTGAACTGTGGTGTTGGAGGAAAATTCTGAGAGTGCCTTGGACTGCAAGAAGATCCAACCAGTCCATCCTCCAGGAAATAAAGCCAGACTGCTCACTTGAGGGAATGATATTAAAGGCAAAACTGAAATACTTTGGCCACATAATGAGAAGACAGGACACCCTGGAGAAGATGCTGATGCTGGGGAGAGTGGAAGGCAAAAGGAAGAGGGGCCGACCAAGGGCAAGATGGATGGATGATATTCTAGAGGTGACGGACTCGTCCCTGGGGGAGCTGGGGGTGTTGACGACCGACAGGAAGCTCTGGCGTGGGCTGGTCCATGAAGTCACGAAGAGTCGGAAGCGACTAAACGAATAAACAACAACAACATCACATTTGTATAGTCACCCATCTCACATAGTGACTCTGGGCAGAGTACTTAATAAAACAAAATACATAAACCATGAAAAACAACCAATTTAAATTAAAAAGATAAAAACAAGATAAAAACAAAAGACAAAATGGTGGAAAAGCATACAGAAGAGTACGTTCAATTAACTATCATATAGCCATCAAACAACCTGCACTCCATCCTGGGATCTCCAAGCTAGTTGGCAGTGCCATGTTTTAAGGCCCTTCTGGAAGACCAACAGGGTCAGGGCCAGCCTCACCTCAGGGGGAATGATGTTCCACAGGGTGGGGGCCATGGCAGAAAAGGCTGTCCTCCTAGATCCTGCCTGACGAAACTCCCTGGCTGACAGGACCCACAATATGCGTCTCCTCTCCTCCTCCTTTTTCTATTGGCGTTAAATGAAACTGTAATCAATTGTTAAAACCACCCCAAACTTGGATTATTTTGCTAAATTCTTGAAACAAACGAACAAATTAAAAAAAACAACCTCTTTGGAATGAGGTCCCCTCCAAAAACTAGATGGCCCCCAATCTGCTGTTGTTTAGAAGAACCATGGAGACCTGGCTCTTCACCCAGGCCTTTGGTGAAGAAGAGTGAGACCCCTCGCTTCATTCCATCCGGTCTGTTGTTCTTTCCATCTTTAATCTCTTTCCTTTGATTGGTTTTATTGTAATGTCTTTGTTTTGATTGTCATGAGCCACCCAGAGCTGGGTGGCGTACAAGTTTAGTAAGTTATTATTACTATTATTATATACACAACAACATGAAATCACAGCTGCCACTTCTTCAGCTGGTATTGGCCTTCATTCGCATTGAGTTCTTCCCAAGAACCTAGGATGTCGTAATGTATTGGCAAAGTATATGTGTGGATCCAAGCAGTGCGGCCCTATCTAATTGGAAGATGGAAATGTTGTCAATAAGTGGATTATCTAAGTGCCATCCAAGACTTTTTGGTATGGCACCCAGTGTGCTGATAACCACTGGGACCACCACTGCTGGTTTATGCCATAATCTTTCAACTTTGGTTTTCAGATCTTGATACTTTGTGATCTTCTCCGATTCTTTGTCTTCTATTCTACTATCCCCTGGTATTGCCACATCAGTTATCCACACTTCCTTCTTTTCAACCACAGTTAAATCTGGTGTGTTACGCACCAAGACTTTATCAGTTTGTATTCAGAAATCCCACAATATTTTAACCTGCTCGTTTTCAGCTACTTTTTCAACTATATGTTCTCACCAATTTCTCATTACTGGCACATGATAATTTTTATAGATGTTCCAGTGAATCATTTTGGCGACTCAGTTATATTGTTGTTTATAGTCAGTTTGTGCGATCTTCTTGCACAAGCTGAATATATGATCTACTGTTTCTTCTGCTTCTTTGCACAATCTGTACTTTGAATCATTTGATGATTTTTCAGTTCTGGCCTTGATTACATTAGTTTGAACAGCTTGCTCTTGAGCAGCCAAAATCAAGCATTTAGTTTCTTTTTTTAATGTTCCAGTTGTGAGCCACTGCCAGCTTTTATCTTTATCCACTTTTCCCTTGATCTTTTGTAGAAATTGACCATGTAATGCTTTTCCTTGCCAGCATTCTGTTCATGTTTTTCTTACATTATTTTGATACTCACTTTTTGTTTCCTGTACATTCGGTAAGCTCAGTATTATCATCACTATCATCATCATCAACATCAGTTAAGTTCAGTATTATTATTATATTTATTTATTTTAAGCAGAGAGGAATCTGTTGAAACAGAATCTTGGTTTGCTTTTTCATGACTACGTAGAACTAGAAGAGGGCAGTCCCTTTCTGTTTATGCTAAGGTAGGGTTTACTTGTGTTATATAAAAGAATAATCAGCGAGACATCTGTACGTACAAGATCTTACAAGATGCTGGAATAAAAGACTAGCTCTTCTTTTTCAGATTTCAGCCTTGTACTTAAGGCCTGTTCAGTCTGGTTGCAATTTGGACAGTGGGTACTGAATCGATTTCTGCCCCATTTTACTCTTAGGGACTGATTCAGAAAGTGGCTGACAAATCCAACCAGCTAGCAAATCTCTATCTCCTTCCCACGATAAGACAATGCATCATGCACATTCAGTACAAATATGAAGAGCAATTAATGCACAAAATGAAAAGCTCTCTGAATATCAAAACAGCATAAAAATGCACAGGAAACAACACCGATACTAAACTAGCATTTTGAAATAGCTTAACTTTTATCATCCAAAGCTCGATTGCACCTTTTAAGCATCTGGCTAAAAAATGAAAAGAGAAGTTGGCCATTTCTGAGTTTCGGTACTGTGAACAAAATGTCCCCTTTTGCCCACCCCATGGTACCTTCAAAGTTAAAAGTCTTCTGAAAGCTCATCTTGGATAGGTTTACCAAATGAGAAACATTTGCTGAAACTTAAAGCTCAAGAAGGAAAGATCTTATGTCACTTATCTGCCATAATTCATTTTATTTTCATGACATTTTTCTCTCCTCAGGTATTATTTTACACATAAATCCTACTGCAATAATGCTGATGTATATTATACATCACCTTGAGAGTTTAACACTGTAAGAGGCATATAAATACTGTAAATAAATATTCACCTAGTGTCCCTTTGGGGGGAGATGGGCTGCGATAAAATTTGATAAACAAATGAATAAATTAAATTAAATTAAATTCTTAAGAACTCAAACCCACCCAGCCTTCACGTATAACCAAACTTATTCCAACCCAGCCCTTCTCCATATTCTCTCTCTCCTCACCCCAACACTAAGTACTCTTCCATCTACCAACTTAGATGCTCATACATATAGCAAATAGGGTCACAGGGGGTACAATAATCAAACAGTAGCAATGTTCAGCTACACAACAGATCTAGATGATATGTCAGCTTGCTGTGTATAAGCACTTGTAGCAAGATGCATCCATCACAAAGGGTGAACAAGCTGAAGAAAATAAAGTAAAATAGCAAAGGATGGTCACAGATGTTATGCTTACAATGCACATAGTCACTGTGGGGGTTTGGAAAGCAAACAGTTCTTGAACCCAACTTGTTTTAAAACAGAGAATCTAAAGATAATGTAAAGAAAAAAGATGCCCTTTAAAAAAAAATACAGTTGAGCTGTTGAGAGAGAAAGATAATCTGTCCATCATTTTTTTTAAAGCATTACATCCAGTTACAACTTTCTCTACAAAGATCTGCAATGGCTTTTTCGTGTAGAGGCTTGCGTGTAATCACTGTAATTTTACACATGCCTCATTTTCCTAAGCCTTTTCAAAATACATCTTTCCCAGTTTGTCTTCTAAAGCTAGGAATGTATTTCCTGCTATTTCACCTTTCATATCTTTGTGGGAGGGGTGTGTGTGTAAATAAATATACACATACGTATATATAAATAGTAAGTTTTGGTGCAAAACTTTTGGATTTTTTAACATTTGTTTCACATTTGAAGCAGGTTGTTCTGACCATTCTAGAAAGGTTTTACAATTCAAACTCTTATGGAACTATGTATTTTGAATTTGAAACACACCCCTAGTTCTGCATACTGCTAATTTGTAAAGCATAATTAAAAAGCACTTTGTGTGCAAAAATTATCTAGAAAATCAGAGCCAAGCACAACAAAATTCATTCCTAGGTACATGAGTATAGGTTAAATCTGCTTGTGTGAAAGTAAATCTCATTGAATGTACGTATGCATAGGACTGCACCATTATGTTCAGCGTAATATAGAAATCTTCTATGGTGCACGGTCATAATATCCATCTACAAGTTTCAATGATTTGTTTTAGACCTAGATTTGGCAACGTGCACGGAAAACCAGTTAAATTTAGAAAACGGGTTACAATCCTGAAAGATCATGCAGACCTGAAAGACCTCAATGTTTGAACATGTTTTCTTATGCAAAGAAAAAAATCTTTCTTTCTTGCACATGTTCAGCATTTTTTACAGATTTCAGAACTAAAACTGCTATTTTAAAATTATTGATTTAGATATATTTCAATCTCATTGCATAGAGTGTGTGATGCTGCTTGGCGTCTGAAAAGTTTTACATTTGCAACTGTGTTGGAAACTTTTCCTTACCCATTTATATGGTCTTGTTCATTTCTTTCTCAAGTTTAAGATTTGAGAATGCCAAACTATTTGATGCAAGGAACATATATAGAACAGCCATGAAAGTTCCCCTGATTATTCATTTCTAACATTTGTATGTGAAAATAAAATTAAAAGCTTATGTTGTGAAAATGTTTCCTTCCTTTTTAGAGTATTTTATGACACATGGTGTCCCAAAGAGAACAAAGCTATGGAAATGAAACCCCGATCATGTGAATTGCATAAGTTATTCAGATAAAATTAATTTACAATGCTAAATACTAGAATACTTTTTCTACCAACATTATATGGTGTCTGGCTTGCTAATATTAATTATACAGTCCATTTTGACTTAGATTGTCTAACTTTAGCAGTTGCAAACTGGTAGATTTGGTCACCACAATGAAGTTTTTCAAGGAGTCAAATAAGCTTGCTGCTAGGGAAAAGGGTGTATTATGTAATGTAATGACGCTGCCAAATAATTAATAATAGTTTTTCATATTAAAAAAAATCAATTCAGGATAATAAATAATGACTCATTGCAGGATGGACAGAAAAAGAAGTCCATTACTTTATATTCAAGTTCAGAATTCAACAAATGGGAGGCATATTTCTATGTCCTTTTATTAATGCAGTTAAGCAGGCTTCTGATGAGACTCCCTGTCATCATTGACAATTAAGCAGAGTTTTAAGGACAGCCTTCATGCTCTCACAAGTACACATGCATATTTCAAGCTGTATTCTTCTCAGTATCTGATAAGAAATACGCTTTGCTTAAAAGATAGATAATAGGATGCCCAAATCTCAGCTATGTGGTCATCTTTCTGCGTTGTCCAAAGATACCCAAACATTAATGCTTAAAATGTCTTTAAATTGCTTCTTGTGAAGCCCGCTCAGTTAGGTAAGAATGACACAGATTTCAGTAACATTAGTCTGGGTTAAATACAGAATCTTGGGAACTGTAAAAGGAGTTTCTCTCTTTCCTTGACAGTGAGTTGATTCTGGTTTCTTACCACCTGGCCTGAATTGATGTTGAGACGATAAGCTAACGAGTCTTTCATTTCAACTGTTTACGTCTACTCTCCATTCCATTCCTTTCCCAGCTTCTCCATAATCTCTCATACTCCTATTCATCAGAAGAAAAGCTTAACCCCCACATACAACCCGGTCTCCTTTGCAAAGCTGTTGCTGCAGGAACAAAAATCAGGGGGACTTCCATATATACACCCCACTCCCCATCTGAGCTGTCAGAGGAAAGGTGGGCTATAAATGACAAGAGAAACCTGTGTTAGTTGTGCTGAAATGCAACTTCCCCAAAAGAAAAAAACTTAACAGTATAATCTAAAGATGGGAAAACAAATGTATGAATGCAGCAGAGTAACACAGTTTACTTACTGCAAGGCTCTCTCAACCTACTGCCTTTCAGATGAGTTGGATTTCAATTCTCACCACACTTGGTGAGAATTCTAGTCCAACCCATCTGGAAGGCACTGGATTTAAGAAGCTTGTCTTAGACATAAGCTGGGGAGAGGTTGTAAACGGCTTGTTCAGGATCAACTTCCCCAAAACTATATTTAGCCCCTTAAAGTTATACCTTCTGCTACTAGAAACCCAGAATCAAGTAAAATTATGCAAAATAAGCAAATATTTTAAAAGGTTGCAGAGGTGCGGAAGAGAAACAAACGTAAGTGGAATAATTGCAGCGCATAAGAATGTCAGTTTGCAGACAATACACAAAGTACTTATCAGAATTGGCAATGACTTGGTCTACTGAAATTTACTCGGATGACTGCCTCTAGTTTCTGGATCTTGAAGCAGCTTTTATGTTTGAAACTATATCACTTGAGGCATACATATATACTTACATACATACATTTTAAATGTATTCACATCTGAAAGTCAGCATCAGTTTCATATAGAAGGTGAATTCAATCATTCTTAGAGCAGCTCTTCAGTTATGCAAACCTCTAGACTCCTAAGAGTTAACTGAAACAAACGTATGAAGAAACACAAGGAACAGAAAAACTTGCTTCTTTTTATAGTCCTCCTTCGAGGCAATATAGAAAGAACCCAACAGAGTCAAAGGCAAACATGGTACAGATACCGCGATACAAATTCCACGATTGATGAAGACAAAGAATCGATCAGTCAATCAATATTTAATTTCTGACTTTGTTTTCTTAAAGTAATTTGGATTATTAAGGGCTTCTTGTGGTAAATGCACACTACTGTTCTTGACAAGAGAGTCAACCCATACAATATTAGGCCTGAAATCATTTGTGATTCAATAGGGTAAGTACGGCCATAAGAAACTTGATAAATCTATTTTTACGGTTTCTCAAGAACTGTAAAATTGGGATGTAGAGGACATAACATATGCCAATACATTAAGGTAAGGTAAAGGTTTCCCTTGACGTAAAGTCCAGTCGTGTCCGACTCTAGGGGGCGGTGCTCATCTCCGTTTCTAAGCCTTGGAGCCGGCGTTGTCATAGACACTTCCGGGTCATGTGGCCAGCATGACTCACGGAACGCCGTTACCTTCCCGCCGAAGCGGTACCTATTGATCTACTCACATTTGCATGTTTTCGAACTGCTAGGTGAGCAGGAGCTGGGACTAGCAACGGGAGCTCACCCCGCCGCACGGTTTCGAACCGCCGACCTTCCGATCGACAGCTCAGCGGTTTAACCCGCAGCGCCACCGCGTCCCCACAATACAATACATTACTTAATCCTTAATTTAAAGAAGAAAATCCCAGAATAAGTTGCTCAAGGCTGTCAAACATCTTTTGAAATTCAAGCATAATATGATGTTGGTATCAGCTGCTCTGAAGTCATGCAAATTCAAAAGTTAAGTTTACTGTAAGGCTTTACCTGAAAGCTGAAGACAAGACTGTGTGGCTTGCTTATTCACTACACAAACACAGACAGGAAAAAGGCAAGAAAAAAAAAAAGAAAACTACCACAGATAGCATAAAAACTACTGATAATGGATTAAAAGGCTAAAAGAGAAAGGAATGGGGAGCGGAAAGATATTTGTACATATAGGTATATATAGAAATATATATGTGTGAGATTGGGAATTGATCAGAGTGGATTCCCTAGTTTGGATCAAACCCATTCACATCACATCTATCTATCCTTCGCACTGAATATGTTGCCTAGTCTGGCAATGAAACGTCTGCAAGAAAACAACAAGGCTCAGAGAGCACCAAGGACTCCACAGTTCAGCCCTGAGCTACAAATATTCACTTTGATTGGTACATCTATTGTCTTCTAATTTATAATAGAGCAGAATTTCAGTGTGAGTACCCTGGCCTGGTTTCTCAGTAGAAAGAGCATGATTTCAGACTGAGATCAGTCCAAGGATCTACTGATGAGGAGTAAGGTTAATTCTAAGCACCAGATATGAGAGAGGGGCAGCCCAGGAGGTTGTGTGCAGTGGTCTCAACCTCTGCATCCAAACACACACAAAGGTGTTCTTGACAAAGTACTGTACATTGTTAAATATCTCCTCCATCATCTCTTTGATGGCAGAGTGTCAAATCTCACGAGGGTATATGCCCCAAGTGAGGTACAGGAAATACTGGAGTGGTATTTGGAAATGGCAAAAGAAATGCTAATGAAAGCAGAGTAGTCCTCAGTTAACAACCGTAATTGGGACCAGGAACTCTGTCACTAAGCAACACAGTTGTAAAGTGAAAAATCATGTGACCATGCTGACTTATGAAGGCAGTTCGGGCTGCAGTCATTAAGTGAATCATGTGCGGTCATTAAGCACAATGTCATGTGACCATGACTTGCAACTTCCTGCAGGCTTCCTCATTGACTTTGCTTGACACAAACCTGTCTGTGAAGGTTGCAAATGATGATCACGTGACTGCAGGACACTTCAGCTGTCATAATTGTGTGCTGGTTGCCAAGCACATGAATTGCGATCACATGACCGTGGGAATGCTGTAATGGCCGCAACTTGTAAGTCTCCTCATTCAGCACTGTTGTAACTTTGAACAGTCGCTGAATGAATGCTTGTTAAGCGAGGACTATCTGTAGTTTGAGGACCTGGCTCTGTCCATTTGTAGATCTGAGTAAAATACTGTTTGCTTGACTTTTTAGCTATGTTATCCACAAATCAGCAGCCACTTATCCCTCCCAAGAGGAGATGAATTTGTTGGCCAGTATAAGATGAGCTAACCCCCGCCCCCACCCCCGTTTCAGCCATTATTTCAGTTGGCAGGTTCTCCTTTTGGCCTCCACCAAGGCACAGGCTAAGTCCAGCCAAACGTGTTTGCCAGCAGAACACAGTTCTTATGGATTTAAATTGAACAGATTTTAATGTGGATGTTATCTTTATAAGTGCAGAGCTGAGCATCATAAACAAGGAGGCTTGGCACTTACATTTTAAATAATTTATGTGCTGCCAGGCCAGTTATAATCTTTGTAGCTTGCAAATTTAATTATTGCATTTGTGGATTTTTGTGCCTGAATTGAGAAGCTGCTGATTAAGTCTTTTCATAACACAGAATAAGATGCCTAGATATTGAAAGGCCCTGGCCTACTCACCTTGGCTGTTGTTCTTTTCCTAGTTATGTGAACTGCTATTAATAACACTTGGAAAATACTGCCACTTTTTAGAATAATTAATTTCTAGCTTTTCAGTATGGCAGTATGATGGTCAAGCATGTAAAGATTGTTGCAAGCTGAGTTGAGACAGATAAAATGACTGCGTCACCCGCATATAAGAGAATGAGAACTGCTTTGTGGCTCAGAGTCAGCTAGTATAATTCCCATTTGTGAAGACTATTCAATTTCACTGATGTAAAAGTCAAATAATAAGGCGGCCAGAATACAACTCTGCTTGACTCTGCTATGGGTGGGAATAGAGGCCATCAGACTGAATGACTCCAGCTTTATAAAGATTTTTTACTCATTTTTACTCATTCCTTCACTATAGAAGATCATGTCAGTATTCACTGCCTCCCCGTTCTTTCTTCGTAACAAATTGTGAGATAGGCCAGGTGAAGAGTTCACATCCAGCTCAAACTCACTCAGGGCCCTTCATGGCTTCTAAAACTGGACTTCCCTATGCCTAACCTTTGGGGTCCCAACACAGCATCCACAAGCACCAAAAAAGTGTTGTGGGGCATTTCTCTTGGCACTTGCCAGGTTCCATGTCATAGCTGATTTTTGGAATACTCTTTTAAATTAAAAATAAAAGTTAACTTGCACGTTACAAGGCAAAACACCAGCCTCAAGCATCATCTTTGTTTCCCACATGTACTCCACAGGTGTTCTAGAAGACAACAATGAAAGTACAAAGCCCAGTGTTTAATTTGGAAGAAGGCCCATTTGGTAAATGGGTATTTTGAAACTGCCCTTGGCCACCAAAAGAGCCATTTTGTGAGAATGCCCATAGCATCCTCTCCGGCCCTGAAAAATTGAGGGTCCCCTGGTTTAACGTAATTTTTCATTCCTTATAGCTTGTTGATTCCTAGTGAAGCCAGTATTTAGTCTGCACCTCAGAGCTAATAAAAACTAATAAAGATAGACTGCATATCTAATATGACCTCCCCTTATCTTCTAGTCCACCACACTTGTGAATATCAGATTAACAGCTAAGGCCTCCTCCTCCTCATTTATATGTCACGGCTCTTTCAGAATTTCTCTCAGCCACATCCCCCTTGGTTTGTAACACCACCATTTTCACACAAAGCAGATAGTAAGATTGATATCACCTTTCCATGCTTCTGTCTCATACAGCTTTCAGCGGTCTTTGTGCTTCAATCAACTCTTGATGAGAACGTAAGCAGAGTTAGAAACCCTCTACATAATCCTGCACCCATCAGGCAGAGCATGGCTCTCAAATGAAATCACAGAATGGTATTAATGCACACTAGCAGTTGGGATACTACTTAACATGTTTGAAGAGTTTCCTGACTTGTTTATAGAACAAAAACTTTTTTCAGCTAACCCTAGTACATGGAATGTCAGTGCCCAAATGGCCAATGAAGAGCTACTGTGGGTATATACATGCAGGAGTTTTTTTGCCCAATCCATCATAAAACATTATTACATGCAGGATTTTGATAAATGTAAGACTCAATGATAAAACAGAATTTCATGGCTTATTTCTGCCATTATCCAATCTCAACATCTGCCCTTTCACTCAATAAGAGTCTGACTATTCTACTTTATCTCAAGCCATGCATTCATTGGGAATAAAAGATAACTGACTGAAGATCCTACAAGTAACGCTTGCGCTACAGAATGATTACACTGTGTTACAGTATGGAACAAAGCTGTGGGGAAGTTGTCCCATGAGGCATTTGACAACAAACGAGAATGATCATACTTTTTAACAGTTCATTAACACAAAGCAAGTAAATACTGGTAGGTACAAGCAAAGAGAATTTAAATTCTGCTCCAGCATTGCAAATTCTCTAGACCCAATGCAGTCTTCAAAAAAAGAGGCGGTATGGCCGCCTGATTTTTCAAAATGAATTCTCATAATGAATGTTGGAAGGTACAAATATACTTTTTTGTTCAAGTATTTAGATGAAGGGGGAAGGAAAGACCTAAATGGAAAAGTGACATTTAATAGAAGAAAAGGAGATGAAGGCAGTCACTGAAAATATTAGAAACTCCTACTACTATAAACATAAACCCACCTTCAACGTGAGTTGGACTCCAATGGATTTCATGGAATGGACATTCAGTTTTCTCACTAACAACATGGAAGAAAAAAAATGGAGTATAGCTTTTATGAAACTGGAAAAGCGCAGCTTTGCATAGAACTGTTTCTCAGGCTGGGGGAGCAAAAATGGAGGCAGTAGTGTATTATTGTTACAGTATTCAAAGGATGGAGAGCCAGTTTGGTGTAGTGGTTAAGGCACCAGGCTAGAAACTGGAAGACTGGGAGTTCTAGTCCCTCCTTAGGCACAAAGCCAGCTGGGTGACCTTGGGCCAGTCACTCTCTCTCAGCCCTAGGAAGGAGGCAATGGCAAACCACTTCTGAAAAACCTTGCCAAGAAAACTGCAGGGATTTGTCCAGGCAGTCTCTGACAATCGAACACGATTGAACGGATTAAAAAAAAAAAATTCAAGGGATAACAGAGTACCAAGAACCATCAAAAAGAATCATAAAAAGACTGGTGTTCTTTAGAAATTTGAGTTCCATTCACAAACCAGTGATGATGATAATGTATTTATAAGGCTCCCTGTTCAAAAAATCTGCTTCAATAATTGCTGGCATTGATACAGGGCACCCCGAAGGTAGCTTACATGTTTTTACCACCTTAGAACTGAGCTCTTTCAAAGATTATTAGAAGACTGCCATCCACTGTCTGATTCAAGTACTGCAACTAAGGGTCAGAATTGCCTCATCTGCTGTTAAGACTGCTTCCCGTGCAATATATAAACTGCTTCCAGGCCTACAAAGTGCTAACCCTTCAAATGCCAAATGCTTTTCACACAGGGGAAATGTGAGACAGAGTATTTTGAGAAAGAGTTCATATCATAATTCAACTCACGTAGTTTGGACAAGTGAAAACTCTACGGAAAAATGTCAAGAAAAAACAAGATTGAATTTTATAATTCTGAAAATGCATGTGCGGCTGGATTAGATTCATTGCATTAGCTTGTTGCAATTAGGAGAAAATATCCCCAAACATCAGGGTCCATCCTAATCAACTGCATGAAAAGCTTATTTATTTGTTCCTTTGGCAAACACACCATCAACTGCAGATACATACAAGAAAAAAAGCACCCAACATTTACAATGAAAATTAAATCAGTTGAATAAGGAAATACTGAAGCCAAAATACAAGGGACACAGATATTCACAGAAATAACTGTATAGCATCTCTAGTCACAACACAATCATTTCTTTTTTACAAAGCCTGGAAAATAGACTCAAAAATCAAAGGTAGGGCATACCTTTGTAAGCATGTTGAAATCTCTTTACTCAAAAACACTTTTACTTGGGCATGTGCCTTACTTATTTCTTCTTAATTAATTTCTAAATACATACAACATCAGCTTGAGATGCAAATGCCAAGGGACAGATAGTAGAGGTACCATTTCATCAAAATGTGCAGAAGCAAAACACAGCACTCTCCTATTGCCCCTAAGGTGTTATAGTGTCACAGGTGTCTGTCTGTCTGCCGATCTAGGACAAGCGCTTAGAAGCTGGATGTAAGAATCTACAGGATTTCATCTACACAGAATGGAGGCAATGAACAATGCCTTGTGATGAATGCGCTCTATGAAACATTGGATAGCTCTGTAATCTAGCTGGTCAGCCAACATCATGATGCAAATAATTTCATTCATTCATTCATTCATTCATTCATTCATTCATTCATTCATTCATTCATTATTCATTCATTCATTCATTCATTCAAGAGACTTACATGGCCACCCATTTTAGGTGTTATAACTGGATGGTTCACAGCAACAACTCTAAGATCATAAAGAAACAGTAAACCCCCCCCCAAAAAAAACTCAACCCAAAGCATCCTAACACAACAAACATTAAAAAAAAAATCACAATCAGTGGGCTCCAGCCTCATCCTATCCCAATGCCTGGTAGACTGTAAACCTCATTATAAAGCAAAGGTACTGATGCTAAACAGAAGCAACGTAAGTTTATTTTTTTCTGCTACCAAAATATTAGTTCTGTATTTACTGCCTGCCTTCCTCTTTTCGTCTCTGGTATCCAAAATAATCTACCTTAGTCTTGATAGCAATAGTTCCCTGTCATCCTCCAAATTATTCAGCTGTCTTCAGGTGTGACAAAGGATGATGTACACTCATCCCTGTTGGAAAAAAAATCTAGTCCTTGTCTGGACGTTTTGGCATGTAAAATGTTAGGACAGAGATAAAGGGCCTCTAATACATTTAAGAACTGATTTATATACAGTACTTCTAGAACACCCTTCAATAAAAGCTCATAGGGTAGCTTATAATAATAATGCAATTCCAAATGAGCGAAATAGCAAAAATAGGATTAAAACAAAAGCATTCACCAGAACAGATAAAATTGTAACTGAAACCAGCGCATGGAATGGAATAAAAAGAATGTTTGTCTGGTACTGAAATGACATCAAACCTATGTATTTTCCTGGAAAAGATATTCCATAGATGCAATGCCTCAAATAAAAAAGCCCTTTTTTGTCACAAAAACTGTGTTGGGGAGAGAACACACACAACAGAAAGCCTCTAGTGATGACCGCAAACTCTAATGGCAGCATTTCCTTCAAACATCTGAGTATCTCTGTCACCCCTTAAGGGTGTTAAATGGAACCACAGATATTGCCCCAAAATTACAATTTGAGATCTTTCAGCTGCAATACTAGCAGCTCTCCCCCTAACCAAGGCAGTGGAAGAAAGCAAGACGTATGCAAAAGCTTCAACTTTTCACTTCATTTGTTAAGGATCCTCTTGTTTTTCCACTTTCAGTTTGAAACAAGTAAGGCTTATTTCATCATAAAACAAAAACCCTCAGAGTATTATGAAACAATTAAACACTCACCAGGCTTCCAGATCCTGCCACTTGAGTGAGGTAAGAGTTTTATGTTATCCAAGTGGCATACTACATTACACCTTCAGACTACAAGTATTCTCCCATTTTTAATGAGTCCGATAACGTAGGTCAGTACAAAGATATATTTTTAAAAAAAGAAGTCTGCACATTGTATGAATCATAAGGGAACACTGAGAGCTCCACGATTCCAGACTGAACTGATGGAGACTCAAGGTGATACTGGGCTTAGAACCCTGGATTAGCATGGAGTCAAGTCCATGGTTCAAATTTTCATTTGCTCAGAATAACAGCATAATATATGCTCAGAAATAATGCTCAGAATAACAGGAAAGCACCTCTCAGCCCCAACTACCTCTGGGGATTCTATGAAGATAAAGTCTTTGTGAGCAAGCTATAAATGAACTATAAAAAACCAAACAGCATGAAAACTCACTATTTGCAATATCCCCTTGAAGGTGAAGGATCTGTGGGACAGGCATTGTAAGAATAACTATGTCAAAGCAGTCAGAAGAACCTGTACTGATGCCCACTTCCCATTTTCCATCTTTGAGGCAGATCTGAGTAACATGGTGATTGTAGAAGACATCTGCGTCTGCTGAGGAAGAAAGAGAGAAACTAACAGATCCTACAATCCACTGGAGTTCGGCGGCTAATAAATTTAAATTAAACAAATAAATTAAATCAGCGATGCAGGAGAAAAAGGACAGAATCTGGGGCCTGAAACAATGATACTAGAAAATTGTAAAAATGGATTGTATCAATATATTTCTTCCTTCCTATAAACATGAGGGTGAATGTGAAGTTTCACTTTTTAAGTGCTGGATGAAAGGAATCACCTACACCCAAGCAGGGGCATCTGCAGGATTGGCAGGGGGGATCATAAATGCCAAGATGGAGGTTGCCACTGTGATCAAAACTCTACCCCTTTTTTATACGCATCATACATGTGACACATGTAAAGAAAGGGATGGGGCTTTGATCATGCAGCCACAACTCCCATCTTGACTTTTTAACCCCACCCCTGGCAGATGCCCACAAAGCATTTTCAGTGAATTTTATTATTCAGACACAGAGAAATCAACAATATACCTGAAGCTCACCTGCCTTATTTAAGTAGTGTTTAACAATGGATGAAATTCCTTGGGGTGTTACGAAGTTCTCTGCTCCTTCCTTCACCATCATTCCTTCTATCGGGGCAGTCAATGGCTTCAGGATCCCATGAGCCAACAAATCTTCATAAAAACTAAAAAGAGAGACAATCTGTTAACAAGTTAATCTGTTGATTGCTCTTGTACAAATTTTAGAATATACTGGTTTTAACTGGTTGACTTTTAAATGATTTTAAAACTTCTTTAGGATAGAAACTCAATAGTTTTTAGATCATGGTTTTAAATCATTATTCCAACAACCTTTAACTATGGCTTCCAAGATTTGCCCCTGAACTGAATTACATACACCAACTTGGACAACAAGATGGAGAAAAAGAACTTGGTCCCAACTAGAACACCATAATGAGAGGCAAATTGAAATATATGTATCTGTTGAAGTTATTTCAGGTATCAGTTGTATCCCGATGAATATGAAGATAAAGTGATCAAGTGAATAAAGGGGAAATTATTACATATTTCAGGGCTAACTATATTAAATGACCATATTTAATTAAAATTAAGTCAGGTTTCATTTTTGTCCTGGCCCATCTCCTTTTGAGGCCTTCACAGCAAAATGATGTACCATTTTACAAGCCATCTACAGAAGATTACAGCCTTGGAACAACAAAACAAACATATTAAATCAGCAACTAGGCAGCAGACTGTCCATGTCGCAAAAGTGAAAATTGGCTTTTTCTTTTAATAACAACAACTTATGAGCGACCCATAATAATCAAACCCAATATGGAAATGTTCTCCTCCACACAAAGAGAACAGCTCTTAAGATTAACTGGAAGAATATTTTTATGATATTACCTTCAAACTTTACACCCAGTTTTAAGATCTGGTATTCCAGGCTCTTGATGCTAGAGATGGAAGGAACCCTTGAAAGAGTATGAAGAATATCCACTTAAATCTCAGAAGCAAAAATGCCCAGAAGATTCTGTACTGCAGCTGCAATGGACATGCACTGTGTGCAGAAAATTTGAGACTCAGTTCCTAATGTTTCCAGGTAAATATGGGAAAGGTGGCTTTCAAAGTCCTGGTGAGCTGCACCAGTCACTTGACTACTTTCAACCAGAACAAATATTTTATATCCTCTCTGAAGTATTTGCACAGCCTTAGCACGCAATTATACTTCCATGGTGTATAGGTAAGTATCTCCTGGCCCCTGCACCCAGAAATCCTCCATTCAAATCACGTAATGCAGAATTTTCATCTAGATTCTTCTTTAGAGTGATCAGCACACAGGGCTCATTATGGAAAGCGAATTTCACTTCTTCCTTTCTCACAGCACTACAAAGATCCCAATCAAAACGGCTGACATTTGGTTCTAGAAATGCACACTAAACTGTTTTCCAGTACAGTATCTAATTAGTATCCTGTTTTAGCTTTCATCTACAGAAATAATTTAATTTGCAAGCAACATTACTCCTTCCATTGGAGTGTTATGTCTGGAGGCCAGTTAGTTTTTTTAAAAACAAAGCTTCTATGCGTGTGCTCAAGGGTGAGTAGAGGTTATGGTAGAGATACAGTGGAGAAGAATTTGGCCCCTATCCTCACTGTCCACGCAGCCTTTCTCAACCTGCTGACCCTGGAGGAACCCTTGAAATATTTCTCAGGCCTCGGGGAACCCCTGCACATTCAGGCTCAAACACAGGCCAGAAGTTACACAAGTATTGTATTAGTTTCATGTGTAGGCCTGCATATATGAATTAACAGTGTTCTTAAACTAAAAATAAAGAATGAAACTTACCTCTTTAATGTTAAATTGCCCGAATTTGAAATAATGTTTTAAATAAATTGTGATCTCCCAGGGAATCCCTAGTGACCTCTCGCAGCACCCTAGGGATCCATGAAACCCTGGCTGAGAAATCTTGGTCCACCGTATTGCTTCCACAAAAAGAAAATAACTCTGGAAGTTCTGGAATAATTTTGACTGTTTTAAATTAATGGATTGTGTTTAGTGCAATGTGTGAATCCAGCCATCTGTGGCTTATTCAGCAAACTACTGTTTAGCCATTCAGCTGGAGGTAACCAGCATTCAACAAGCTAGAGAAGCTGTAAGGGTTCCATACTCCTCAACAGAGAGCAGTGTCACCAACACTTGTCTTGGTAACTGGCTATGGGCAACCAGTTAAGGATTACAAGCCATCACTTTTAAATTTTCTATAATGTCTGAAACAACTAAATGTTATGGGAAATTTAAAATGGGCACTAGTGGTATTGGAAGTCTAGGATCTCTAGACAAACCAATGAGAACTGGGAGCAAAGAAGACTTGCACAAAGATTCCCACATTCCATCTTGCCAACGTATTCAGGGACATGGCTTGCATATTGCGTGCTTCGCCACAGTTCCATTACGGTTTGTTGAATAAACTATTTCTGGACAGATTCACATAACGGACTAAATCCAAACTAAATGTGTAGTATCTGAACCCACCATATTTATGGATGTTAAAGGTGTTTTAAGATTACCAGCTCATCAGAAAAAATAAAGTTATGCTGATTTACCATTGAGCTTTTTACAGGGCTGCAGGTTGATCAGAAATTAGCAGGTGAGTTGTTTCCACAGTCTGGAGGGAAACACTGACAACAGCTAATGGGCTGAGTTCAGACTTGTACAGTACTTAGTAAAGGAAAAGGTAAAGGTTTCCCTTGACGTAAAGTCCAGTCGTGTCCGACTCTAGGGGGCGGTGCTCATCTCCGTTTCTAAGCCAAAGAGCCGGTGTTTGTCCATAGACACTTCCGGGTCATGTGGCCGGCATGATGACACGGAACGCCGTTACCTTCCCGTCGAAGCGGTACCTATTAATCTACTCACATTTGCATGTTTTCGAACTGCTAGGTGAGCAGGAGCTGGGACTAGCAACGGGAGCTCACCCCGTCACGCGGATTTGAACCACCGACCTTCCGATCGACAGCTCAGCGGTTTAACTCGCAGCACCACCGCGTCCCATGTACAGTACTTAAGTGAGATTCAATCCCTAAAATTCCTACCAGTTTCAAAGGGTCTATTCCAAAGTTACTGAATCTTCACATGGAAGTGCAACTCAAGCTAAAACTATAGGTAGTCCCTGTTTAGCAACTGCAATTGGGACTGGCAACTCTGTCATTAAGGAAAGCGGTCGCTAAGTGAAAAATCATGTGACCGCAACTGCGCTTATGATTTTACTTCAGCTTTCCTTTGTTTTATAGTGTCAGAAGGGTACAACCCCAAACAGCTGGGTGAGCCCAAATGGCAGGGAAGGTTTCTGGAACTTGACTCACGAGGAAGCCAGGTAAAAGGGCAAAGCTTGTAGCCCTTTTCCCCCACTCCCCCGCCCTTTGGAATGCTCACCCTGGCACTGGGATGATTAGCAAGGAGGGAATCAAAGTTTGCATTTGCATTCATTGGAGAGGAAGGGAGTACAAGAGAGTAAGCAGGCACACAATGGGGAATACACATTAAAAGGTATGTTCTAGTGCCCCCCATTTGCCTAGCCTCCTGGCCAGCTGCTTTGGAGCAACAAAAGCATTTAGTATGAAACTGATTAGGGTCTGGTCAGTTTCAGGCAGCAGCTCCACAGCTGGAGGAACCTTACCAACTTGCCCTTTAGGACACCCTGCACTCTGGAGAAAAGTGGCTCAGGAAGCGATCGCTTGTTTAGGCAATCTCTCCGCTCTGCAGTGGAGGGGGGTGAGAGGAAAAAACGGGTCAGGCACAGGTCAATGCATAACAAATGACTGTAATGGCCCACACATGATTGATAGAGAGACGCTGTGAAGGTCGTAAATGTGGGCATTGTTAGCAAAGTTATTTTTCCATCACTGTCGTAACTGCAAATGGTTGCTGTCCAGTGCAGTCGCTAAATGAGGACTACCTGTACAAATGTCATGTTGCACACCTAACACATCTCTTGGTTGGAGGCAAAATATTAGGCTTGAGAGTCCCTATCTAACTGAAATTTACAACTTCTGCCCCAAAGCATTTTATAGGTGCATTTGTACATCAGAATGAACGCATGACAAAAACTGAAGCAAACCACTGAACTTCAAGACATTTCATGTGTCCTCGCTCATACAACAGTGACTGAATCCAAGTGCATGCACACAGTTATTTGTATCATTTTTGCAATGAAACTTTGAAGAAAACACTGTATTAGGATGCTGACTGATGGACTGATTATGTGCCATCAACTCTCAAGTTAAGCCCAACTCCTGCTGCCTCTGTGGACAAGTCCATGCATTTTTCTTGGCAGGAAGAACTATGGAAGGAGTCTGCCATTCCTGTTGTTTTCTTGCTGTTCCCCCCAGCCCCCCTTTTCAATCTGGGCTACAGCCCTGGGATTTCCTAGTGGTCTCCCATCCACAGTGCAAGCCTGCTCAGCTTTGTCAAACTCAGCTAAGGGCTGCCCTTGTTCTCTCAATACAATCTGCACATCATTCCAGCTGCTGATCCCAAGTATGAACTACCACCTGTTGCATCGGCCCTCGGCCCTTTCACATCCTCAACGCCAAAGAGCTCCCATTATCCTCTGCCCTCCCCTCTCGCTCACCTCTGATGCTCTTCTGCATTGTCGGGCATTCGCGTGATGTATTGGGCACCCAGATCAGCCGTGCATTTCGGATCGTGAGCGCTCCGGCTCGTCGTCATTCTTCCCCCTTGCAAGTCACGTGCGTGGAGACAGAAAGATGTTTAGCGCGCGCGCGCACTGCCACGGGTGTCCAATCAGCTTCTCCGGAGGGGCAAAGCTGAGCGAGGGGCGCCTAGTAACAGGGACCCCTCGCACCCGCCAATCCCTGCGGAGCAGCGGGTTGCGTGGTGGTTGAGCTCGCTTTGGGGCAGTGCCATCGGCTGCAAATCTAAGCCACGAATCTCACCGAAACTAGCGAGGTTTGCTTTTCCAGGGAAGCGTGCCGCGGGGGGCTGCCCACAGCTCCCAGGTTAGGGAGTGATAATATACGCCGATTTAAGACTGTAGCGTCTGAGAGTTTTGGTTCTTGCTATAAAAATGCATTAGCCTCCTGCAACAGATTAACCACAGATTATCCCCATTGGAATCCCACCCGAGTCTCGGGACCTTTGCCTCGAGATTCTCGTACGCTACACGGGGAAAGCTCGCTCTTTGCCGCCGGACTCGGAAATGAGTTGCATTTAAAAAAGAGGGTCGGTTCTGAAACGGCGCTAGCCACGCATTAGGAAAGGATTTCTCAGCCAGGTGTAGGATCTCGTTTCCTTTGCGAGCAACCCTGTTTCCGGAAAATGAGCCCTACCGATCGCAGCAAAACTCATTCGGAGGGGAATTGCACCCAGAAGCAGGCGGGCAGCGCTGTTGCTGTGTATCCCCGGCGCCGCTTGCCCTCCCAGATCCCGCAGCTGGCCGCCTGCCCTTGCAAACCGTAGGATCTCGGCTTCAAGGCATCCAACTCACCTGCGCCCTGCGCCTTGTCCCAGACCACGACGCGCAGGAGCCGCTGGGGAAACTCGGCGCGCAAAAGCGCAGCGCACAGGCTACCTGTCAGCCCCGAGCCTACGATCAGAATCCGCGCCATGACCGGACCGCCCGTCGGAGGAGGCGGGCCGGCCCGCGAGATCCTCCCTCTCCTCCTTTTCCTGGAGTTTACGTAACCCAGAAGCCGAGCCCGGCCGATCTGCTTTGCTGCGGCGTTGCCGGCAGAGGGGGTGACGTACTGTCGCTTTTCCTTTGAGCCGCCGATCTTGCTCGCAGCGCCACGGGGAGAGTGGCTTTGCGGGCGGCGGTTGCAGGTGCAAGTCGGAAACGCGGGGTGGAGACTGGGTTAGCCGCCAGAAGGCTTGGCTTAGCCCGCTCCCGCAGGAAAGGATAAATTCGCCTGCAAAAAGAAGTGAGAGCTGTCGACTTTGCCTTGAAAAGCAGCCTCGGGCGGCCGCATTCCGTCTATTAACGTTTTAGCTCTGGGAAACGGAGGTATACGGGAGGATTGAAATGGCAGAGGTCTTGATCCGCGCCTCCACAAAAGCTGCGCGTTTCCCTGCTTCTTTCAGTGAGTTTTATGCGGGGTGAGACTTCGACGGGTCTGTCTCTTCCATTCGGGGGAATGGAAAGTTCTCCCATCCTTGAGTTGGCGGCGAGCGATCTGGACGTGAGACCGCCGTCCATTGCCGATCCCTATCTTGGCTCGGGAGCAGAAGTTGGCAGCCCGCCTAACTGGGGGAAGACCGTTTCCACATTCCTGGGACTGGCTTCATGTTTTTAATGGTCAGATTGGCGTGCGCGCGCGCACTGTTAACTGAAACGTGCCAGTCCGAACCCTTGGATACGGCCGCCCTCGGGGGGCGGGGGGGAGACGGGAAGCAAGCGAAGCCACCTGCGTCGTGAAGGATGCAAACTCCGTACTGTGCCAGTGACACAAATTACATAATTTGTGGCAGTTGCCTGATACTGTCATTTTTGGAAGTGTCACTTCAGTGGCCTCTACAACGCCTCAAGACCCCTCAACCTTTGTTCCGGTGTAAAATCTATGCATTCGTTTCCTTTATTTTCCCTTTTGTTGTTTGTTTTATTTAATTTAAAAGATGGGTTAAAAAAAGTTGGTGGAAAAGCATATTCAGGAACTTTACAAGTCACTGGAAAGACAGTGTAATTGAAGCAAGGAAAGTGTACAAAGGTATTTGCTTTTCAAAATGTAATGAACAGAATGCTGCTCTTGTAAATATCGCTTTAACACACAGGCTGTTTTATGTTTTAAATGTAAAGTGAAACTCTTCTGACAGTTTAAGACATTTCATTAATTTTATTAGGAATATGAATTAAGTTTGATTTTAAGTGATATTTTTATTATGTTTTGTTAGTTCTGTTACATTTAAATAGATACAAGTGCACATTTTTATGGATCCCTAATTTGTAATAATTCTGTTATGCATTTCTCCGAATAAAATAACCAGTGCTTTTTTAAAAAGAGAGAGGGGGAGAGAAAAAATTCAATGCCTCTTGTGGTCCCCAGGGTGTAACTAGAGAATTATGTTGTAGGAAGAGGATGGTGGTAGTCTGTGGTGGCAAAAAGTTTTGTCTCATGGCTTATTCTGTGTAGGGCATTAGCCACCCATACTTCGAAGCTAATAGGAACAAAAGCTCATCCTATCCCACAGTGAGCTTCTCCCCTGAAGCATATGATCTGCTGTGTGGTTTACTCATGGAATACTCTGGTTCACAGCAATCCCTTTAAGGTTTAAGAAGAGCTGTGTTGTTAGACCTTCAACTGACAAGTTGGCTAGAAATTATAAGATTCAAGATATCTGGGTAACACCAAGGCGACTTAATTATTATAGCTTGTTTGGTACTTTACCTTATTAAAATACTAAATCCGTATCCTCTTACCTTGGGGTAAACCCCATGGAGCACGTATAAGGTTTCTCTAAACCAATAAAATCAGCTGCTTGGTTTTCAAATATAAAAAGTTCTTCAAATCAAATCTTTATTATGGCCATAGACCAGTTTATAAAAAGTTTTTAAATGTGTTTGTAAGTTAGCCCCATCTGTTAATAATTTTCTTTTAATCCAGTCCTTGCTAAAGTGACAACAACACTATTATCTTCATTCAAACAGTGTAAAAGAGGTTGAGGTGGTAGCCCAGGGTCACAGAATACATTTTATATCTGATGCACTTTGTGTCCTATTCCTGATGCAAACTTTCTGCATCTGAAGAAGAAGTGAAAAATCTTTGGGTGGTGTGAATGGAGGAATAATTTTGTTTAGTAAAAGAGACTATATATTGTATATTTTGAAAATGTCTTTAATAAAGTTTTCTAAAAGAATAAAAGAATATATTATCTTACAGTTTTCAGTGTCTCAAAATGCTCAGGATTAACACTGATAATTTCAAATTGGTTATAATAATGGGAAGGTAAAATAATTCTCTCTTGCTTCATATAAAGCAATTTGGATGAGGGATGAAGATAATAATAAAACTCATGTGTATATGACAAATAACCACTAGAGGGAAGCATTGTTCTTCCTAATGGGCATGACAATCATTTTTGTGAATGCTCATTAGAAACAAAACTAAAAATAAACATTTGGTCCAAAAGGGGAAACAAGTAGCTTTTATCAGATGTGTAAGCTTTTTTCACCCCAAAAAAAATTATCAGAGGGATCCTTCCTTCCTTCCTTCCTTCCTTCCTTCCTTCCTTCCTTCCTTCCTTCCTTCCTTCCTTCCTTCCTTCCTTCCTTCCTTCCTTCCTTCCTTTTAAACTGATATATGTTAGTCATAATTATTTGCTGACATGAAAGAGAAAATTCTGTTTGCAGATTTGTTCTGGAAGCATGTCAGTTGTACACATTAGGCTCCATTATGTCAATGTATTGTTTGTGCTGTTTCCTCTTTAATCAAATGCAGCAAATTCTCAAAATGCAGATGAACGTGAATTCTGGTTTTGGCTAGTGAACAACCAAATACAGAATTTGCAGCACTGAAGAAGCAGGACACTAAAATACATCTTAGAAAGGTGGACTGGTGTACTATAATAATGAATTTACATTTGGGGGTATTTGTGTAAAGCCTAAGTTTTAAGTATACATATTTTTGCAGCACAATGCTGGTGAAAGAATAATTGAAACACTGGCTACACTTAGGATGTCAATGTCCTCACCTTTCAATAAGCAAATATTTAGCCTTTTGGTTTTCATCCAGAAAGTATGCCAAGGTGGAAAAATACATCATATACAAATATAAAAATAATTATAAATATATTTGATGCATGTTAAGGAACATCATGTACATTTGTTTGTTGTCTCTTAATATGCACAGATATACTAGTGATTAAAATAATATGTGATATTCTAATTTAGCTTACCCAACCTTACCGAAGTTCTGCTGTGCTACCTCATCATGGTGGGGGAGGGGTGTTCCTGGGAAGGATTCACCTAAGGGTGAAGATGCCCAACTAAAGCAAGCAGACATCTATATTGCAGCAGCAACATAGGAAGTTCTTGAAGGTGGATGATTACTTTAATGACAATGGCAAACTCATTAATTCATACTGTGCTGACTGCGGGAAACCTCATGAACTGCTTATGTGTGTCAGCCCTCCAAGACTGACCAGAGTCATGAATGCTAATACTTACATGTTCATAGTAACAGAATTCTGGGGAGGGAAGGATGAAGCACATTCTTACAAGCCTGAATGTGCTTCATCCTTCCCTCCCTTTTATCTTTGTGAGAACTAGGTAGGGCCTTGCCTGAGACACCTGCTCAGATTACAGTTCTGCCCTAGGCTCAGATTTCTTTTATCTGACCACTGTCTTGGTAGTAGCTCTTCCTTCTGTTCTTCAAAATTATTTTTTCTGCCAATTACAATGTGCAAATGCCAAGTTAAGCAAGAGTGGAAGAAGAAAGCCAAGCAGTTTCCATGATAGAATCTGGAACATAAACCGCCATTGTGAAGGAGAACATCAGTAACTGGTTTGAAGTCCCGAACCTTCTTGATAGAGGACCAGAGGAACTGTGGAATGAAATCAATGAGGTTGTTAAGGGTGAATGTGAAAAGAGACTTCCAGAAACTAAAAAACAGAAGAAAGCAAGCTGGATGCTAGAACAAATGGTGGAAAATATCAAGGAAAGAAGCCAAGGTCAAGAGAGACAAAAATCTCAGGAAGCAACTTAAGACTTTTAGAGAGGTATGAAGAGACAAGAAGCAGTATTATGATGACAACTGTAAAAATGTTGAAGATGGAAACAGACATGGAAAAACAAGGAAAGTGTTCCAAAATATCTCCAATCTCAGAAGGAGGTTCCATGCTCAAATTGACACGCTAAAGGATGCCAGTGGACTGATAGATGGAAGGAGTACATTATACTGAAATTATCTTCATTGAGTTGTTCAGAAGACTGAGATGCCAGTTACCTGTGCTGTTGATGACATTTACTCTGATAGCTAAAAATACCTATTATCTGGAAAGCTTTAGTAATTAAAGTCAATGAGCATAGTGAAAAAAATAGGACTAAGATTAAATTTAAGGAAGGCCATACTAATGAAAAAGGTACAGCAACTAGCTTTAGAATTGTCAATGGAGTTATCAAAGTGGTGGATAGCTTCTGTCTTTTAGGTTCAACTATCAACAGTACAGGGAATGGCAGTCAAGAAGCAGGCCATGGATAGAGCACCAATGAAACCTTGGAAAAGATATTCAGATGCTGTGAAGTGTCTATACCTGCAAAGATCAAAACTGTGCAGTCAGTGGTTTTCAGTGTGATACTCTATGGAAGCAAAAATTGGACTTTGAAGAAGCAAAATAGAAAGAGTATTGACATTTTGGAACTTTGATGTTGGAGAAGACTCCTGAGAGTAGCATGGATAGCCAAGAAAGCAAGCAAATGGATCATTGAACAAATGATATCCAGAGTTCTCATTCAGGGCACAAATGATCAGGCTTAAATTATGTTTTGGACAGATTATGTGAAGAGATTATACTTCTCTGGAGAAGTAAATAATACTGGGACAGGTGGAAGGAAAGAAAAGAAGAGTACAACCAGCAGCAAGATGGATGGACTCAATTACAACAGTGATGGGTGCACTTGGAAGACCTGAAAGACCAGGTTGGGGACAGATTATCCTGGAGAAAATCTCTGTGGTTGAAAGAGTTGGCATTGATTTGATACACATAATCAGTCAATCAACTTCAATCCAGGGTTTCTCACAATTTCAGGGTATTTAACCATTTTGAAGCCAGGTGTCTGACTATAAGGAGCTCTGAGGGTATATTTGCAGGTATGAATACTAAAAAAAAAAAAAATTCCCTTCTCACTCCTATGGGTGGTATGTGTCTTCCTTAACCTTGGGTCCTCTTCCAGAGGGCTGGGAGTTCGAGGGTTCTGCGCAGTATCTTAGCTGTTCCTAGCACTGCACTCTTCTGGACAGAGACCTCTGATACTGTTCCTGGGATCTGTTGGAACCACTCTCCCAGCTTGGGGGTCACAGCCCCAAGTGCCCATACCACCACTGGAAACACTTCGGCCTTCACTTTCCACATTCTTTCTGGTTCCTCCTTCAGGCCCTGGTACTTCTGCAGCTTCTCATACTCCTTCTTCCTGATGTTGCTGTCACTTGGCACTGCTACATCTATCACCACCATTGTCTTCTGGTCCTTGTCTATTACTACGATGTCCGGTTGATTGGCCAGTACCTGCCTGTCCATCTGGATCTGGAAGTCCCACAGGATCTTAGCCCTGTCATTCTCCACAACCTTCTGTGGAATTTCCCATCTGGACTTGGGGGGTCTGGCCCATACACTGTGCAGATGTTCCTGTACACAATGCCAGCTACTTGGTTGTGCCGTTCAGTGTATGCTGTTCCTGTCTGCATCTTACACCCTGCCACTATGTGTTGGACTGTCTCTGAGGCCTCTCTGCACAGTCTGCACCTTGGGTCCTGTCTAGTGTGGTAGACCCCTGCTTCTATGGATCTGGTGCTTAGTGTCTGTTCTTGTGCTGCTATGATCAGGGCCTCGGGGTGTCTTTTAGTCCAGCCCTTTCCAGCCACTGGTAGGATTTCCCAATGTTAGCCACCTCAGCTACCTGTCGATGGTATATCCTATGCAGGGTCTTGTGTTGCCATGGCACTTCCTCTACTTGATCTTCCTCCCATGTCTGCTGCTACCTCAGGCATTCTCTCAACAGCTCATCTTTAGGGGCCATCTTACTGATGTACTCCTGGATGCTCTGGGTCTCATCCAGGACAGTGGCTTTGACACTCAGCAGACCCCGCCCTCCCTCTTTCTGCCTGGTGTACAGTCTCTGGGTTTGAAACCTCCATGCATTGTGAGGAACTTCTGGGTCTTCACATCTGCAGCCTCCATGTCCTCCTTTGGCCAGCTCACTATACCAGCAGGATATCTCATGACTGGCAGGGCATACATGTTGATGGCATGGATCTTGTTCTTCCCTTTGAGCTGGCTCTTCAGGACCTGCCTTATCCTTTGGTGGTACTTGGATGTTGCTGTCTTCCTTGCCTCCTCATTGTGGTTCCCATGTGTCTGTGGGATACCAAGGTACTTGTAGCTGGTCTGTATGTCTGCTATGTGGCCTGCTGGTAGTTCCACCCCATCAGCCTTAACTACCTTCCCTCTCTTTACTACCATCCGGCCACACTTCTCCAGTCCAAATGACATCCCAGTGTCCTCACTGTAGATCCATGTCAGGTGGATCAGTGAGTCAATGTCTTGTTCACTCTTAGCATACAGCTTGATGTCATCCATGTAGAGGAGGTGGCTGATGGTAGTTCCACTCTTGAACTTGTATCCATATCCAGTTCTTGTGATAATCTGGATGAGGAGGTTCAAGCCCATGCAGAGCAGCAGTGGGGACAGTGCATCACCTTGGTATATGCCACACTTGATGGCCACTTGTGCAAGCTGCCTTGAGTTGACTTCCAGTGTTGTCTTCCACAGTCCCATTGAGTTCTTGAGGAAGGTCCTGAGTGTCCTGTTGACTTTGTATAGTGCCAGGCATTCACAGATCCATGTATGTGGCATTGAGTCATAGGCTTACCTGTAGTCAATCCAGGCTGTGCTCAGATTGGTCTGTCTAGACCTTGAGTCTTGGGCAACTGCCCTATCTATGGGCAACTGGTGTTTGGAGCCTCTGGTGTTGTTCCCAATGCCCTTCTGAGGTGTGCTCATGTACTGGCCTATATGGTCCTGCAGCTTGGCAGCTATGATGCCTGATAGGACTTTCCATGTTGTGGGAGGCAGGTTATTGGCCGGTAGTTGGATGGTGTTGTTCCCTTGTTGGGGTCTTTCATGATCAGCACTGTCCTACCTTGTGTTAGCCAGTCTGGGTGGGAGCCTGCTGCTAGCAGTTGGTTCATCTATGCTGCTAGATGTTCATGCACTGCTCTTAGTTTCTTTAGCCAGTAGGTGTGGATCATGTCCGGGCCAGGTGCTGTCCACCTCTTCATGTTCTTGACCTGGTGATGGATGTCTGCTACTGTGATGGTGACTGGTTCCTGCTCTGGGATATTTCTGTGGTCTGCTCTCAGGTCCTGCAGCCACTTTGCACTGGTGTTATGTGTCTTCTCTTTCTCCCATATGTTCTTCCAGTACTGTTCAGTTTCTGCTGTTGGTGGCTCTGCTGTTACTGTGTTGTTGCAAGGCAGTTGGGAGTATACCTTGGATGGTTCTTTGGCGAACACAGCATTTATCTTCTTGGCCTCTTCTTCTCTAGTGTATCTCCTTAACCTGGTAGCCAGTGCTGTGAGACTTTGTTTAGCAGTCTCTAGGGCTTCAGAAGGAGTCAGGCCCTTGTATTTTTTCAGTAGCTCAGTCCTATTCTTAATCTCCACACCCTTCTGTAGTTCCACCAGCTGATTAACTTCTCTCCAAGTTGCCTTAATCTTAGCCTCCAGCCTCATTTTCCAGGGGTGTGTGGTATGTACTGTTCTTCTTGACCATGTGGCCAAGCATCTCCAGGATTACAGTGGCTGTAGTGTATACTAGTTCATTGGTTTGAGTTATACTGGTAGTAGGGATTGTCGCAAGGGCTCTATTGGCATCTTCTAGCATACTGTCTGATGGGACTTCTCCACTGAGCCTTGATAATTGGTCTCAAGGGTTGACTGTAGCTCATTTATCCAGGATCTTTTGTCTCGTATCAGCTGCTGTGCTCTGTAATGGAGGGGGTGGCAGTGACATTCCGGCTTCAGATGTTGGCTGGACCTCCAGTTGTTCTTCTGGGTCTTCTTGAGTCTGGGATATAATGTGTAGTTGGTCTATCTCAAGTTCTGAGAGCAGCTTCCTCTTCACTATGTTGAAGTGTTGGGTAACTAGCTGTTTCTCAGTTAGTGTGGATGCAGGTCTTCTGTCCATCCATAGTTCCCTCATGCATTTCATATATCCCTTCTCATTAGGTCTGCTACTGTAGTAGCATTCCATCAATTCCAGGTTCTCTTGTCTTGTCCATGTATGGTTTGTTCCAGTAGCCCGTTTATCGTCAGATTGTCCTGGTTCCTCAACTTCTGATGTGTACCTTGTTAATCCGGACAACGTCCAAGCCGGCATGACTCTCTTAGTTCTTGTCACTCTCATATTTGAGGTAGGCAGGTGAAGTGTTAGGGGGTCTTGCCCAAGGACCCCTACTGGTAAGGTAGGTACAGCCGGAATTTGAACTCCAGTCTTCTGCTCCAAAGGTGGCGTTCTAACCACTATGCTATCCAGCCACTCTCATATATACTGTATATGCCTTTATTTATAAATAACTCAAGGTGGCAAACATACCTAATACTCCTTCCTCCTCCTATTTTCCCCACAACAACACCCCTGTGAGGTGAGTTGGGCTGAGAGAGAGTGGCTGGCCCAAAGTCACCCAGCTGGCTTTCATGCCTAAGGCGGGACTAGAACTCACAGTCTCTGGGTTTCTAGGCTGGTGCCATAACCACTAGACTAAACTGGCTAAGATTTTGGCTGATTTAATTGATAGTTTCTGCACCCATTAGAAGTCACATGCAGTGTGTCTTCAGTATAGCATTTCACTGCAGTTAAGACATTCTTCTGATCTGAGCAAGACCTACATTCTCATCAAAAAACTCCTCCTGGGACAATTCCTAGAAGCCCTGCAGCCCATTTATAACAATATTTTTTTTTTTGTTGAATTGGCACAAGCAGCCATGAACAGCTCAGCTTTTTGCATAGGGCAACTTTTGATGCTGGGCAGGGTCACATCCACTTGTTTCTTTGGAATACCTTCAAGAATTACCCCATCACTTGTTACAATCTTCTTTTATGCCCTTAGCAAATTTAATTAAATCTTCACCAGAGGTATGTAATTTATTTTTTTTTAAAAAAGGAATGGCACCTAAGATACAGGACCCTCAAGGAAGTTTAGCTCATCTCAGCTCTTGAGTCAAAACATCTTTCTCTTGGCCCCTGAAAGGATAGAGTTACACTTGAATTCAGCTGCTTGGTTGGACACATCTTGCAGTCCCATCATCCACACACACCATTACATTTTTAAGGGATCATTGCTTGCTGAGTAGATTTACTTTGAAGAGAGATCAGTTGTTCACACTCCCACCTATTAATGCCAACCATAATGGCTGTGTGTACCTGATGAGTCCCAATAAGGATGGATTTGGTCCTATACTGCCTCCTCGTAGTCAAATAATGTGTGAAACCATAGAATACTGTATATGCTGAAATAATCTCCCCTTTAGGGTGGTAGAGTCATGGAACCGCTACTACAAGTGCATGATGTAACATCTCTCTCTGTCTGACAGCTCAAAATAAGGAAGTGGTATACCACTCATAGATTGCCCATCTGCTATATGAAAATGTCCTGGTTGTCAGAGCTAAGAATATGACTATTCCCTGTGGGAGGAATAACTGATTTCTACCCTAAGTATCATTTTTATCTTTGCAGTTAAGCCAGTGGGGGGTTACCGGAAACCAAAGGGCTAGATGCCCACCTCCATTTTGGTTACTCCCATTGAAATTGTACCACTGGGGGTAGGCTCCAAGATGGCGACAAAGCTGCAGACCTTACAATGAGCTCCTCTAAAAGATAGTTTGATTTTTCTTAATGAGCATCCTCCACTATCTTTTTTTAAATTCACACACACACACACACACACACACACCCCTTCTGCAACACAACCATCATCCAAGCCACTGAAACAGCAGAAGGTTGACAGATTTGTCAAAGTAAGCAAGTCTCCCCTGTAAGTAATGCTCCTCTGCTTCATCTATTGGATAGATGTGACCCTCTAGAATGGGACCTAAAGGCTGAGATTGAAAACCAGCAACTTTTAGAGCTTTTCTCATCTCTGATAGTGAATGCCCCCTCCCCACAGGCAGTTGCTGCCAGCTCAGCCGCTGAACAACTGATATAGGAGGGAGGCACGGATTCTAATTTCAAATCCCCAGAAGAACAAAATGCACTAGATTTTATAACTAGTCATAGCCTATTGACTGCACAGACTATCCTTTCAATTTTTGACCTGCTGACTACGATTAAAAACAAAGTTGACTCTCTAAAAGAATCTTCTATAAAATTTATTGAGACCCAGCCAAATCGTACTGCTCACCCTGCCAGATTAAATGAGTTGTACCTAAATTGTGCCTTACAAACAGCTGGCAGGGGAAAGGAAGATCTCACTTCTAGACTTAAACCTTTAACAGGAAGTGTCAGAGAAGAAAAGAAAAAGATAAGCAGTTCTACAGAGAAAGGAGTAAAGGATGAAAAGCTTTTAATAGGCAAATGTCTCCTACAAATTAATAAGATAACTTCTCAAATCTTAAAAAACAGAATAAACAGAGGCAGATGGGGATCTAAAAAAGCCATTACTCTGTCCTTAAGCCAGCTATTACGCTGTGGTATCCAGCATGGTCTTTAAAATGAAACCTTTTTCAATCTTTCCACTTTGTGTTTTTCGCTCTGAAGAAGTTAGTTCACTTATAACTCAGTGCAGCCGAGAGGGTACCGGCACTTTAATATACAACAGCAAAACTCCCTCAGATAATCTCAAGGACTTTTTATAAACAGAGCCTCTGCTAGGGGAAAATCTAAGCAAACAACTTGTTCAACCCATAACAACCCAGCTGCTTAATGATTCACTAGAAGAAGGTTTGATTAACTCCTTCAGTGCCTTGCTGGATACAAGACAGGCTGATATACTTAAGAGACTAGATGATCTAAGAGAATCCTTAATGACAACTTGTCAAATAGCCAAGCCATTAATACATTTCGCCTTACGAAATACCCAGGATGATAATCCCCATTTCGAGCAACAATGTGAGTGTGCTCCTGAAAAGGTGCAACCTACCTGCACTCTCATAGCTGCCATGAAAAATCAAGATCTACAACATTCTAAGGTAGCGCCTGATATGGAGGACTTCTCCATTCTTAACTCGTGTCCCAACAGTCCTCTGAAACCACTAGAAGCCTCAAAACCAAAAATTCTAGTAGTCATGCAGGTTCATGAGCAGCCCCCTGAAAATCTCAAGCCTGAATCCTCAGAAGATAAGTGTATTGGTGGGATCCAGCAGAACCATAAAAAGGACACTGTTAGACCAGGGCTTATAACATAGAAGGTATGACACCATGCGGACCACTGTAAGGCAAATGCCCTAAAAATCCTAACATGGAACATAGCTGGCTGGTATCGCAATAGAGGCCTTTATCATTTCAACCCCTTGCGCTGTAAGGATGTAATACTGTTGCAAGAAACATGGATGGCTGATGACCTCCTTAATGGATATCATTCATATAAAATGGAAGCAATTCCAGGCAGAGGACCAGGGCGGCTGAAAGGCGACTTGGGCATCCTCATCTCTACCTCTCTATGTGTAGTACCTATATCTATTTCGCCATTAAAACAAATGGCTTTGGCTCTACTTCTTGGTTTGGGTGTTGTTTCACTGCTAAGCATCCATGTTTACCTCCTTCTATTACAAAGAAGAACTGAAATCAATGCAACATGGGCTGAGTTAGAGCAATATATGGGCAACCTTCTTCTGGAATATCCCAAAGCTATGGTACTTCTTGGGGGTGACTTTAATGCTGGGGTGGGCTCTGATGACTTTACACTATACAACAAATTCCATCAGTACCCACCAGCTCAGGGGTATAACTCAGTTTGACCGCCTTCCTGTGTCTGTCCAAAGACAATAGATCTAACTATGCTGGGCTTTGCCTTGAATAAGTTCAACCTCCTTATACTAAATGGTTCCACTGTAGGAGATTATCCAGGTAAATTTACATTCATGGCAGGGGTCAGAACAAGTACCATCAATTACATGCTAAGTACCATGAACCTGGGACGCGGTGGTGCTGCGGGTTAAACCGCTGAGCTGCTGAGCTTGCCGATCGGAAGGTCGGCGGTTCGAATCCGCATGACAGGGTGAGCTCCCGTTGCTAGTCCCAGCTCCTGCCAACCTAGCAGTTTGAAAACATGCAAATGTGAGTAGATTAATAGGTACCACTTCAGCGGGTAGGTAACAGTGTTCCATGTAGTCATGCTGGCCACATGACCACGGAAGTGTTTACGGACAAGCTCTGGCCCAGCACTGTGATAACGATAAACTGGAAATAAACCAGTTTATTAAATAAACTTAGAAAACTAAGATAATGGCTTTTGCCAATAGGTCGAAACTCCATTCATGGAGTATTCATGACCATAGAATAGAGCAAGTGACCAGTTTCAAGTATTTAGGTGTAGTCATCCATGCCACTGGCTTGAGGAAAGCCCACTGTGAACATGCTGGACAAAGATCTGCCAACACCATCTTAAAAATTTTCCGTTGTAAGGGAGGATCTTACGTTCCAGCCACACTCAAACACTTTCAGGCCAAGTTGTTAGCTCTACTTCTCTATGGGGCTCTAGTTAGCCCCCAACCTCATGTTTCACACTTCTGGAAAGAGTACAATTTAAATTCATCAGAGGAGCACTCCAGTTGCCTCGATATGTTTCAAATGCACAACTACACCTAGAAACAGGCATGATAAAAGTTGAGTCAAGAGTGTGTCTAGCCTCTCTAAACCTTTGGCTAAAGCTCAACTTTTATCCCAAAGGCCTAGCACCTCTCATTCTTCAGGATAACTTTCAATCCACGTGGATTAAGGCCATTGGTTCTAAACTTTTAAAGCCAGGCTATTCCCCATCTTCAGTTCTCCATATGGAATACAATCAGGCAAAACAAGAGCTGAAACAAAGGATAAAAGATAAAGAGCGGCAAGCAGATCTAGGGAAGGTTCTATCCTTCCTGTCTCCAGCGCACAATAAATATATCGTCACTGCCGCCAGTTATCTCACACAGCTTGAAATACCCAGCCATCGGAAAGCCTTTTCTTTAGCTTGATGCCATGTTCTCCCTGCTGTGGTACTGGAGGGCAAATATAAAAAAATACCATTGGCCATAAGGCTTTGTCCTTGTGACTCTGGAGAGGTGCAACCCACAGACCATGTCCTTCTTTGCTGCGTCTTTTACAGAGATCTCCGAACCAAGCTCATCTTACCTCTGATTAGTAAATATCCTGGTCGCCCAGATTCAGACTATACTCAAATGCTGCTTATAGATGGAAAGCCTATTGTCACTGCGCAGATAGCCAGGTTTTGTGCTGCAGCAATGAAGATTCGTCAGACCTTGATGGGCTAATTTTTGTAATGTATTTTATGTAACAGTAATTCATTTAAAATTTTATATATTAACATAGTGGTAATTTTAGATATTCAGTAAAGGATCGTTACCTTGTCGTGGTGCTGGAGCTTGAGCACCTCAGTGATGCCATGAGCTAAACCGTGAAGGGCCACCCAAGACGGGAAGGTCGTGAAAGAGAGGTCAGACTAAATGCGATCCCTGGGGAAGGTAATGGCAACCCACCCCAGTATTCTTACCGTGAAAACTAAATGGATCAGTACAACCAGAGATATGTCGGTATACCATCAGAAGATGAGACCCCCAGGTCGGAAGATGGTCAAAATGCTACTGGGGAGGAACAGAGGATGAGTTCAACTAGCCCCAGACGTGATGACGCAGCTAGCTCAAAGCCGAAAGGACGGCTAGCAGCCAATGGTGCTGGCGGTGAACGGCGAATCCGATGTTCTAAGGATCAACACACCATTGGAACCTGGAATGTAAGATCTATGAGCCAGGGCAAATTGGATGTGGTTATTGGTGAGATGTCAAGATTAAAGATAGACATTTTGGGTGTCAGTGAACTGAAATGGACTGGAATGGGCCACTTCACATCAAATGACCACCAGATCTACTACTGTGGACAAGAGGACCACAGAAGAAATGGAGTAGCCTTCATAATTAATAGTAAAGTGGCTAAAGCAGTGCTTGGATATGGTCCAAAAAATGACAGAATGATCTCAATTCGAATTCAGGGCAAGCCATCTAACATCACAGTGATCCAAATATACGCCCCAACCACAAATGCTGAAGAAGCTGAAGTAGAGCAGTTCTATGAGGATCTGCAGCACCTACTGGACAACACGCCTAAAAGAGATGTTATTTTCATCACAGGAGACTGGAATGCTAAGGTTGGCAGTCAAATGACACCTGGAATTGTAGGTAAGTATGGCCTGGGAGAACAAAACGAAGCAGGACATAGGCTGATAGAATTTTGCCAAGACAATTCACTCTGCATAACAAACACTCTCTTCCAACAACCTAAGAGACGGCTTTATACATGGACTTCACCAGATGGACAACACCGAAATCAGATTGACGACATCCTTTGCAGCCAAGGTGGCGGACATCTGTACAGTCGGTACAGGAGCTGGAGCTGATTGTAGTTCAGATCATGAACTTCTTCTTGCACAATTTAGGATCAGACTAAAGAGATTAGGGAAGACCCACAGATCAGCTAGATATGAGCTCACTAATATTCCTAAGGAATATGCAGTGGCGGTGAAGAATCGATTTAAGGAACTGGACTTAGTAGATAGGGTCCCGGAAGAACTCTGGACAGAAGCTCGCAATATTGTTCAGGAGGCGGCAACAAAATACATCCCAAAGAAAGAGAAAACCAAGAAGGCAAAATGGCTGTCTGCTGAGACACTAGAAGTAGCCCAAGAAAGAAGGAAAGCAAAAGGCAACAGTGATAGGGGGAGATATGCCCAATTAAATGCAAAATTCCAGAGGTTAGTCAGAAGAGATAAGGAATTATTTTTAAACAAGCTATGCGCGGAAGTGGAGGAAGACAATAGAATAGGAAGGACAAGAGACCTCTTCCAGACAATTAGAAACATCGGAGGTAAATTCCAGGCCAAAATGGGTATGATCAAAAACAAAGATGGCAAGGACCTAACAGAAAAAGAAGAGATCAAGAAAAGGTGGCAAGAATATACAGAAGACCTGTATAGGAAGGATAACAATATCGGGGATAGCTTTGATGGTGTGGTCAGTGAGCTAGAGCCAGACATCCTGAAGAGTGAGGTTGAGTGGGCCTTAAGAAGCATTGCTAATAACAAGGCAGCAGGAGACGACGGCATCCCAGTTGAACTGTTCAAAATCTTGCAAGATAATGCTGTCAAGGTAATGCATGCTATGTGCCAGCAAATTTGGAAAACACAAGAATGGCCATCAGATTGGAAAAAATAAACTTATATCCCCATACCAAAAAAGGGGAACACTAAAGAATGTTCAAACTATCGAACAGTGGCACTTATTTCACATGCCAGGAAGGTAATGCTCAAGATCCTACAAGGCAGACTTCAGCAATTCATGGAGCGAGAAATGCCAGATGTACAAGCTGGGTTTAGAAAAGGCAGAGGAACTAGGGACCAAATTGCCAATATCCGATGGATAATGGAAAAGGCCAGGGAGTTTCAGAAAAACATCTATTTCTGTTTTATTGACTATTCTAAAGCCTTTGACTGTGTGGACCATAACAAATTGTGGCAAGTTCTTAGCGGTAGGGGGATACCAAGTCATCTTGTATGCCTCCTGAGGAATCTGTATCATGACCAAGTAGCAACGGTAAGAATAGACCATGGAACAACAGACTGGTTTAAGATTGGGAAAGGAGTATGGCAGGGTTGTATACTCTCACGCTACCTATTCGACTTGTACGCAGAACACATCATGTGACGTGCTGGGCTTGAGGAATCCAAGGCTGGGGTTAAAATCGCTGGAAGAAACATTAACAATCTCAGATATGCAGATGATACCACTTTGATGGCTGAAAGCAAAGAGGAACTGAGGGGCCTTATGATGAAGGTGAAAGAAGAAAATGCAAAAGCTGGCTTGCAGCTAAACCTCAAAACAACCAAGATTATGGCAACCAGTTTGATTGATAATTGGCAAATAGAGGGAGAAAACATAGAGGCAGTGAAAGACTTTATATTTCTAGGTGCAAAGATTACTGCAGATGCTGACTGCAGCCAGGAAATCAGAAGACGTTTAATCCTTGGGAGAAGAGCAATGACAAATCTTGATAAAATAGTTAAGAGCAGAGACATCACACTGACAACAAAGGTCCGCACAGTTAAAGCAATGGTGTTCTCAGTAGTAACATATGGCTGTGAGAGCTGGATCATAAGGAAGGCTGAGAGAAGGAAAATAGATGCTTTGGAACTGTGGTGTTGGAGGAAAATTCTGAGAGTGCCTTGGACTCCCAGAAGATCAAATCAGTCCATCCTCCAGGAAATAAAGCCAGACTGCTCACTTGAGGGAATGATATTCAAGGCAAAACTGAAATACTTTGGCCACATAATGAGAAGACAGGACACCCTGGAGAAGGTGCTGATGCTAGGGAGAGTGGAGGGCAAAAGGAAGAGGGGCCGACCAAGGGCAAGATGGATGGATGACATTCTAGAGGTGACAGGCTCATCCTTGGGGGAGCTGGGGGTGGTGACGACTGACAGGAAGCTCTGGCGTGGGCTGGTCCATGAAGTCACGAAGAGTCGGAAGCAACTGAACGAATAAACAGCAACAATTGTCTTCAGAGGAGGGTTTTGAAGAAATGTATTTTACACTTATTCAGTGCTGTTTGCGAATTTTCTCTTTGCATGGAAGGTGTTACAGAAGATTTTAAGAACCTAGTATGCATTTTCAGAGCGTGCCCCTGTGAAAATTGTCCTCTTCCATCTACTTGCCATAACATTATGGAAAACCTGAAACTTCGTTAGAAGCTACATACCATGAGAATATTCAGTTTGGTCCTTCTCAGTGACTAAGATTCCCGCCTGGACCCACTGAAATTTTACCTGGGACATTTATGCTGATCAGCAGTTGCATGCTGAAGTCCTTAGCTCAGTGTTTCTCAACCTTGGCAACTTTAAGATGTGTGGACTTCAACTCCCAGAATTCCCCAGCCAGCCTCGCACTTGGGGTTATGGGGATGTCTCTTGATTTCCATACTGCAGGTTTTGAATGATTTGTCCTCAGTCCACTCTTTCAAGGGCTACTTTAAACCCTGGGCTTTATCATTTCTCTTTGCCATTTAAATCTGGGGCTAGAAAGAATGATTAGATGTTGAATTAATTTAAAAAGCAGAGAATTGTTAATATTTTAAAATGTGGTTGTTGTTTTTTAATTACCTGTTCCCATTTGGCAAGCAGCTGGGTTCTGGATGCAGCTGCATCATCTTCCTCTCCCTTTTCCAACATGTTCCTGGGATTCTGAATGTTCCTCAAAGGAAAGGAGGATGCTGCAGACCAAACCTGTTTTCAAAAAAACAAGTTAGCAAGCTCCAACAATTGCTTTGGCATGTCCTGGGCAACCCCCTTTGTTCTGTTTGGCAGCCTGTCTAGCTGGCTCCCATTCCACAAAAGCAAAGTTCTCAGTCTGTGTAATGTTGTGTAATCTTGTTGTTGGCCTGGGGGTGGTGGTAAACCAGATAGGAATCACAACCAGCTGAGCTAATTCTACTTTATTGTAAAGCTACATTGACAGAATCTTGCAAGTCTGAAAGTACAATTCTCCCCCTGTCTCCTTTACCAACTGAGAAACTAGGGAGGTCCCTTCTGAGCCTCTTGCCCTGTCCATTATCCAGCTGTGGGCTCAGCTGTCTCTTAACTAACTGTTCCCTTGGCAGCATCTCTTGGTCTAGTCTCCCAAGGTCTTTCCCACATATTATTACAAGAACTTTCTCAAAAGATGGAACCTTAGCAAAGCCTCAGTCCTAGAATGATACAGAACAACAGTTCGACTTATGTGTTTTTTCCACTGTCAACAAACAAATCTTTATTATGGTCAAAGACCAGCATAAGGAGGATGGGGTATAGTTGAAAGCACAGAAGGTACATTAAAGTCTAACATAAGAAGCTAAAACACAAAGGTACATTAAAATTTGATATAAAAAGCGAAAACACAGAAATAAAAAAATACATTAAATACTGATATAAAAGCTAAAACACAGAAATCTAGGAGAAAAGGAAGAAGAAAGAAAAGGAGAAAAAAGATCTAAATGGAGGAGTAGGAGCATTAGATGGGTGTGGGGGAGCATATTGGCTATATCTGTAAATACAGTACTCTAGTATATTAAAAGCAAGGCCAGTTTATGACACTGGCCATCATCTGGAAAATTTTAAATGCTGCTGTGCAGAAACTGGCAACACTGTAAATTGCAGCAGGGTTTGTATCTGACAGCAGCAGGGAGGTGTCAAATTGTCCTGCGTGCCCTGGGTATTTATCCAATAATGGTAAAATGAGGCCAGTTCAAATGTCTCTATAGTACAGGCACTGGAGGAGCACGTGCTCTGTTGTTTCTGTGTGACCAGAGTCACAGGGGCCTTGTCTCTCTGGGTAAGGAATCTTCCTGCATCGGCCTTCAAGGACAGCTGAGGGGAGGGCATGACATCGTGCCAGAGTGAAGGTCCTCTGATGGTTGGGTAGCTGGAGTTTAGATATCATAGGGGAGGCAGAATACGTGCTGGATTCACTGGCAACAAAGGTTGGGGACCTGGCTAAATCCAAGTGGCGCTCTGTGACTGCTACATGCTGTTTACTGAGTGCTTTGGCCTGATCATATCTCACGCTGAGTAGAAGACCTGGAGAGAAGCCCAAGGATGAGATTTTAGTTGCCACTGCCTGTTGCCAGGTGGACTGAAAATCATCCCTCATAGTTCATGGGGCAAGGCCAAGGGGAAAAATGGATAACCTGAGCCAATAGTTGAATATGATCACCCATACCTTAGCCTCCACTTTCATGAGGCCTGTCTCTAGCCTCAGGGTGGCATTTGAGACACATTTTGGGACTTGAAGGGCCGATCTTAGAAATTTAGTTTGCACAAATTCCATTGGTGCAAAACTGGAGAAGCGGCCAAGCTGGGCTCCCTACAGGAGTTGTGCTATTGGCTTGGCTTCAAATAGTTTGAGTGCTGCAGGTAGCTAGTGGCCACCTCTTGACTTGAGGTATTTCAGAATGTCAGATGAGCTCCTTTGTGCCGTTTCAGCAATGTGGTCCATTGCTTTGGGAGCTTGATGTGATATGCCAGAAGGGGCTGAGTCTTTGAATCTGACTGCTTGAATAAGCCGTTTCCAGTTGTTTTTCATGGCTTCCTTTTTCTTGCGTGCCAGCAGTTGCTTGTAGTGTCTCTTCTGCTGGAAGAGGTCCTGTGCAGCTGTCGGTGTAGTGTTGGATACATAGGCCTGGTAAGTGGTAGCAAGTGCTTTTTTGGCATTGACACAGTCCTTGCAAACCATGGCTTGGAGTCATGGTGTTGTTGCTTCTAGGGTGCAGTGTTACTATGGGTCAGATGCTGATGAAGCTCTTGGGTAAGGGTGTTATAGTTCTCCAGGAGACTCAGCTGTTGTCAGGGTAGACCGAAGGCTCTGTAGGTGTTCTGAGGCCACTTGCTCAGTTATCATTTGATTTAGCTGGGGGGTCCACTTGGCTTGGCGGTAAGTTCTTCCTGCTGGTATTAGAAAGGGTTTGTAATAGTCCTTAGTGTGTGTTTCTTGAGTGACAACATTTAATTGGAGCAGGATTGGGAAATGATCGCTGTCAAATTTAGGCATAACTTCTAGGGCTTTGGCATAAGGCAGAATGTCCCTAGAGACAGTTATATCGTCCATAGCACTCATTCTGGAGCCAGATATGTAGGTGAATTCAGCTGGATGGCCACGTTCAAGGGCACCATTTAGGATATGAAGGTGTAGCCTGAAGGCTGTTTGAGCCAGGCAGAGACCTGCAAGGTTTGATTTCTGATGTTTTGAGCAACGGGGTAGGAGGAATCCATCGTCTTCAGGGTTGGGAGGGGGACATTTGTGCCAAGCATAGAGGGTGTGGTCATTGGGGCCCAATCTAGCATTGAGTTCCACTCCCAGGACTACAGATTTTATTTATTTATTTATTATTTAAATGTTTATCACCGCCCATCTCCCCCAATGGGGGACTCTGTGTGGTTTACAATAAAAGATAATAAAAACATATAAACTTACATTACAATCTAAAAATACAAATAAGATAAATAGATATAAAACCCAAGGGAGATGGAATCACAATCAATAGGGGTGCTATGGTGCCAACCATCCTCAGGTGGAGCTGTTACCATTCCCATCCCAAGCAAGGCAGTAGAACAAGGTCTTCATATTCATCAAACCGAATTATTTTTGTATCAAAGTTTTCTGAACGTACTACTACTATTGAATATTTTTTCATCATAGAAGAATTACAGAGGCTTGAGTTTTTAAAAAGATACCTCACAGGAACAAAGGTGGGGCTACTTTTCTGAGTGGACCTTTGGTACCTGGCTGTCTGGGTAATATTCTCAGGGACCAAAGATTATGTCCTTATAAGGTCAAGAAGCTCCTGATTGGTTGATGTACATAGGACAGAATATATCAATGATGTACACCAGCTTCTTGCTGGTCAGTCTCTGTCAGTCTCTCTAAGTCTCTGTTGTTAGTTAGCTAGCTGGTTAATCTATTTATTGTATTACTTCTAAGTAATATTTTTTATTTAATACAATCTTTTATAAAGAAATGCCTGGTCTCTCATACAGTCAGGGTTTTTGTTTTATAATGAGTGGCTGACTTCAAGTTTACTTTTTTCTTCATTGTATAATCTGACCTTGGGTTGTCACCAAAAGAAAAGTATAAAAAATGAAGTTAAGAAGATGTATCATGAGGGAATTGTCTGGAAGATTATGAGTGATTGTGTATGTATTATTTAGGATTAAACGTTCACCTAAAAATCAACCTAAATCCCATCACTGAGGTGGTGGAAATGGCTGATGCTGGGATCATCTCCAGCACAAACAATGATCAGCCATGACAGAATTTGCAAGTGGTAGATGGGTCATTATGTCCTGTACCAGAATTTGGTTTGGGGGGTCAGTGCACTTTGAATAAACTGGGTATAAAATCCTATCTCAATGTTTGGGTGTTTGGAACTCTCCCAGAGACTCCACATGAATGAGCCTCAACCTGGGAGTAGTTCTCAGAACAAGGTCATTTGGGTTCCTCCTTGCATTGATGAGAATAAACCTTCTCTTCTCCCAATATAACTGACTGTAGTCTTCAAATTCTTCCAAAGAAGGGGTGGGTGGGTATCATCTTGGGCAGCACAGCATCTTTATCTCTCTTCTCTCTGTTGAGTGCACAACAGAGAGCAAGAGGGCCATTTAAATGCATTTTATGCAAATAATACTTTTTCCCCATTGAGTGGTATGCTGTCTGAAGGATTTCCTTTCTCCAAAGGTTTTAGCTTATATCTTATATCGCACACCGTAGATTGATGTGATTTTTTGGTATATCACTATTGCAGAAGATTCTGTAGTAAAAATATCTTCAGTCTATTCCCACAGCCATTACTGTGTTTATATTAAGCATTAAGGTTTCATTTTCTTCATCTTCCAAATTTAGCTTCTCTCATGTACACTGAATTATATAACTTTTTATAAGCCAACTTCATTTTTTTGTTTGTTTTCTCCCCAGACACCTATTTCAGCAAAAGAGTATATGTCTTTCTCCATGGCTAATTATTCCGTTGTTTTTTAGATGTTCCACCATGTGGATGTTGATTGCTGTGACAGCTACACAAGGAATTGTGCGTTCAGAAGAGTTGAACAGCAAAACATTTATGAATCCTGAATCATTCATGAATATCGTAAGTTGAGCTCTTAGAATCAGTAGTTCGTATAGCTGTGTCATAGTGTAATCCTATACGTGTGTATTCAAACTGTGGAAAGTAAGGAAGATGGTCTCGATGGAGATATACAGAAGCTGTGGTCTAGGAAAAAAGGGCTAAAGCATTTTTAAAGTCCATGATGTCCACATAACATCTGGAAGTGGCTGAGACAGATACCTCCCTAATTCACTCTACTATAAGACAGAGAAGGAGGTCTAGCACAATCAGACTTGCAAAATTCTGTTCTTAGAGCCATTCTCAATAAAAATAGTTTCAGCTTTCCTGGGGAGCTGATTTCCTGGTCTGATTTCCTGGTGGGACTGACACAAAATTAAAGACAGTACTCCCAAATGAATGGATGTAGGTTTAAAACTTTAAATGATTCACATGACATTAGCAAACCAAGTTATAAACATTTTGTCAAAGAAAGAAGGAAGTATGACAATACTTTCTTAACCCACTCAATGTCATTTAATGGCTATAATTGTTATTTTCAGATCCATCTATAACTGACAGGATGTGGAGCTTGTACTCGGGACGAGAAGAATAGCAGAAGACGGCTAATAGCAGAAGACGGCTATTACCTCAGTGTGAACGAATTGCAGGAGGTAAAACAAAAAGAAAAACAGAAACAAACATTTGGGGTCTGCGTAGTCCTTGGAAAGTAGACAGGGCAGTGGCGTAGTGCCAGCTTCCTTTATTGACACCAACCCCCATCATGTGTGCCATGCAGAAAGAGCAGTACCAAAACCTCACTTCCCACCCACCACACTTTGATGCAAGTTCTGATCCCATGCACTGTATTTATTAACAGTCTGACTTAATGAGTGTTTTTCTTTTCCCTGCACAAAGTCTGCTATACTATTAATGCATGGACTAGCTATGGAAGGTAGTGTCTGGGTATCAGATTTACCCCACCAGAGCCTGGGCTTCATACTAGCAGATGCTGGGTATGATGTGTGGATTGGAAATAGCAGGGGAAACTTCTGGTCAAGAAGACACCAGCACCTTACAGTTAACGAAACAAAATTTTGGAATTTCAGGTTAGTATTTAAGATGGAACACTTGAATCACTGTTCCTTAGTTGGACTGCATGTTGGGCTGCATCTCAAGAGTTCTCTGATGACAAGGAATTGGTGGTGCCTCTTCAGGACCAGGACAAATGGGACCTTTGGGCTTTTGGTTAGGAAAATGGAATTCCTGTAGACCACAGACACTTAAACCTCTTCGCCTTTCAATCCTACTCTTTGGATTATGGGCAAGCCTACAGTATGGATCTACTATGCAATCATATAGAAACTGATATGAATCTTTTAAAGCACAGTGACTTGGGTGGCATTTTGTTTTTTATTAATTTTTCTAAATGGGCTGAGTGAAAATGTTACTGTTTCGAAAGCAATGCTATCTGAAACAATAACATTTAACAGTTTTTAAGAAAAGCAAACAGCAGCTTTGACAAATGACCTGACCTTTGCATCAAGCACATTATTTGAGAGTGTCAAGCACATCTGCCTAAAAAAAATCCTTAAAGATTTCTGCATGAGGAAATAGCAAGTGAACAGAACCTGCTTTGATTAAGATTTGTACCACAACAGGGCTGTAAATCTGTCATCTGGCTTGTTACTTGTAGCAGTAAAATAATACACTGTCACAAATTTGACTTTTTTTACATTCTTCTTCCCATTCTATCCCACCCATACAGTGTAAATATAAGATAAAGTTTGTTTTGTGTTTTAACTCAGAATAAACTCAAATAGACCAAAGTTAAAATAGTTAATGTTTTTTTCCCCCTGGTATTCTTTAATGGGACGCGGTGGCGCTGCGGGTTAAACCGCTGAGCTGTCGATCGGAAGGTCGGCGGTTCGAAACCGCGCAGTGGGGTGAGCTCCCGTTGCTCGTCCCAGCTTCTGCACACCAAGCAGTTCGAAAACATGCAAATGTGAGTAGATTAATTGGTACCGCTTCGGCGGGAAGGTAAGGGCGTTCCGTGAGTCATGCTGGCCACATGACCCGGAAGTGTCCTATGGACAACGCCGGCTCCAAGGCTTTGAAACGGAGATGAGCACCGCCCCCTAGAGTCGGACACGACTGGACTTTACGTCAAGGGAAACCTTTACCTTTACCTATTCTTTAATGGATTTTGCATGACTATGTGAGGTTTTGGGGATCTTTTTTATAGATAAAGGATGAGATACAGAAGGAAAAGAAAGGGTTATAAAGTGGGTATTGGGATTAAATTTAAAATAGATACTGTACATTGCTATTTCTGGTGTCCCTTAATGGATTTTTGCTGGTTAAGATGAAGTTTTTAAGACTTGTTTATAAATAAGGAGATGAGATATGGGATGAAGAGATCCTGTGTTGTTTTTTAAGAGAAGGTGATGAGTTGTTAATTTTTTTTTAAAATACTTGCTGTGATGAGGGGGAAAAGTAACTTCTTTTTCTTCCTTTTCCTTCCTCTTTGTTTTTATCTTTTTTATCTTTTTTATTTTCCCTGCTATACTTATAAAAAAAATTCTTCTTTTTCTTTTCCTTTGCATGTTATATTCTTTTTTTCTTAATTTGTTATAGTTTCTATTAGTTTTTATTTGTACAACTGTAATCTCAAATAAAATTATTTTATATATAAAAAAGAAAACTTTCCCATGATCTGAAAGTGCCCGGTGTGGTGGCTTCTGTGAGCTGGTGTCCTCCCCCAGCCAAAACGTTGTCTATTCTTCTTTTTCGCCTTCTTTTATCTCTCAGCTTTTATGCAGAAGTTTGCTAAACTAAGGCATTTATTTTACTCAGTTAGAACTGACCACAGATTCCAAACACTTGTGAGATGTTTTATTTACTTATTTGTTAGATTTATATCCTGTCTTTCCTGCAGGAGCCGAAAGCAACAGACAGAAGCACGCCAGCCTTCAGGTTTTTTCCACAACAACAGTGAGGTATAGGTTGAGATGAGGGAGTGGCTGGCCCAAAGTCACCGAGTGAGCTTCTGTAGCAGAGGGCCAGACCTGAACCTGGACCTCACTACTCTACACTGGCTATTTTAGAAAGGGACGTCTGGCTGTCGTCGCACGGTTTTACTGTCCCACCTGAGTTCAGCAGCAGCGACGGCTGCCTGGTCTGGGGGAAACGTGGCTTTAAGAAAGTTTCTAAATGCTTGGTCAGCAACTGTGGTCCCCCCCTGTTGCTGATGGGGGGGGGGAGTGCAAAACCTTTCAGATCTGAATGGCTTCAGTGTTGGAAAGATACATTTATGGCCCCAATTATGAGTGGATTAAAGACCTGAAGTTACGCGTGGCTTTTGTAAGAAATGCTCAGAGACGTAGATTATGCAAGGGTGACTGCAGTGAAATGAGGTCATTCTTTATTGAAATTATTGTATAAAAACGTGCATGTGCATAAAAATGTGCATATCTATCTATCTATATGTACACAGTGTACCTATATATCTTTTGTATTGCTTTCTTTTTTTCCTTTGCTTTTTTTTCCCTTCATGAATGTTTTATTTTGATCAACATATATGCATAGAATATTAATCAAATAATAAATAACACTTTAGTAAATCAGGCCCCCCCCGATGCCCCCCCGCTTTGAATTAGAAATACTTTAATTCTTCAAAAAGCATTTAACGCCTGGGTTTCCCCTCAAGCGCTGGATTAGGGTGAGATTGGTGTGTTGTGGGCTGTATTGGAAAGTTTAGCAGTGGCGCCAGGTCAATTTTGTTGTTTGTTTTAGTTCGGCTTCAAGTTTTAGTTCTGGTTCTGGTCCTAGTTCTAGTTCTGGTTCTGGTTCTGGTTCTGGTTCTGGTTCTGGTTCTGGTTCTGGTTCTGGTTCTGGTTCTGGTTCTAGGGTTAGGGTTAGAGTTTTAGTTTTACTTTCGTTTGTAGTTCTAGGGTTCTAGCTCTAGGGTTCCAGCTCTAGTTCTAGGGTTCCAGTTCTAAGGTGTTCTAGGGTTTGAGCTCTAGTTCTAGTTTGAGGGTCCTAGCTCTAGGGCTCTAGTTCTAAGGTTCTAGTTCTAGGGTTCTAGGGGGTTCTAGAGTTCTAGTTCTAGGGTTCTAGTTTTAGTTTTGGTTCTGGTTCTGGAGAACTAATTTTCTATATGCTAATTCTCTATACTCTAGTTTTGAACTAGAACTAGTTTACTTTCTAGTTCTAGTTCTAGGGTTGTAGTTCTAGTTCTAGGCTTCTGGTTTTAGTTTTGGCTCTGGTTCTAGTTCTAGTTCTTTAGGGTTACTTCTAGTTTTAGTTCTTGTTCTGGTTCTAGTTCTGGTTCTGGTTTTAGTTCTGGTTCTGGTTCTATGGTTAGGGTGTTAGTTCTAGTTCTAGTTCTAGTTCTAGTTCTAAGGTCCTGGTTCTGGTTTTGGTTCTAGGGTTAGGGTTAGGGTTTTAGTTCTAGATTTAGTTCTTAATAGGGCCAGTGTTTTAATAAACAGACTTAATAGGACCAATGTTTTAATAAACATTTGAAATAAATAAAATAAAATAAAATAAAAAAATAAACACTGTCTGAGACACTGGCTCTAAGTGTTAAGCAGCTGTTTTGAGATCAAAGTGGGCCATTTCAATCCTTTTGGAAATATTTTGAACCCAAAGTAGAGTGCTTCCACCTTGAAACAGCTGCCTCGTATCCAACACTCTCTGAATGATCACAACAGCCCATTTTGTGCTGTAAACTGACCATTGTGTACCTAAAACAGGACATTTTGAATCTGAACTGGTGCCAACAGGAACTGTTTTACAAACAAATATTGCCCAGGGGCAGCTTCCAATATTGTTCATTTTTACTATGCTTGCTGGAGCCGGTGGTGGGGTGGTAAGGGTTGAGAACCTACAAGATGAGAAATGAAGCAGTGTGATGGCAACCCTGCCCTTTTGAACACTGATGCACCACAATGCTCTGTCTGCCATCTTGCAGTTTGGACACCCCCATGGACACTGCTGGCTGGAGCTAATAGGAATTGTACTTTCAGAACCATCTGATTTCCATCCTTGATATAAGTCTAATAGAGCAGACTGAGGGACCCAGCTCGGCAGTAGACGCCATGCTGATAAATAGGCCTGCACCAGCAGATGACTATCTCTGTCACTTCTTTTCTGTATATTTGACCAGTTGTTCACTAGCTAGAAGGACAAGCTCATAGGAAGATCTTTTGCCCCCTCAGACTGCAAGCTTAATAGGAGGTGATTTAGAAACTGTCACTTTAAATTTACTAGTTTCTCCATTTTTTAAAAAAAACTATCTATTTTATTTATATGGCTGCCCAACTCACATACAGTCACTCCGGGTGGCATACAAAATTAAAATCCACAATATAAAAAAAAAATCGATCCCCCCACCCCCCAATATGAATCTTTCAAAATAGAGCAAAGCATGTTGACTTGGGCGGCATTTTGTTATTTCATTATTGTTTTCTAAACGGGCTGAGTGAAAATGTTATAGTTTCTAAAGCACTGCCCTCCAAAAACCTTAGAAAAGCAAACAGCATCTTTGACCTATGACCTGACATTTGCACGAAGCACATTATTTCAAAATGTCAAGACAAATGTTATCTGTCTAAAATAATCTTATTTAAACATCTCATTAACATTTCTGGATGTGGAAATAAGAACTGAAAAGAACCTGTTTTGATTAAAATTTGTACTACAACAAGACTATAAATCTCTCATCTGCCTTTTAATTTATAGTAGTAAAATAATACACTGTCATAAATGTGACTTTTTTTACATTCTTCTTCGCATCCTGTACCACCCATACAGTTTAAATATAAGGTAGAGTTCATTAACAAGGAGGGTCATTTGTCCCAAACTTTCCATTGTGAAAGAACTGTAGCTCCACCTTATTCCAACATAATCTATATTCTTTCTGCTCTGCTTCTATTCACTTAGCTCACCGTTCTGAATGTGGCAGGTTGGACTCTCCAGAGAACTGATATCCTCTGGTAAGTTCCATTGAGCTGTCCAGGATGAGTATAAATGCAACATAAATGTATATTACATTACATTACATGATGTTCTATACATCATTCATCTTTGATGAATGATGTATAGAAAAAAATGGCTATATCTGCAGATAGATTTTCATGGATTTTCTCTGTCTATACACCAATTACTGAATTGGACAGAGGCTCAAATTACACATAAATATCTATTTTAAAAAGCAATTTGAATGGGTACTTTTTAAATAAATTAAATTAAATTAAATTAAATTAAATCAAATTAAATCAAATTAAATTAAATTAAATCAAATTGTAAGCTTATGAATCAGAATTGCTGTGACTGCTGATTTAAATTCCTGCAATTCACTTCTGTGTGAATGGTATAGTTAATTAATGAAAAACAGAATGCTGCTGGGTACAGTCTACATTTTGATAATAATGTAGAAAACGTGAGGAGAAAAATGGGTGGTTCAGTGGTCACCATGCATTCCAAGCAAACCTTTATGAGAATTATAATGATTTTTTAAAAAATATATTCACAAGGGGACCAAATTGTAACCCCTGTGCACCATTTTGGTTCGCCATCGCAAATGCTTTCTTAGATCTCAGAATAATTGCTGCTTTTCTCCTAAATGCTGTTTTATATCCCAGATGATAAAGTTTATATTGAAGTTTTAATGGAATTATTTCAACATGTTGACTTTGGTGCTCATTTAGATGAAGCAAGAGAAGATCCAGTGAACTAGCTTCTGGATTCAATTCAAGGTGCTAGTAATTACCTATAAAGCCCTTCATGGCTTGGGGCTGGGCTACTTGTGGGACGTTTCTTGCTGGTTGTATTTACCCATCCTGTTAGGTCTGACAGGAGAGGTATGCTTTGGGTCCCATCTATTAGGGAGTGCCATTTGGTGGGAGCTGGGAATGAGCCTTTTCTGTTGTGGCCTCCTGGAACATCACTCTTCTGCAGATTAGACTGGCCCAACCCATAAGACCTGGTTTTGCTACTCAGCCTGGGTGCAGGTGTGTGATTAAGCCTATACCCTGGTTATGTTAATTGATGTGTTGGTTGGTTTTCTATCTCAGCTGCCATATATGTTACTTATTGATTTATTATGTTTTTGTTTTCTTTTTAATCATTGTTAGCTGCCCAGAGTCATGCATTTAAGATGGGTGGCTTATAAATTGAATAAACAAACAAATAAATAAATGTTCTAATTAGAGACCATCATTACAGGCAAACCAAATATGTGGCTGCTTCCAATCTCACTGTGCTTGCTTTACTGGTCTGTATTAGTTGAAGGAAACAGTTTGAATCGAACCATGGATCCTGAAGCCAAACTGAATTCAGTAAGTAATCTCGAAACATCTCCAAGGAATTTCTCAGAACAGCCCATGGCTCCTTTCCTTCCATTGGAACAATTTGCCTGCTGAAGCAAAGATGGCTTCAACTCTCAAGGCCTTCCAAAGCCTCATAAAGAATTAGCTACGCTGGAAGGCCTTCAGATACTGACAATCTTGTCAGAACTGAACCTGGTTGGCTGTGTGGACCAACCGGCACAATACGTCAAAAAATGGGGTGTGAGGTCTTCATGCTAAGCACAATTGGGGGGCGGAGGGGGAAGGGGAAGGGAGCAATGAATGAAGACATGGCCGCCTGATTCAATTGCGGAGTTGAACCAATCTGTGCATAACCATTCTGTGTAAGGGATGTCATTAGATCTCTCCTTGCTCTCCTTGCCCATGGCGTTGCAATATAAAACTTCCAGTCACTCTTTTGGCAAATAGACCTTCCTGCTCAAGATACACCAAGAGCATTGAGGGTTAAGAGATATCTTTCTGGCACTAAGATACAGTCTTTGGAGATCTGCCTCATTACTTCATATTAATCAGGAAAAGGACAATTTGCTTAATTATTGAGCTTCCGCTGGCTAAATTCTAATGAATACAGAGGTGCCAGAGGATTGAAAGCTTTCATTAAAATAATGAATGCAGCATCCTCTCATTGCAGTGCAAGTTCCATCCCTTTCATACCTGCATGCAGCATCATGACACAATAGGGGCTCACCTTGCATTGCAATGGCACAATGCTGTCTATACCAGTTGTCCCCTCTTGCCCCCCACTCCCACAGAACCTCAATGAATATAAGATGCTTTTTTTTAAAAAAAAAGGTTGTTTTAAGAAACTGATTTCTCACTGTGTGCCATCCATCCATCCATCCATCCATCCATCCATCCTTGATGTTAATCTGATATAATGGCCTATAACTACAGGTACGCTAAACTGATCTTGTTGTCTCTGTGTGTGTTTGTCTCTGTCTTCTTTGCTCTCTCTAGAAACAGCTCATCCAGCATTGGAGATATCCTTTTAAGGAATACTACGTGGATACAGAAGATAACTATATTCTCAACATATTCAGAATTTCACATGGCAGAGAAAACAATTCTACCACAAGTGTGCATTCTTACTAAATTGGGTCATTTTACAGTAGCCAGATGAATGTTGCACTTGCAAAGATTGTCTGAAGCATCAGATGACTGAATGCCTTTTTGATGGCTTTTTTCAGGTCCAAAGCCCGTAGTGTTTCTACAGCATGGCTTGCTGGTGGATGCTTCCATCTGGTACCAAAATCTTCCTCATAACAGTCTGGCTTTCATGCTAGCAGATGCTGGATATGATGTCTGGCTGGGAAATAGCCGAGGGAACACCTGGTCCAGGAATCATACTTCTCTTTCTCCCTTGTTCTGGAAGTTTTGGGAATTCAGGTAGCCTGATTTTGCCTCTGCAGAGCAATGTGAACCTCAGAAGTCTCCAAATGCTGGAGATGATTCATGCTCGAAAGTTTTTGTAGTCTTCGATGTTATTATCAGTTGGGCTGCCTTCCTCTCTGATAGTCCTGGGAGCACAATCCTAGGTACTCCTGGGATTTTTTTCAGCGTCCTCAAAGCACTTCTTATTGTCTTTGCAGCTCATTACATTCATCTTTTCCTTCTTTCCTATCCTGGACAAGAACAGTACATTCCTGCATGAGATCCAGTCTACACATTGATAAGGGCTGGCCTGTTTGCTTGATTGTACCTCAACAGAAAAGAGAGCATAGAGCAGATTCTGATTTTTGGAGCAAAAATAGCCGTCTTAGGGAAAATTTAATTAATGCTGTAGTGAAATCTCCTTTGCAGTTTCTCAAAGGTTTTCATTCCCATAGTAAAGAGGCCTGTTTTACTATCTTATTCCCAGGGAGATGGAGAGTTTATTTTTATTACATATCTATTTTTCATTTTTTTGCCATCCCCATTATAGATTTTTGGTTGGCTTACATATTACAGAATGAAAACATGACATTCACACCCAAATCCTTAGCTGTCTCATAACTGAAGAAGTGCAAGAACTCCACCACTTCCAAACACACTCCAGCCATTAGGAGTTAACAACAATGAAGAGCAAATTCTCGTTCTCCTAGTTCAGTGAGCCCTACCCCCCTTCCCATGTAGACATATACCCCATCAGACAGGTTTCAGCAAAGCCAGCACAGCTGCATTTAGGCACGAGCCAAGCAATCTGAAGGGATCTCCCAAAATTTCATATTTTAAAAAACTTGTGACAGTTTTATTATAATTTCATTGATCTTCTCCATAAATTAAGCCCTTCTTCCAAGAGAAGAGAATATCTGTAGCTCAGGGTTGCACTGTGGAGTCCTTGGTGCTCTCTGAGCTTGGTTGTTTGCTTGCAGACATTTCATTACCCAACCAGGTAACATCATCAGTGCTCAGTGCTTCAGTACATCAGTGCCCCAGTCAGGAAATGAAACATCTGCAAGCAAACAACCAAGCTCAGAGAGCACCAAGGACTCCCCATTAAGACCTTCTGTTTGGCTCACAGGCCCCTTATTAATTGATTAAGATATACTTTGTTCCTGCATGCATTCTCCGCCCCATCAGGGTTTGTTAGGCACCTTGGTGGCATTCAGCTGTTATTCTCTGTTAGCACTTGCCAAATACAGCCCCTATAGCTTCCCAGGCTTTTGGTCTCACCTTGTCTAAACCAGCCCTAACGGTTAACCATTGGCAAGTTGGAAAGGTATGCCTTTAGTTCTCCATCTTGAACCCCTGTCCTTTACTTTATTAGAGATCGGGGCAGTTTGGGGCTGGTTAGGAGGCATGGCTTGATGGCCACATCCTCCATGGGACTCCTTTTGTGAATCTGCCCTAACACACTCTCAGAATTGGAAAGGCTGAAGATCCTCTCCATGCATGAAGTTTAAAGAGGACATTCGTTCTTGTTTCCAGTTACGATCAAATGGCTGAATTTGACCTTCCAGCATGTATAGACTTTGTTCTGCAGGAAACTGGTCAGCAACAACTTTATTATATTGGCTATTCAGAAGGAACCACCACTGGTAAGTTCAGAAGCTGCCCGACCTTGTGCTAAGGGGCTGTTCTTGTCTAGGGCTGCAATCTTAGGTATATTTACCAGAAAGTAAGTCCCACTGAACTCAAGTAAACTTTCATATAAATATGCCTGCTCTGAATATATTTGCTTGGAAGTGCATATAGTTTGTTTTAGCGGCAGTTGCTCCCAGTCAAGCAAGCCACAACTTGCAATTGTTATCAAAGGCTTGCATTTTCAAGCCCTCATGGCGTGGACAACACATGGCGTTGAAGAACACGAATAGACAGGTTTTCTATTGGCTGGAGGCCACACCTGCCTCTCTTTCTTTTGGGCAGCCAAGGTTTACAGGGGGCAGAGTGAGGTAGCAACATCACTGAGGAATAAGTTAGGGTCCATCTTGTTCCTCCTCTGTGCTTTTAGCGGGGTGTTAAGTGTATCAGAAATAAATTTTATTTCACTAAGCAGAAGTTTCTTGGATGTTAAAACTCTGTTTGTCTCTTCTTTTCCCCCTCCTCAGCTTTTATAGCTTTTTCATCCAATGCACAACTGGCCTCCAAAATCAAACTGTATTTTGCTTTAGCTCCAGTTGCTACGGTTAAACATGCCAGAACGCCTTTAGCCAAACTTGCAGCTCTTTCTGAAACAGAAATTGAGGTATGTGAATGGGGTGCCATCAGCCTGTGAGCACTCATTATATTAAATTGTAGGATTCAGAATCTGGTCATTATGGCAGGAGCCAACTTAGGTCCTGCTGCAGTCTGAGATCACAGGACATTTCCTTCTCGTTGAGCACTGGAATCTCTCTCTCTCTGTCACACACACACAAACACACACAAACACACAAATGCATGCACACACACACACACACACACACTTAGACTCATTCAGAGCATCCATGAATACTGCATGCAGGGACAAGCCATATCTTAACCAACTAATGAGGGGCCTGTGAGCCAAACAGAAGGGCTTAATGTGGAGTCCTTGGTGCTCTCCGAGCTTGGTTGTTTGCTTGCAGACGTTTCATTTCCTGACTAGGGCACTGATGCACTGATGATACATACATACGTACATACACATACTGTATATACTCATTCTGAGCCAATGTAATACTGAAACAGGAGGTCTTTCCTGCATATGTTGCATTGGGTTCCTTAAGGCTATATCTACAGAACTGGGGGTGGGGGGTGGTTGCTGCGGGGAGTGATCCTGTGTATTTAATACACACCTCTCTGAAATTTTGCAGCTCTTATTTGGAAAAAGAGACTTTTTGCCCCAGACGTATTTTGGTTCTTTGGTTGCTGGTGAATTGTGCAGTCAGGATTCATTGGCATCTGTTTGTGGCAACCTCTTATTTGTGTTCTGTGGATTTAATGAGAAGAACTTGAATATGGTGAGTACCATTTTTTCTGTATGATGTTCCACTTCAACTTCCAGAATTTATGCTGGCTAGGGAATTCTGGGAGTTGAAGTCCACACATCTTAAAGTTGCCAAGTTTGAAAAACAGTGGATTAGGGCAAGGAGTTTTATTTGTTCTGAAGATACACTCTTCTTAGATTACTTAACTAACATAAAGGAGACACTACTAAATAGCCTTCTTTCTATAGATCAAGGGTAAGCACGCTTTGAGTTGGGGGCCCATTTGGAATATTAGCAACACTTGTTGGTGCATTCACAGAATGGCTGCCACAGCATACATGGATAACCCCAAGACACCAATTAACCTGGAGACAAATTGAGGAGCTTTCTTTTTGTCACTCCCTCCAGCTCCCTGGGTGACTCTTTACCACCCAACTGACTTTGCTGTGTTTTTCTCTGGGCCTACTGGTATGTCTCCAAACAAAATGCAGCAATCTGCCATTTTCTTTTTCAAAAAATGTTAATGGATTCCTCCAGATGTGTTGTTGTCAATAAAAATTATGCTAGAGGTGGGTGCTTTACATTCCAGCATACCATCCATCCATCCATCCATCCATCCATCCATCCATCCACCCCCAAATTAAATCATATTCTTTTTTTAAAAAATGGTGGTTCTGGCAGCATGGTGGGCACCAAGGGAGATGCCTGTAGACATGTTAGGGACTATGGCATCTTCTCACAGTGGTACAGAAGCTACAGAAGAATATTCCACCAAAGCAAACCATTGTTTCTGAAAATGGCCAAACATCCTCAGGGAAGCCAACATCCAGGACTCAAAGGCAACTCTTGTCTTTCCTTCTTCTTTCCCACTAATAAGTATTCAGTGACATACTACCTTTGAATCCAGAGGGTTTATAATAATATCATGAACGCTATTCATCAAAACATTCATCCTCTTCCATACATTTATTTCATCCACATTTATTAAATCCACATTTAAGCCAGCGGCCATCACCACTGGCACTTGCCATATAATTATGCCATTTACACAGTGTGGGGAGCATCTAGTAAGGTGGTTGGCTCTTCTTCACTGGATGTTTCCAAAAGAATCTGGGGTAGACTTTTGTTGAGGATGTTTCAATTTGGATTCCTTCCGTGAGAAATGAGTTGGCCTAAATTTAATTAATGCATCATCAGGTAACATCATCAGTGCTCAGTGCATCAGTGCATCAGTGCCCTAGTCAGGAAATGAAACATCTGCAAGCAAACAACCAAGCTTGGAGAGCACCAAGGACTCCACATTAAGCCCTTCTGTTGGGCTCACTAGCCCCTCATTAGTTGGTTAAGATATAACCATTCCATCACACTATACATGAGGACCCAGAAGATCCCACAGATGTTATCTTCCTTTGACTGCTCAACTGGTCTTAACACAAAAATAGAACATTTTTTCCTATGGGTCAGTAGTTTTTTCTTTGATGCTTTGCTAGAATAAAATCAAACAGCACCCAAAGAAGCTTTCAGAGCAAATCAATTAAAAAAAAGAAATAATGAAACTTAATCCAATCACTTCAAATTCAGTGATTAAATTAACTATAATACAACTTAAAGCATTATTAAAAGAATTCAAAAGACTATTTAAAAAAAAACTCTTAATGTAGAATTGTAAGCCAAAATTGATATGTACAGTATGTCAAAGTTAGGAGGCAACAGAGAAGACCTTTCACTTTCAGACAGCTGAGGAATAAAAGAAATTATTTTCACTAGTCTTCTTTTTTGAGACAGACAGATCTCCAAATTTTATTTATTTATTTATTTATTGATCCATCCATCCATCCATCCATCCATCCATCCGATTTCTATAGCTCCCCATCTCAGCAAGTGACTCTGGGCGGCTTAGTTCCAGAGTCTTTGGAACTAAATCTTTGGAACTAAACACCTGCCTGCTATTCAACATCCATGCTTCAATTATTTTTTCCAAAATTAATTCAGAACAATGTAGTAAGCCACATGGAGATTCACATTATCCCCAAATGGTGTATGTGCTGATCTCATCCCCTGTTTTCTTAGAATCCAAGATTATGTGTAAATTTCAACTTAAGTTCAAGTGAATAGAAGTAAAAATCCACGCCAAGGATTTGGCTGCCCAGAAGACAATCCATTTGAATTAATTTCCTACTTTAACCTCAAGCTATTTTCCTAATAAAGAATCCACATAGGCACAAGCAGTAGTTCTCTTCCTCGCAAAATCAGTTTCATCAAAAGATACAGCAGATATCGGTCGGCAAGACTTTTCCCAATCAAGGAGTTACGGATGCTAGAATAGTATCCGTAGAGGGCAAAAAATAATCGTAGCAAATGACTGAGTCCTTCAGGATGGAAGGATGGAGGTCCCAAACCCCAAACCCCAAACCAGGTGGAAAAACAGCAGTTTTGCCCCAAAGCTGTAAAAGATGCCCAGGGAGTGCATTTGTATTGGGCTGGCAATAAAACGGAAAGTGCTGATCTGCCCACTGTATGCTACTACAATGAAACGGATCCAGTTGATATGGAGGTCCTCCTCTCAGACTGAGTCAGAAGTCATCAGCCAGTAGGGTGCAGACAGGATGAAACAGCTGTTACACCCAGCATGTTTCTGCAGCTGGAAGGTGTGTTCTGTTTATAAAAGCAGGTTTCCAGGCTTGTTTTGTCGGAAGAGAAAATACCATTGATGAGAGGACATCGGTAACTGGTGTGTATCACTTCAGGGGTATTATTCTGTGCTGGGTCCGAAATGAGAAGAGCAAAAGAAAGGAAAGCAACATTAACGTAAGTTCTGCCTTCCGCTGCATCAAGCAAAACGTATTTCTCAAAATGCTGTATTGATGAAATGGAATTTTCATATCTGGAAGGACCCATGTCTCATGGATCAATGTTTGGACATATGCCTGCTGGAGGAATCCTTTGGGGGATTTTATATAATTACTGATATTTAGCTCATGGAATCCCCCCTCCTCCTACCCATCTAGGTTTTTCCAGTTGAATTTTGGGTTTCCATATTCATCAAACCAAATTATTTTTCTATCAAAGTTTTCTGAATGTACAACTACTATTAAATATGAATTTAAAGATTAAATGTTAGATATATAAATGTGGTAGCTTTGCCTTGAATTTCTAAGAAAATACAGTATGTTTGTCATGAGTAAGGATGGCGAGCAGGGGGCTCCCATCCAGACTGTCAAGTGCATGCGTAGCACTGAGGAATTGTTTAGCCATTCAAAGAGACACAGAGCGGGACTGCCTTAACCCTGGGGGGTTATATGTCTGGGTTTTTCCCACACTTCTTCAGTTTGTTAGGATTCCTGTTAAGTACTAGCAATAAATATTAGAGACCAGTTCCTTGTCTCAGCGTGTTTCCTGGTTGTTAGGACAATGTTATTTTAAATATCACATGGATAACTTTTCTCTGTTTTATTTCACCTTTTAAGAAATAATGTAGGAAGAAATAGATATTTCTTTACAAGTACATCTCAGTGTGGCACAATATACAATTATGTCCTGCAATGTACATTCAAGAAAATGGCTTTCTGCAGAAAATAGAAAGTTGCACTTCAGTAGTTTAGGACTAAGTGCTCTTTGGGCCAAACACAGATATGATGTAATATCTGTGATCACTTTTGCTGATATTGTCACTTTGGAGTAATTGTGGGAGTTGCCAAACTGATTGGGGTAAGCTGTGTTGGGATTTATTTGCTACCTTTTTTGATCAATTTTATTTGACCGATGCCGAGGGAAAGCTGGAACTACTACTTGTGCCTATTTGATGTCTTGAGTAGGTAAATAGCTTTTAGTTGGAGTGGGAAATTTATTTGAATGCCTATATAATATTAAGAATCTATGCTGCTAATCTTCCTTCCTTCCTTCCTTCCTTCCTTCCTTCCTTCCTTCCTTCCTTCCTTCCTTCCTTCCTTCCTTCCTTCCTTCCTTCCTTCCTTCCTTTGTCCACCTACCAGCTACCTACCTACCAGCTACCTACCGATCATCTCTCTCTCTGTCTCATCTATCCTCTATCTATCTTCTGTCATCTATCTCTGGTCTACTTATTTTAGCTATCTCTGATCTACTTATTTTAGTTTTTAGAGCTATTTGGAAAAAATAAAACTGAAATACTAATTAAGGTACGTATAATTAAATGAAGTAGGATACAGTTTATAATTATACCATCCAAGTAAGCAGAGCAAAGCAGTCATTTTGCAGATGTGGAAATCTTTTCAGGAAATCTAATCCATAAATTATAGATTTCCAAGCCTTATCCTGGGGCTCTATTCAGATCAGGACATTTCCCATATTGAAACCAGAAGTATACAGGAGTTAAAGAACAGGTAACCCCAGTCTTAAATTACAGCCAGCTTTTTTTATAATGAGTGGTTGACTTCAAGTTTACTTTTTTCTTCATTGTATAATCTGACCTTGGGTTGTCACCAAAAGAAAAGTATAAAAAATGAAGTTAAGAAGATGTATCATGCGGGAATTATCTGGAAGATTATGAGTGATTGTGTATGTATTATTTAGGATTAAAAGTTCACCTAAGAGTCAACCGAAATCCCATCACTGAGGTGGTGGAAATGGATGATGCTAGGATTATGGGAAACAAACTTTTTACATCTCTAGCACAAGAAATGATCAGCCATGGCAGAATCTGCATGTGACTGTAGTCTTCAAATTCTTCCAAAGAAGGGGTGGGTGGGTCTCGTCTTGGGCAGCACAGCATCTTTATCTCTCTCCTCTCTGTCAGGTGGACAACAGAGAGCGAGAGGGCCATTTAGGGTGCATTTTATGCAATTAATACCATTTGCCCATTGAGTGGCATGTGGTATGCTGTCTGAAGGGTTTCCAGTCTCCACAAGATTTTACATAAGGCATCTTATATCTCACACCATACATCAATATGATTTTCGGTACATCACTACTGCAGAAGATTCTGTAGTAATTCTTCAGTCTATTACCATAGTCATTACTGTGTTTACATTATGCATTAAGTTTTCATTTTCTTCATCTTCCAAAGTTAGATTCCCTGATGCATACTTAATTATGTGACTTTTTATCAGCTGACTTCATTCTGACTTCATTTGTTTGTTTTCTCCCCCTGCCCCACTCCTTCTTAGCTGGTTTACATCCAAAGACATGCCTCTACTAAAATGGATGGTTGTTTTACATACCATGAATATATCTTGTGTTGTGTGAATATCCATAGACTTTCATGCAATTAATACTTTTTTCCCCATTGAGTGGTATGCTGTCTGAAGGGTTTCCTTTCTCCAAAGGTTTTAGCTAATATATCTTATATCTCACACCGTACAGTGATACAATTTTTGGTATATCGCTATTGCAGAAGATTCTCTGGTAAAAATATCTTCAGTCTATTACCTTAGTCATTATTGTGTATACATTAAGAATTAAGATTTCATTTTCTTCATCTTCCAAATTTAGCTTCTCTCATGTACACTTAATTATATAACTTTTTATAAGCTGACTTCATTTGTTTGTTTCTTTTCTCCTCCCCCCCCCCCCCCGCCCCCATCCTCCTTAGCTGGTTTACATCCAAAGACATGCCTCTACTAAAATGGATGGTTGTTTTACACACCATGAATATATCTTGTGGTTGTGTGAATATCCATAGACTTCTCTAATAGACATATATCAAAGCTGTACAAAGACTTCAAAAGGAGCACTTTGCAGAGCTTAGCGGATGTAAAGCACTCACCTCAATATATTAAAGTAGGTGTGCCCTTTGGCAGTCCTACATGGCTGCTTCAAAGGCTGTCCTGTGTGTGCAAGTACAATCCCACTCCATTTATTGCCCCAGCAGAAATGTCAGTAGTTAGCCACAATTTCTCTTTTACATAATGGTTTTCATTGGGTATGTCTACTATGAACCAGAGTGTGTATGTCTTTCTCCATGGCTAATTCCTCCATTGTTTTTTAGATGTTCCACCATGTGGATGTTGATTGCTGTGACAGCTACACAAGGAATTGTGAGTTCAGAAGAGTTGAACAGCAAAACAAATTTGAATCCTGAAACATTTATGAATATAGTAAGTTATGCCCGTAGAATAAGTAGTTATCATAGCTGTGTCATAGTGTAATCCTATACATGTGTATTCAAACTGGAAAGTAAGGAAGATGACCTTGATGGGGATATACAGGAGCTGTTGTCTAGGAAAAAGGGGCTAAAAGATTTTTAAAGTCCATGATGTCCACATAACATTGAGAAGTGGCTCGAACAGACACCTCCCTAATTCCCTCAACTGTAAGACAGAGAAGGAAGTCCAGCACATTCAGACTTACAAGATTCTGTTCTTACAGCCATTCTCAATAAAAATAGTTTCAGCTTTCCTGGGGAGTTGATTTCCTGGTCTGGTCTGCCATTAAACATATATAAAAAAACAGGCAGAACTTTGATCACACTGTCATGGCCACCATCTTGACTTTTTACCATACCTGGTGGACACCCCAAGTGCTGCCAAGAAAACTCTAGAAACATACCCATATAATCATCATGCGTTGATCTTGACTCAACGACATCTGCACTGTTTAATTTTTTAAAATCCATCCCTGATCAATTCTGCCAGCTATTACAGACTGTTTCTGTCTTTCTCTGATGAAATCATTTTCCAGATAACAGGACTTCCCTCCACCATGGATGTCCTAACCTCTGTGCAGGACCAAACTCACTACACTGGAATCCATTCCACATTATCTACTTGTCTTTCAATCTTTACAGAGTGAGAGAATCAGATATTGGGGCTATTGTTGTGAAGAATACGAGGTCCTTACAGAAGATGGCTATTACCTCAGTGTGAACAGAATTCCAGGAGGTAAAACAAAAACAGAAACAGAGCAAACATTTGGGGTCTGGGTAGTCCTTGGAAAGTAGACAGGGCAGTGGAGTAGTGCCAGCTTCCTTTATTGACACCAACCTCCATCATGTGTGCCATTCAGAAGAGTAGTAGCAAAACCTCACTTCCCACCCACCATACTTTGATGCACGTTCTGATCCCATGCACTGGGGGATGACAGGCTCCTCTTGGGGAGGAGTGAGACGTGGATGCTTTTCCTAGAGCAGAAAGAGCTGGAGATGTAGAGCTCTTCCAGTCAACGTTCCCTCCCTATCCCCATCCTAACAGTCTGACATAATGAGTGTTTTTCTTTTCCAGGCACAAAGTCTGCTATACTATTAATGCATGAAATAGGTCTGGAAGGTAGTGTCTGGATATCAAATTTACCCCACCAGAGCCTGGGCTTCATACTAGCAGATGCTGGGTATGATGTGTGGATTGGAAATAGCAGAGGAACTTTCTGGTCAAGAAGACATGAGAACCTTACAGTTAATGACCCAGAATTTTGGAATTTCAGGTTAGTATTTAAAGTGGAGCACCAGAAGCACTGCTCCTTAGTTGGACTGCATGTCAGGCTGCATCTCAAGAGTTCTCTGATGAAAAGGAATTGGTGGTGCCTCTTCAGGACCAGGTCAAATGGGAGCCTGGGGAATGACAGGCTCCTCTTGGGGAGGAGTGAGACGTGGATGCTTTTCCTAGAGCAGAAAGAGCTGGAGATGTAGAGCTCTTCCAGTCAACGTTCCCTCCCTATCCCCATCCTACCACCACTCTGTATTTGAGAATGCAGACAAGTCAGGCTGCAGAAACTAAGGCACGATAAAGAGCTGAGCAGAAGGGTTGTTAAAGCAGGATTACTCAAGATGATTATCAGTCAACTGATTATTTCACCAATTAATCAATTCAAGTGTCAGTTAAAGAATCTATTGACAGAAACTTCACTTGATAAGAAACTGTCGTTTTCTGAGCTAGTGCCTGCTTTCCTCTAGTCTTCCAAAAGGCAGACCAGCTTCTCGTTGGCCTGTGGAATTCACAGCAGGACACTGGGCAGCCTCCCACAACAGCTCATACTGGTGCTAAATAGCATGTGGAACAAGTAGGAATTTTGTGCTGTATCATAAGTCAGGTTTCCTGAGGCAGACCAGACCATGTCCACAATTATCCAGGAAGAGAGGAAGTGAGGTGGATGGTACATTAATATTATGACAATTCTATCCCAGACAACCAAACGCAGCAGCATAGACTGAAAGTGGACAGATTGTCAGAAGTGACTTTTGGTTAGGAAAATGGAATTCCTGTAGACCACAGACACTCAAACCACTTCACCTTCCAATCCTACCTTTTGGATTATGGGCAAGCCTATTGTGTGGATATACTATGCAACAATACAGATCCTATTGTGACTGCTGTTTTACACTTTTTGTTCCAAGTTGTTTTGTTGCAATTAGCAATTACTGCCCTGAAAAGCAATTCTCTCTTCTCTTCCTCCAGATCGATTTGTTGTTTGCAGATGGTTACCTTTTTCTTCTGTTGGTTAAATATACTTGCTAATGATTTGCAGAGGGAAAAGCCATAGAACATGATTGGATTGATTATGTGCCATCATATTGGTGTCAATGCTTAGTGACCACACAGATAGATTTTTTCCAGGATGATCTGTCCTCAAACTGGTCATTCAGGTCTCCCCATGTGCACCCATTGCTGCAGTAATTGAGTCCATCCACCTTGCTGCTGGTCTTCCTCTTCTTCTCTTTCCTTCCATTTTCCCAGCGTTATAGACTTCTCCAGAGAGGTAGGTCTTTGCAGAATGTGTCCAAAGTAGGATATTTTGAGCTTGGTCATTTGTGCCTCAAGTGAGAACTCTGGGTTGAATAGCACACAATACAAATTATATTTTACATGGTGTCAGCACCTGATCATCCGAGCATTCACACAATCACAGTCAGGAGGCTGGGATTCCTTTAAGTGTTTTAATGAAGCATAATGAATGGTACAGAAGGCAAGCTGTGAATAAAGATTTCCCACTCAAACCTAACTTAAAACTACATTCCCTTAGTTAGTCCCCTTTCCCATGAAACCATGTCACCCCCCCTCCCATCCAGATGGTATTCCTGGCATATCTCAACCCCATGTCCCTGATGTCTTCCATAGCCATAATAAACCACTTCACACTCCAACTTCACACTCCCTCCCATCTGGTGACACGGATTCCGTTCCTTGGAGAAGGAAATGATGATGGATGCTCTGACAAGGGCTTCTGTGAAACCTTTGATCGGGGGGATCTGACATACCACCCCTGCCAAGAAAGACTAAAGAAACAATCAGATATCACATAAAATTAAGCAATGAGGTTAGTAAGGAGAGGGCTTAGAAGGATACTTTGCATGAAACTTTTTGGTTAAAAGAGGAGCATTAACATGACGTGCATTAACCCACTCAGGATGTGGAAAATGCTTCCATTGAATCAAGTACTGTAAAGATTTGTGAAAAAAATGAGAGTCCACAATGACTTTAACTTCAAAATGCTGATGGCCATTGTCCATGATGGGTGGAGGGGTTGCTGCAGGCTGGCGCCACTTAGAACGTTCCAGTGCAGGAACTTAGAACGTTCCAACAAGATCGCCCACTTTAAATTTCCACTCTGGGTGCCTGTGACAGTCAGCAAACTTTTTCTGAGTTTCATGGGTGTGATCTAACGCCTGGCGGGTGACCGGCCAATTAGTGGCAATCTGTGCAGCCCAGTTGGCTCCTGAGGATTGCAACTGAAGTTCAGGTATTGGAACGAAGTCCTGGCCATAAACAATATGAAAAGGGGAAAACCCAGTGCTTTGGTGAACTGCATTATTATCAGCAACCTCAGCAAAAGGGAGGAGGTCCACCCAATCGTCCTGTTGGAAGCTAATGTAGCAGCGTAAGAATTGCTCTCAAGTAGACCGAGCTCGTTCAGTTGCTCCGTCCGTCTCCGGATGGCTCGAGGAGCTGAGGGATTGCTGGGCACCAATTAATTTCAAAAATGCGTGCCAAAATTTGGAGGTAAATTGGACGCCTCTGTCAGACATTACATGCATGGGACACCCGTGAATTTTATAGATATGCATGAGAAATAGTTCAGCTAATTGCTGAGCAGTTGGGAGTTTAGCACAAGGTATAAAATGAGCCTGCTTGGAAAACAAATCAATTACAGTCCAAATAACAGTCTTGTTTTTACTCTCAGGTAAATCCACAATAAAATCCATGGCGATTTCTTTCCATGGAGCCTTGGGGGAGGCTACGGGTTGTAAAAGTCCTTGCGGTTCCCCCCCCCCCCTTCTCTTCGTTTCGGCACAGATGTGGCATGAGGTGACGTAGAACTGTACATCAGCGTGAAGGGAGGGCCACCAAAATTGGCACCTCACCAAGTGTAGAGTTTTTGTGAAGGCAAAATGACCTGCAGATTTAATATCATAGGAACGGTGCAAAATTGTCTGGCGAAGAGACTCAGTCATGTAGATTTTGCCATTACAATACCAGACGTTGTCAATTTCAGTTAATTGGGCTTTGTTACATTGTAGCCAGGGATCGTTAGGGAGTGCCTGAAGCAGTTCCCCTTTCAGGTCAGCCTGCACTTTCACTTTCTGGGCTACTGCTTGTTTGCATGTTACGCAAGCCATTCCAAGCTGTTTCTGAGAGAAAACTGTGTCTACAATTTGAGTTTGGGCAGTGTGATATTTCAGGAGTCTAGAAAGTGCATCAGCAAGACAATTCCTCTTGCCAGGAAGGAAATTTAGGGTAAAATTAAAATGGCTAAAAAATTGAGCCCAACGAATTTGCTTGCCATTCAATTTCCTGGGGGTTTGTAAAGCTTGGAGGTTTTTGTGATCAGTCCAAACCTCAAAGGGAGAACGAGCACCCTCTCGCAAATGCCTCCGATGTGTGAGAGCAGTCTTTACAGCAAAAGCTTCTTTTTCCCAAATGGGCCAGTTGTGCTCAGAGTCTGAAAATTTGCGTGAGAGGTATGCGCAGGGGCAGGGAAAACCTGTTTCATCTTTTTGCACCAAAACTTCCCCGATAGCTGAGTCAGAAGCATATGCTGGCACAATAAAGGGGAGAGTTGGGTCTGCATGAGCCAGAATGGGTTCTCTAGAAAAAGAAGCTTTAAATGGTCAAAAGCTGTTTGACAATCAGAAGTCCAGGCAAGTTTAGCTCCCGGGGAGGTAACTTTCTGGGTTTCCCCCCTTCCTCTAGTTTTCAACAAGTCAGTTAGAGGCAAAGCAATTTGAGCAATTTGGGGGATAAAATTTCTATAGAAATTTGTGAAGCCTAGAAAACTTTGAAGTTGATGCCTAGTGTGAGGGGGTTCCCACCCCATGATGTCCTGTACTTTGGCAGGATCCATTTCGATCTCCTTGGAAGAAATACGATAGCCTAAATAGTCCAGCTGGGACTTGTGGGACTCACATTTGGAGAGCTTGGCATACAGCTTAGCACCTCTCAGTTTGCGCAAGACTTTCTTAACAAGCTGAATGTGGTCTTTGAAGTTGTCCAAATAGATTAAAATGTCATCTAAGTAAACCAGGACCCCTTTGTACAAATGCTCACAGAGGACCTCATTGATATATTGCATACACACTCCCAGGGCCCCTGCTAACCCAAATGGGAGGACCTTGTATTGATAGGAACCTAGAGGGCAGTTAAATGCTGTCTTCCATTCGTGCCCCTCCTGAATTTGAATCTAAAGTAGGCTTCTCTGAGGTCAAGTTTGGTAAATATTTTTCCCTTTGATAGGTGTGATAACATGTCTTTCATTAAGGGGAGGGGTATTGATTGTTTATTGAGATGGCATTTATTCCACAGCAATCCATGCAGAGTCTCAGAGAGCCATCTTTTTTTCACCCAGAAGAGCACTGGGGCTGCCAAAGGTGAATTGGTTGGCTCAATGAACCCCCTGTCTAAATTTTTGTCAATGAATTCCCTGAGAACGTGTTTCTCAGTTTCAGACATAGCGTACATTTTTGGCTTAGGTAGTTTAGCCTTTGGGTCAATTTCAATGGCACAGTCAGTTTTTCTGTGAGGAGGCAATTGGTCACACTCTTTCTCATCGAACACATCAAGAAAGTCTGTATACTCGGGTGGAATGTCGGGCTGTGCCGGAGGTTCTGCTGCAGGGGTGTGGTTGAGGAGGGTGCTGGCTACATTCTGCCCAGGTTGTGGTACAGTAAAGAGGTTGCCAGCCCCATTTTTAAACAATAAAGCACCTGAGTCCCAGTCGATTTGTGGCATTCTACTCTTTAGCCACGGGAGTCCCAGGATGATAGAATAGTTGGCAATAGGGGCTACAATAAATTGCAAGGTTTCTTTATGCCCCCCCAACCTCAGGGCCAAAGTCTCAGTCCGGAATTCCATGGGTCCCCCGTGGGTAACTGAACCGTCCATCTGAGTGAAAATAATTGGATTTTTAAGTCTTTTGGTTTTAAGGCTCAGTGTGTCAATTAGGGTGGGGTGAATCAAGCATTTTGTGCACCCTGAGTCTAACATAGCTGTCAAATTGGCTTTGTGCCAGGTTCTTAAATCTTTTAGTTCTACTTTCACCAGAAAGGTGGGGCAATGTTCACCCACCAAAGGGTCTTCCTTGTTGTCTATCTCTGAAGTAGGCATGCTGCACCCTGGAGTTTCCACCTGCTCGTGGGCGTGATTTAGAAAAGCTGAAATTCGTTTCCCGCTGGCTCCAGTTCCTCCTGTTTGGAGTCTTCGCCAGAGTCAATCAGGGACTTCACCTCTGGATCCTTTCAGGCTAGCGCCATTGCAGTGGCTGCCTTCCATCTAGTCAGTGGGGTTTTAGCCGGTTTGGTTGCTCCTTTTGGTGCGTCTGGCTCCCTGCATGGGCATTCTGCTGCTCTGTGGGTGTCCTTCCCACATTTGAAACAGCTGCCCCTGGCCGGTCTTTCTGGGGGGGGGGGTCTCCACGGCAGAGCACCCATCTCAGGATTTCTGGCTGCAAGCCCCCTTTGAAGTAATCAATCTTACTGGTTTCCGACCAGTCCATAACTTTTCTGGCAAGAGCTTTGAACTCCATGGGATACTCTGCCATGGTCCTTCCCCCTTGCCTAAGTTGCTGGATACCTGTCTTCACCTTCATCTTGTGGAGTGGGTCTTCAAACTGGTCTCTCAGTGCCCTCATGAAGTCATGCAGGATGTTCAGCTGTGGGGCCATGGCATTGTGCAGTTGCACAAACCACTCCACCGCAGGTCCCCGGAGTCTGGTGCCTACCTGGCTCACTTTCTTGTACTCAGTGGGAAAGCAAGACCCATATTCCTTCATGTATATGGACACATTGGTCAAGAAGAACGCCAACGGTCATGGGTCTCCATCAAACTTAACTTGTACGTCCCTCGGGGTCGCCGCTGGTGTCGCCCCGCTGGGCAGAGCTCTCCCCCAGTCACCTTGGCTCTCTGGGTAGCCTCCACTCTGCCAGCGTCTCACTGGGGATTCAAAATCACGGGTTGGGGTTGGGGTACGTCGTCTTGCTCGTGATTCCGGCGACACCACTCTGGATAGCTGAGTTGAGATTTCTGCCAAGGGGTACGCCATGGTCTCCAGGGTTCTTGATACCTGCTGCAACACCACTTCCATAGCAGACATCCTTGCCTCCCGGCTCCGCATTTCTTGCAGAGTTCCATTGGGATCTGATATGGTCCCATGCGACCACGGACTCTGCACCCTTACTTGTGCCTCCACGGCTGGAGGGGGTCTTCCCTCTTCCTCTCTGGCACTGGGCTGGGAAGGACCCATCTGTGATTCTTCTATAATAACGCTTGGCATCTGAGGCTCTCTCACAAAATTGAGGGAATGGAAGGAACTTTCCAACCCCATAGTGTTGAGCCGGGGTTCCATCTTGCACTCGCTGTCCCCACTCCCTGAGCTCTCCTCTGTCTCAACTTTTTCTTCTTCCAGTTTGGCGTACAGCACTGTCCTCTGCGATGATGGTAAAAGCGATGGCTGCTTAGCCCGGGATTTTCCGTGTTTAAGCATGGTTCGTCAACTCTCAGCTGATTACTGGCTCAGGAAGAGTTTTTGAAAAGATGGGATTCCCAGCTTAATGTCAGCACCTGATCATCCGAGCATTCACACAATCACAGTCAGGAGGCTGGGATTCCTTTAAGTGTTTTAATGAAGCATAATGAACGGTACAGAGAGCAAGCTGCGAATAAAGATTTCCCACTCAAACCTAACTTAAAACTACATTCCCTTAGTTATTCCCCTTTCCCATGAAACCATGTCACCCCCCCTCCCATCCAGATGGTATTCCTGGCATATCTCAACCCCATGTCCTTGATGTCTTCCATAGCCATAATAAACCACTTCACACTCCAACTTCACACTCCCTCCCAACTGGTGACATGGATTCCGTTCCTTGGAGAAGGAAATGATGGTGGATGCTCCGATAAGGGTTTTTTGTAAAACTTTTAATTGGGGGGATCTGACACATGGCATCTGTACATTTGCAGCTTCCATGAAGTGGGCATCTATGATCTTACTGCCATGACAGAGTTTATTCTGCAGAAGACTGGACAGCAGGAAATATATTATGCTTGCCATGCTGCGGGATGTACAATAGGTAGGTTGATGATCAACTTTGCCACTCCTTTCTCAGGAAGTGTTTCCTGCTCTTGATGATGTCTGTAAAATCAGCTGCCAATTTCACAGGTCATAAAGACCGAGGAGACAAACTTGTTGTCAGCTATATAATACCCTAAGAATTGGAGTCAAAGGTATTGATCCAGTGTTGAAAGTACTTCTGACTGCCTGAAGAATAGAGATGCCTTCCTAGCAGTGACTAAATGGTTGAACACTGAATAGCAAAGACTTGGAGTTTTCCCACACTCAGCTGCCTAGAGTTTTACACTCTAGAGTCTAGAGCATAAAACCCCAAATTATTTCTTTGGAAAATAGCCCATTCATAGCTTTATAGGTTTTATTAGTTTCATATTTGTCTTCTTTCTTCTTTCCTGACTTTTTTCCAGTGAACTCACAATGACTGTGCCTTTCCCCAGCCTGGTACAATTTTTAATTCATGGCGGCTAACCACGCAGTGTCTCTCAACATTTGGAAAATTATTTTTATTAACCCCAACTGGAAACCCTTTTCAGATCATGTCACACTTCTGATGGTATCAAAGGGAGAGTGACAAGGTGATGTCTCCTTCCCCAGCCTCATTGTCCCGAGATGAATTCCTGAACTGAGAGTAGGAGGAGGAATTGTGCACTAACTGAGATATGCAAATTAGAATGAATGAATCTATATTACTGGGTTAAGCATATATGTGATTGGCACATGTGATTTATGAGTTGAGACATGGGAGGATTCTATGAGGTAATAGGATGGAACTACAAGAACAATATTGTCTTGAAATAACAATGACCGCATTCCATGAACCTAGTTACTTCCAAGGGAGTTAATTTTATGGATGTATCTTATCTTGGTCTTACTTTCCAGAGCCTGTGCTCACCTCCTTGTATCTTCTCCCAGCTTTACCCACATTCCTTGGCCTTCTAAGTATTTTTATGGCTGAGCCTGCAGAGTTTATGGTTTCCCAAGTCCCTGGGAAGGTAATCGAGGGAGGGAGATGTTCTGCTTGCCCTAACCAATGCCACCTTTTCTCCTGCAGAGCACAATCAGGAGAATGTGAAGCTCATTGATTGACCTTGGCCAGTCACTGCCTTTCAGCCTAGCTCAGGGGCTTATTGTGGAATGTGTTCCTGAAAGTGGGTGGTGGTGGTGGTGTGGTGGAGTTCAGAGCTGCTGCTCCTTCCCAAGAGGGAGGTGGCACATTCCAGGGAGCTAAAAGATGGTACAGTCCAGATTCCACTGGTGGAAAAGTAAGGAGGCTCAAGGTGCCTCCTTAGACTCATCAATGATTATTTACCCATCGGGCTTATAGCGTACCTTTAGCCTGGCAAGATTTTCTGTCCTATGGTAAGAGCAATAAAGAAACTAGAGTTGCACTGATGGCTCAGCATGATTCTTCGCCGATTCCTGACATCTTGTTACTGACATCTTTTCTCCTGCAGAGCACAGTCAGGAGAACATGAAGCTCATGAAATAATCTTGGCCAATTACTTTCTTTCCTCCTAGCTCAGAGGATTATTGTGAAGCTGAAACCAACCTGAGCTCCCTGTAGAAACAATTAAGAAAAATAGAATAAACATGTAAACAATGGTCAATGTGTAACCTAAGCCAAGGGATTATAAACTTCATTGACATCATCCTAGGTAGCTGATTGTTTGAAACAATAAGGACTCTATTCAAAACCCTAAGGCTGACTTTTACATGTGATATGAGGCAATCCAATGGAGTCTATGTAGAGGGTTCAGTGGCACTTATTCCATGATAGGAATGCATGTGGTAAAAACATTGTTGCCCGTGAATACAGAATTTTTTCCTCTGCACTCAGAAAGGTGCTAAAATAAAATATCTTTGTGTTTTCCCAGGTATGGTTGGATTTTCCATCCTCCCACACCTGGCTGAGAAAATCAAGATGTTTTTTGCCCTGGGTCCTGCATATACATTCCATGAAAGCATAGCTCCCTTACCACAAATTGGACGTTTGCCAGCAGTATTAATCAAGGTATGTGCATTAAAGGTGATCCTGCCAGCAAAGCTTTGAAGACGTAAGTGCTAACTTGAGGCTGGGGAAGACTTTCCGAAGCTGGAGAGCAGTAAGTGACATCTGGGTGGTGGGTAGGGGAAACTGCCTACTGATGTTCAAGTGCGAAGAAATGTTTTGAGCGCGTGGCCCAGTACCTTTCAGGTTCAGGAAGCCAAAGGCAAACTGACACACTCAGCATCTACCTCCCAGTTCACTAAAATTATTCTGGAGCAGAGAGCTCAGTGTTGTTCCATGAGGTGACAGGGTGCTTCTGGGTGATGTCCTACAGGGAAGATGGTTTCCCAGAATGGCTGCATCAATCAGCTGCCCCTCATATCCTGCCCATTTTCCCATTTTGTGACCGTTTTCCTAATGTTTGCCACTAATATCTGTATATTGAGTGAATGGCTTTGTTTCAAATAAAAATAAACCTTAAAATTAAAAAAAAAAAAAAAAAACCAGCCACCACCTAAAAAGTAACCCTTCGCCTTCCTCTCTGAAGCCATTGCACTTTCCATGGGAAGCCAAAGGCTGTCACAATTTCAGTGAAAGAGGAAGGCCCAGTGAGAGGTGGGACCGCATTCAAAATCTGGATTGGTTTTTAATCACCTGGACTGAACTTACAGCACTGTACCATTACATTTGAGTTTTACTGTATTGGCCACAGTCTCTGTTACTCAGTTTTAACGTATGTCCAGTAATGATTCTTAGTCCCTTAATATTATACATACATACGTATACATATACATATAAATCTTCAGCAAAGGATCGTTACCTTGTCGTGGTGCTGGAGCTTGAGCACCTCAATGATGCCATGAGCTAAACCGTGAAGGGCCACCCAAGACGGGAAGGTCATGACAGAGAGGTCAGACTAAATGCGATCCCTGGGGAAGGTAATGGCAACCCACCCCAGTATTCTTGCCGTGAAAACTAAATGGATCAGTACAACCAGAGATATGTCGGTATACCATTGGAAGGTGAGACCCCCAGGTCGGAAGATGGTCAAAATGCTACTGGGGAGGAACAGAGGATGAGTTCAACTAGCCCCAGACGTGATGACGCAGCTAGCTCAAAGCCGAAAGCACGGCTAGCGGCCGACGGTGCTGGTGGTGAACGGCGAATCCGATGTTCTAAGGATCAACACACCATTGGAACCTGGAATGTAAGATCTATGAGCCAGGGCAAATTGGATGTGGTTATTGGTGAGATGTCAAGATTAAAGATAGACATTCTGGGCGTCAGTGAACTGAAATGGACTGGAATGGGCCACTTCACATCAAATGACCACCAGATCTACTACTGTGGACAAGAGGACCACAGAAGAAATGGAGTAGCCTTCATAATTAATAGTAAAGTGGCTAAAGCAGTGCTTGAATATGGTCCAAAAAATGACAGAATGATCTCAATTCGAATTCAGGGCAAGCCATCTAACATCACAGTGATCCAAATATACGCCCCAACCACAAATGCTGAAGAAGCTGAAGTAGAGCAGTTCTATGAGGATCTGCAGCACCTACTGGACAACACGCCTAAAAGAGATGTTATTTTCATCACAGGAGACTGGAATGCTAAGGTGGGCAGTCAAATGACACCTGGAATTACAGGTAAGTATGGCCTGGGAGAACAAAATGAAGCAGGACATAGGCTGATAGAATTTTGCCAAGACAATTCACTCTGCATAACAAACACTCTCTTCCAACAACCTAAGAGACGGCTTTATACATGGACTTCACCAGATGGACAACACCGAAATCAGATTGATTACATCCTTTGCAGCCAAATGTGGCGGACATCTGTACAGTCGGTAAAAACAAGGCCTGGAGCTGACTGTAGTTCAGATCACGAACTTCTTCTTGCACAATTTAGGATCAGACTAAAGAGATTAGGGAAGACCCACAGATCAGCTAGATATGAGCTCACTAATATTCCTAAGGAATATGCAGTGGAGGTGAAGAATAGATTTAAGGGACTGGACTTAGTAGATAGGGTCCCGGAAGAACTCTGGACAGAAGTTGGCAGCATTGTTCAGGAGGCAGCAACAAAATACATCCCAAAGAAAGAGAAAACCAAGAAGGCAAAATGGCTGTCTGCTGAGACACTAGAAGTAGCCCAAGAAAGAAGGAAAGCAAAAGGCAGCAGTGATAGGGGGAGATATGCCCAATTAAATGCAAAATTCCAGAGGTTAGACAGAAGAGATAAGGAATTATTTTTAAACAAGCAATGCGCGGAAGTGGAAGAAGACAATAGAATAAGAAGGACAAGAGACCTCTTCCAGAAAATTAGAAACATTGGAGGTAAATTCCAGGCAAAAATGGGTATGATCAAAAACAAAGATGGCAAGGACCTAACAGAAGAAGAAGAGATCAAGAAAAGGTGGCAAGAATATACAGAAGACCTGTATAGGAAGGATAACAATATCGGGGATAGCTTTGACGGTGTGGTCAGTGAGCTAGAGCCAGACATCCTGAAGAGTGAGGTTGAGTGGGCCTTAAGAAGCATTGCTAATAACAAGGCAACAGGAGACGACGGCATCCCAGCTGAACTGTTCAAAACCTTGCAATATGATGCTGTCAAGGTAATGCATGCTATATGCCAGCAAATTTGGAAAACACAAGAATGGCCATCAGACTGGAAAAAATCAACTTATATCCCCATACCAAAAAAGGGAAACACTAAAGAATGTTCAAACTATCGAACAGTGGCACTCATTTCACATGCCAGTAAGGTAATGCTCAAGATCCTGCAAGGTAGACTTCAGCAGTTCATGGAGCGAGAATTGCCAGATGTACAAGCTGGGTTTAGAAAAGGCAGAGGAACTAGGGACCAAATTGCCAATATCCGCTGGATAATGGAAAAAGCCAGGGAGTTTCAGAAAAACATCTATTTCTGTTTTATTGACTATTCTAAAGCCTTTGACTGTGTGGACCATAACAAATTGTGGCAAGTTCTTAGTGGTATGGGGATACCAAGTCATCTTGTATGCCTCCTGAAGAATCTGTATAACGACCAAGTAGCAACAGTAAGAACAGACCACGGAACAACAGACTGGTTTAAGATTGGGAAAGGAGTACGGCAGGGCTGTATCCTCTCACCCTACCTATTCAACTTGTATGCAGAACACATCATGCGACAAGCTGGCCTTGAGGAATCCAAGGCTGGAGTTAAAATCGCTGGAAGAAACATTAACAATCTCAGATATGCAGATGATACCATTTGATGGCTGAAAGCGAAGAGGAACTGAGGAGCCTTATGATGAAGGTGAAAGAAGAAAGTGCAAAAGCTGGTTTGCAGCTAAACCTCAAAAAAACCAAGATTATGGCAACCAGCTTGACTGATAACTGGCAAATAGAGGGAGAAAATGTAGAAGCAGTGAAAGACTTTGTATTCCTAGGTGCGAAGATTACTGCAGATGCTGACTGCAGTCAGGAAATCAGAAGACGCTTAATCCTTGGAAGAAGAGCAATGACAAATCTCGATAAAATAGTTAAGAGCAGAGACATCACACTGACAACAAAGGTCCGCATAGTTAAAGCAATGGTGTTCCCCGTAGTAACATATGGCTGCGAGAGCTGGACCATACGGAAGGCTGAGCGAAGGAAGATTGATCCTTTGGAACTGTGGTGTTGGAGGAAAATTCTGAGAGTGCCTTGGACTGCAAGAAGATCAAACCAGTCCATCCTCCAGGAAATAAAGCCAGACTGCTCACTTGAGGGAATGATATTAAAGGCCAAACTGAAATACTTTGGTCACATAATGGGAAGACAGGACACCCTGGAGAAGATGCTGATGCTAGGGAGAGTGGAAGGCAAAAGGAAGAGGGGCCGACCAAGGGCAAGGTGGATGGATGATATTCTAGAGGTGACGGACTCATCCCTGAGGGAGCTGGGGGTGTTGACGACCGACAGGAAGCTCTGGCGTGGGCTGGTCCATGCAGTCACGAAGAGTCGGAAGCGACTAAACGAATAAACAACAACAACATACATATACATATACATATACATATACATATACATATACATATACAATATAATATAATATAATATAATATAATATAATATAATATAATATAATATAATTATATATGAATTATATTATATTGTTCATAACTAATTAATGATAGTTTAGAAAGCTATAACATCCATGACACTTTAAAATTCCTGGCTTATTTTTCTGTATTATATTCTTTTACCCTTTTTTTTCACATTCTCTCGTTTATATGGTGATTTCAATAAATTAAAAGAAAAAAAAAAGAATTGAGTAAAAGGACCTTTGAATCTGAGCCTGGCTCCTTTCCCCTGTTGAGTCCAGCAGCCGGTCCTTTCTCCCCAGACTGCTGCAAGAACCCAAACAGGGTTGGGGCTCCTTTGAGGAATCCATTCAATAAAATTCATACAATTCTTAAAGGAGCCACAACTTTATTTTCATGCTCCTATGAAATCCTGGAAAATGAACAAGCTGCTGTAAGGAACAGGAAGGAAGTGCTAGGCTTGTATCCCACATATGATGTATGTGGGATATAATTCAAACAAATAAATAAAGAAATAAGCAAGCATTTATTTGATTGCATTATCTAATGACTGGCATGTTTTGACCTGGAATATCCATTTGTTTACATCATTTGAGAAACCCATATACTGTATTTCTAAAATGTACAGGCGTATAGAAAATTCATAATTCTTTTTAAAAAAAGAAACTAAGGAGGATTCTTTATAAATGGTGTGTCAGATCAAGACCAAATTCTATTTAGAACTCTGAAAATGGGAAAAACAATGAAATGGGAAGAATCTCAAAAAAATATTTTGTATGGTCCAGAGCTGTTTTCTTAAACTAAAGATTTTCAATGATCAAGATTCTTATTCTGTCAATTCTTTGTTTAAGAAATAAATTGGAAGGATTCACAGGAAAAATAATTCCTTGGTCTTACAGCTCATATTTGGGAACAAGGAATTTTGTCTGCTGAGTCCACCCCTGAGAGCGTTTTTGGCCCAAAAGTGCGGCTGCACACCAGCTGATGAAGTCTGCAAACTAGTACTTTCTCTGCTTAGTGGATTTAATCTGAAAAATTTAAATGAGGTATTTATATGTGTTTTAAAAGGTTATGTTTATCATTGTTATAACTTGTGAGATGTTAATAACTTGCTGGAAAATGAAGCTTTATCTAGGAGGTTCTCACACTTATGTAGTTAAAGACTTAATGAGTCCAGAATAATCCAGAGTTTGCAGAACAAAGTACATTTCTGGAAAGAACAGGGAGTTCCCATGGGACCTCAGTGAGGCAGAGGCGCTCTGGTAGAAAAGTAGCCGGGGGTCTGACATACAATCTCAAGGTTGGATTGGGCAAGGCTTAATAGGCTGGTCGAGCTTGGCTGGGAAATATAAAAAGATATGGGCACTGTAGTTGTTGGGAGGCATCCCACTGAACATGTCTCGAGTCTTCTGTAATAAGGGGCTTTAAGTTGCAGCTGCCTAGATTTCATTGAAAGACAAGGAAAAAATGGCTGATGGTAAGATCTGTGCAACAGTGGAGCAGTCTACCCTGAGAAGTTGTGGGTTCTCCACTCTGGAGGTTTTTAAGAAGAAACTGGGCAGTCACCATACGAGGGTGGTTTAATTGGCTTTCCTGTACATTGCAGAAGACTGGACTAAAGGATCCTTATGATCCCTTTCAGTTTCATAATTCTATGATCCTATCAATTCAGTCCTAGCCTAGGACACTCAACTTGAGTGGGCAAAGTATGCATGAAGTGTGTGTGTGAAGTGTGGAGTTTTTAGATCAGATCATAAAGCAGATAGACCTAAATCTGGGTGTGTTCTATCCCAGCGGTGCTCTTTGTCCTTTGGTGTGACATACTGTGTTATGCTATTTTGAAGGATTATGCTCTTTCTGTCCTTATTAGATATTGTATTAAAACACTAAATGTTAATAGGTTCTAAATTATTTATGACAATTTAACATAATCTTCTAATTTCCTCTGGATATCTATCTTCTCCTCTCCTCTTCTCCCTCCCCTCCCCCCTTCATTTTTTCCTTCCTTCCTTCCTCGCTCCCTCCCTCCTCCCTCCTGCCCTTCCTCCCTTCCACCTTTCTGCTCTTCCTCCCTCTCTTCCTCCCCTTCCTTCCCTTCTTTCTTTTCAGTTTTTTTCTTTTTCTTTCTAGATTCTTTTGTTTCATCCTTTTTAGTTTTTATCTATATGTTGAATTTTTTTAAAAAATAAAGCTCTCTTTTTTAAAAAACATTATAGATCTAAATCTGGGTGTGTTTCTATGCCTGTGTCTCTGGATGAAAAGAAAAATTAAAAAATAGTGCCAATGGTGCTTTTTGTCCTTTGGCGTGACATGCTGTGTTAAACTATCCTGAAGTATTATGCTTTTTCTGTCCTTATTAGACACTGCATTCAAACACTAAAAAATAAACCAAAACGTTCTAAATTATTTATGACAATTTAACATAATCTTCAAATTTCATCAGGATATCTATCTTCTCCCCTCCCCCTGCCCTCATTCCCCCTCGTTCTAAACAGTCTTTTCTTTACAGAGCCGGTCGGATGTCTATGTCTCCCATTTCCCAGATTATACTTCTGTGAAAAATGTAATCCACTGGGCCCAGGTAAGACTGAGGGACTGATTTTGATGACTGAATTCAACAAATGCTCTCAGCCTTTAAGGAAAAGGTTCCCAAGGTCAGTTAAAAATAATCCTAAGGTAGTCTGTTGAGAAGCACAATAGGAATAAGACAAAAACAAGATAAGCGGGACAAATGCTGGTCAAAGCAGTTCAGCTGATTCTTCATAGAAAACAACATTTGGTTGATGATGGAAAGCCATGTGAGCAGACCTCTCTCACAATTGTCACACGTCTCAGTTCTTCTGGTGACAGCACCTGGAGAAGATCTGAAAAGTATAGGCAGATACACATGGGAAAAAGTAGCCTTTGAGTATCCAGGACTTTGAAGCTAAAAATTAGCCGTTGGAATTGTGTTCTAAAATGGATTAGTACGCAAAAGGCTGTTAAGAAAGAGAATGTGGCTAGACTAAAGATATTTAGTCTAATCCAAAGGTGAGTGGGGGTTTTTACATCTAGATGGCACATTGTTTTTATCTTGAGTACCAAAGAAAGAAGGGGTGTGGTTGACTGCAAGATCAAACCCTGGCCAGTGATGCATCTACAGAAAGGGAAAAGGGCAGGGTTTTGACCTTTCTGACCCACCCATCTACCCTGAAGATGTCCCTGGATGCATGTGGCTTTCACGCCAAAGCCTGTACAAGTATGATTTTTTCATGTCAGCTACCTGGAAAGAGTTTTTTTAAAATGAAAACTTCTGAAAGTCCTTCTGGGGCATGTAATACTTTGTATGCTGAACACATAGCAAACACAAAGACTAAATATTACAAGGTGTGAATAATTGTGTGTGAAAAACTGGGTCAGCCATGCCAGAATGCCTTGCTGTGAAATCCTGGATTTTATCTTGGCCTGTCTGTAGTTAGGAAAGTGGAAATTATGAGTTGACTTGTAAGAAGCTGTCTGCTTATGAAAAAAAACGCCCACCACACACTCTTTTACCATAAACAAAATGGCTGACAGTAGCATTGGAAAGGAGCATGGTGTGATACTGTAGGTCAAATACCTTAGATAACATCCATCTGTAAGAAAGCTGGCTGTATGGAGGTGAGTAACTACAGGGAAACTACTGAAATTGGGAGTTGTCTCAGTGCCTTCTCGATGGAGCTAAGTCCAATTTAGATGATAGGGAGGTATGATTGGGAAGAGATTCTCCATAGGTACCGTCTTTATACTTTATTATTATTATTTTAATAACACAGAGAGAAATAGGGTTACTCATGTCTCTATTGTGTTCTCTTTCTTGTTTCAGTTAATTAAAACTGGGCTTTTCAGATATTTTGACTATGGCTCAAGGAACATAGATATATATAACCAGGTAGGTTATGCTGGAATTTGACAGCTCTGTAAGGTAGGATTTGCTGGATTTTTCCATTTGAAAAAAGACAAATAATGAACATTTGATTTCTAAATCCCATACTGTAATGATTACTTTTTGCCAAGCTGCCAGATTACCCTGAAAAAAAGACTTTTATCCTGTTTACATAAAAATAAAGTATAACTAATTAATAAGTATTGATGAATTGAAAAGTTCCCGATGTTCTGGAAAACTCCAGTAATTAAAAGTTGTCCAACATAGACATTGTTTTGGGAAAATAGTAAGGATAGAAGTGGAAGGATATGGGAAGACGAAGGTTACATATGTTTCTCTAGAATGTCTGATTCAGACAGGACATAAGGTAAATACAAATGCCCAAGGAAGTATGAAGAAAGAGGAGAAGGAGGACAGAAGGAGAAGGAAGGAAAGGAGAAAGACAAATTCAGGGTCAAAGTCCCTTGGTGGAATTCCCACCCTTGTGTTGAATTTTGCTCTAGGAGAGTTTCCAGTGCCATTTCTTTTCTCACAACATTTTCCTTTCCTCAGACAAGTCCGCCGTTCTACAGGATAGAAGCAATGACTGTGCCAGTTGCTATGTGGAGTGGAGGACAGGATTGGGTTGTCCGGCTGAGTGAAACTGCACAGTTACACTCCCGAATTCCTAATCTTGTTTATGACAAGGAGTTGCCTGATTGGACCCACTGGGACTTTATTTGGGGCATTGATGCTCACCAACATGCATACAATGAACTCCTTGGCTTAATGGAGAAATATCTATGAAACCACCTGGAATGAAACTTTCATTTCTCTTACTGTATCTGTGGTCATGCCAGAGATCCAAGTAGCTGTTGTTCCCTGTGTTTGCCAGCTTCAAAGGTTTGCCACTGACCTGCCTGGAGAATAGCAAGATAATAGAAAGATTCCCACAAGACAGGATGATTCTAGTGGTTATCCTGTCATGTTCCACGTTTCAATGATCTGTGCACATCGTAACGTTTCACATGTCAAACCTTTTTACTGTGTATATTCACATTGCTTCATGCTGGTCTTTTCCATTCCTGCCCTCCTCTTTGTTTTCCAACACTGGAATGTATGTTTGGGTTTGCAAGCCTGTTCAAGGTTACTTTCCCAGGCCCGTGTAACGGTTGCTAGCACCTGGGAGGGGGTGCTGGCTGTCATGCATTCGGGGCGGGACTGGTTTGAACGCAAGGCTTTTAAGTTTGTATTTGGCGCGCTTTTGCTCATTCTCAGCTTTCTCTGTATTTGCATACTAGTCCTTTAATAAATCAGTTATCTTTAAGCCCGAGCTTGTGAGACTGAGTATGTGGGATTAGGCAACCATTACATAAAGCTGAGAATCATTTAATTCATCTCCTGCTAGCCCCATCCAAACGTTGGATAAACGGGAGCGCTAGCGATGACCGACCAACAGCTTCGCGTGAGTGAAGGGAGCGAGGAAGAGCCGGATTCGACAAGGACCCGACCCACTCTAACTTCGAGAACGCAAAGAGCAGCACGTCGAGAAATGCGGGAAGTTCAATTAGATGAGTTGCTGCTATCCATGCAGGAGAGCCTCAGGAGTGAACACCAATCCGTAGGGGAAGTGGCACAGGGGAGGGGGTCCCCACAACCATCTTGGGAGCCCGAAATCCCCTTGTCACCGAGGGTGGTGGTAACCAACCAACCTGTGGAAGAGCCGGTCACTCCTGGTCGTATAAAAGCAATCGAGGACAAAATGGATCTGATAGTGACAATCTTAAAGGATCTCCCCAAGGGTGCGGGGCCAACTCAGGAAGATTGGGAAGAAGATCAGTCACAGCTGGCTTACCCAAGAGACAGGACCCTGCCACCCAGGGGAAGGAGCAGGACTCAAGCGTCCCACCAGTGGGGGGGGAGAGAGGTAAGACTGCCCAGAGATCGACCACCCCTGGGGGCTCGACGTACGTTGACGTTCACGGAGCCGCCACAGCCAGTCGAGCCGGTAAGGAACTTTCCACCGTTTGGGGTGAAGTTTGATGGGGACCCCACTACACTCTCCTTCTTTATTACTAATGCTAGGCATTATATGGAGGATTGGGGCCGAAGCTTTCGTTCAGAACATGGCAAAATCAATTTTATTGCCAACAAACTGAGAGGGAGGGCAGCTGATTGGTATGTGCAGCTGTGCCAAACCGAGGCAACAGAGTTAGAGGACTTCGATGAGTTTCTGTGGTTACTTAAACAACACTTTGAAGACCCTTTAGCTCAAGAGACAGCAAAAAATGCCCTGAGAAAACTCTATCAAGGGTCCCTCTCCGTTGCCAACTACGCTCTTGAATTTAAAGCCTTATCAGGGAAGGTGGAAGATTGGTCCGAGCCAACTTTAATTGAAATGTTCAAGCAAGGGCTAGAACCAGAAATCCTCCGTTGGGCGCTGGGAAGGGACGATCCTAAAACGCTATACGGATGGATTCAGTTGGCGGGCAGTGCGGAAAACGCCCTGCAAACCTATGCCCATACTAAAGAACTGAGACAATCCCGAATCGCCAGAGGAGTGCGTACGACTGGACTTTCGAGCCGCCCCAAACCAAAAACCTGGGAGGAGGAAAAGGAACGATGGTTTTCCAAAGGTCAATGCCTGAGATGCGGAAAAGAAGGGCATCGCGCCACTTCGTGCCCCAGACGCCACCCAGAGGAACGGCAGGCGAAACCTTCAGCGAAGTCGCCTGCCCTGCCGCGGAAAATGAAAGCTGCCATCGCTGAGCTAGACCCACCAGAACTACCATTCGGGGAAGAGGAAGAGGAATTACAATTCGAACAGCCCGCGGGAAAAGCCTACCACCTGCCCTGAAGGGCGCCGTTGGGCAGGTGGAAGAAACCGGGCACGACCACGATTCGGTGAGTGGGAATTTTCCTACACTGACTGTGAAAGTAAAAATAGGCTCTAGAACCAAAACTGTGGAAGTCTGGGCCATGCTCGACTCGGGTTGCTCTCATTCCCTTATGCACCCTGATGTGGTAGCAGCCCTGGAACTGCCCACGTTCCCTTTGCCACGACCTATGATCTTCACCCAATTGGATGGAACTATGGCGGGGGGAAAAGCAGTCACTCATTCCATGGGACTGGTTGCCTTACAAATGGGTTCCCATGGGGAAAAACTACCTTTTGTTATAGCTCCAGTGGGGGGTCCTCTGGTCATTTTAGGTATGCCCTGGTTCGTACAACAAAACCCTTTCATCAACTGGCTACATAGAACTGTCACTTTTGTGGATGGATTTTACAAAGCACCCGAAAAGGATCTCCTAGAGGACATGGAGGGGGGGGGGGTAGCTCACACCACTGTACAAACACTTCAGCCTCTGGAAGGACTGCCTAGCCAATACCAGGATCTGGCTGATGTGTTTGGGGAGAAGGAGGCAGATACGTTGCCACCTCACCGAAAGACAGACTGTGCCATTGACTTCCTCCCCAATGTGAAATTACCTCCGCCAAAAATCTACCCCATGTCTCCGAAAGAACTAGCTACACTAAGAGAATTCATTGACAAAAATCTTGCTAGGGGTTTCATTGAGCCTGCAAACTCCCCGGTGGGGGCACCTGTTCTATTTAGACCAAAGAAGGATGGTTCCTTAAGGTTATGTACAGATTTCCGCAGGCTCAATGCGGTATCAATATTAAATAAATATCCTTTGCCCCTAATCAAAGACATGTTATCACATCTGTCCAAGGGCAAAATATTCTCAAAATTGGATTTAAGGGAAGCCTATTTTCGTATTCGCATAAAGGAAGGGGACGAGTAGAAAACGGCTTTTAACTGTCCTCTGGGGGCCTTCCAATACAAAGTTTTGCCTTTTGGTCTCTCTGGTGCCCCTGGTGTTTTTATGCAACTTATCAATGAGGTCTTGCATGACCACCTGTTTAAGGGAGTATTGGTGTATTTGGATGATGTATTGATTTATACTGAAACCATGTCTCAACATGTTCACTTGCTGCGTCAAGTGCTTACTAAGTTAAGGAACGCTGAATTATATGCCAAATTATCCAAATGTGCTTTCCATCAATCACAAATAGACTACTTGGGATATCGAATTTCTGCTAGGGGTATTGAAATGGACCCTACCAAAGTTGAAGCCATTCTGGCATGGGAACCTCCCCGCACCAGAAGGCAATTACAAAGTTTCTTAGGATTCGCAAATTTTTACAGGGCATTTGCCCAAACTTTCGCAGAAATTGCCCTCCCCCTCACTGAACTGCTGAAAACCAAGGCACAAGGCGATACGCGCCATTCCAAAAATCCGGGAGCGCTCCTTAAATGGACTCCTGCTTGCCAACAGGCGTTTGAGTCGCTCAAGCAAATCTTCACAACAGAACCAATTCTGCAGCACCCTGACACCACTAAACCTTTCATAGTGCAAGTGGATGCCTCTGATTTCTCCGTTGGAGCACTACTGCTCCAATCTGATAACTCTAACACTTTAAAGCCCTGTGCCTATCTCTCTCGTAAATTTACAGAAACAGAGAGACGCTGGCACGTTTGGGAAAAAGAGGCTTTTGCCGTAAAAACAGCGTTGGAAGCCTGGCGACACTTATTAGAGGGGGCGTCCAACCCCTTTGAGGTTTGGACTGACCATAAGAATTTGGAGGCATTAAGCACCAGTCACAAACTCAGCCCTAAACAACTTCGCTGGGCTGAATTTTTCAGTCACTTTGATTTCACCCTCAAATTCATACCAGGCAAGAAAAACTTTTTGGCTGATGCTCTCTCACGGAGACCCCAAGATGCTGGCCCGGGGCCAACAGTACAAGGTACAGTGTGGACAGAAAAGCAATTGGGTTTGGCAGCGGTGACACGCAGCCGGGCACGAGCGCAACAAACTCAGCCCGCTTCCGCTCTGCCTCCCTCCAGTCCAGCGCGCTTGCCAATTCCCTCAGATTTGAAACAACAGTTGCTTTCCCACCTCAAAACTGATACTTGGTTGCAGTCAAACCAACACACTGTAACTTTTGCTGACAGTTTTGCCTGGCGCAACGATCGTCTCTACGTTCCTGAAGCATTACGAAAAACGGTCCTCCAGAGATGCCACGATGACAAATTAGCAGGACATTTTGGGTACCTCAAAACCCTTCACTTGCTCAGACGCCAATTCTGGTGGCCATCTTTGCTGAAAGACCTTAAAGCATATGTCACTACTTGCCCTGTCTGTGCCATGACAAAGCGCAAACCTGGCAAACCACAAGGACTTTTACAACCCGTTTCCACCCCATCTGTCCCATGGCAGGACATATCTATGGACTTTATTGTTGACCTCCCTCCCAGCCAACGAAAAACCGTCATTTGGGTGGTCAAGGATTTCTTCTCTAAACAAGCCCATTTCATACCATGTGCCTCCATTCCTACCACACAACAGCTCGCACGTCTGTTCCTCCTTCACGTGTACCGCCTTCACGGAATCCCCTCCCGTTTGGTGAGCGACAGAGGCACACAATTTACGTCACACTTTTGGCGGGCATTTTTGAAACTCCTTGGAACCAAACAATCCCTTTCCACTGCTTGGCATCCACAAACGGATGGATCTACTGAAGCCGTTAACTCTACTCTAGAACAATACCTCCGAGCGTTTGTCAATTATCAACAAGACAACTGGGTTGACTTACTCCCTTTTGCAGAAGTTGCCTACAACAACGCCGTTCATCAAACTACTGGACAAGTTCCCTTTAAGACTGTCTTCGGGCGTGAGTTCGTCCCAATACCCGAGCTCCCGCACTCACAACCACTTCCGGCTTCCCTCACGGACTGGGCTGACACTCTCAAAGACTCGTGGTGCAATATCCAGCAGGCTCTAGCCCACTCCCAGACCACCTATAAAAAACACGCCGATGCCAAGCGCTCCCCAGAACCTACCTTTGCTGTCGGTGATAAAGTCTACTTATCCACGAAATTCCTTAAGTCGCCACAACCTTCCAAAAAACTGGGTCCTAAATTTGTTGGTCCATTTCCCATTGTTGCACAAATTAACCCTGTTACATTTAAACTTGATTTACCACACAACCTAAAACGGTTACATCCTGTTTTCCATTGCAGCTTGCTCAAGCTGTATTTCCCATCCGACCGCTGGCACCCCCAAGCAGTCCCACCTCCTCCGATCCTGATTGATAACCAGCAACACTTCGAAGTGGCCGACATCCTCGACTCCCGTCGCCAGCGCTCTATTTTGCAATACCTCGTTCGTTGGAAACATTTCCCTCATCCCGAGTGGGTATCTGCCACTGATGTTCGATCACCTATCCTTGTGGGCCAATTTCATTCTGCCTACCCATCCAAGCCGGCCCCTTAGCAATTTTCTGGGGGGGGGGCGATATGTCATGTTCCACGTTTCAATGATCTGTGCACATCGTAACGTTTCACATGTCAAACCTTTTTACTGTGTATATTCACATTGCTTCATGCTGGTCTTTTCCATTCCTGCCCTCCTCTTTGTTTTCCAACACTGGAATGTATGTTTGGGTTTGCAAGCCTGTTCAAGGTTACTTTCCCAGGCCCGTGTAACGGTTGCTAGCACCTGGGAGGGGGTGCTGGCTGTCATGCATTCGGGGCGGGACTGGTTTGAACGCAAGGCTTTTAAGTTTGTATTTGGCACGCTTTTGCTCATTCTCAGCTTTCTCTGTATTTGCATACTAGTCCTTTAATAAATCAGTTATCTTTAAGCCCGAGCTTGTGAGACTGAGTATGTGGGATTAGGCAACCATTACATATCCCATCCCATACCTACCAAGGCCCATCTCTCGGATGATGTGAGGCCATGTTTACTCATCCAGTGGAACGTCCCTTTGTCCTCCTCATTCTCCATCTCTCCAGAATGCTGCAGATCTGCTCTCGATCTTCTCCTCACCTTCCACAGTGAACTGGGAGATTTTGGGGAGGTTTACAAGTTGTCATAAATCGATCAATCAATCAATCAATCAATCTGAATTGAACACTGGCATACTTTTGAATATATTGTCTAGTTGCTTACCTGGTATAGAATCTGGGCTGACTGGTCTGCATTACTAAGTCATGTTTTTTTCACCTGGGAGGTTAAAGAATTTCTCGGCGAACAAGGCCTTCATTCTTGCATGTTGCATTGAACTGGCTCTACTGGACACATTTTCTTTTTGAAGAATGATAGTGGTACTCTGCAGACATCATGAACACTTGATAATGCGTCTTGGTCATAGACGTCCACGTGTATTCTACCGAGAGCCAGTCTGGGGTAGCAGTTAAAGTGCTGGCCTAGAAAGCAGGAGACTGTGAGTTCTAGGCCTCCCTTCTAGGCCTCCTTCCACCGTTATGTAACACATTTGAACTACCTCCCAAAACATGAAACACCCCAACATGTATCTATTAACGCCGAAGGGCAGGAGAAAGGAACCGAGAGTTGGACTCTAGAGCAGTGTTCCTCAACCTCAGCACCTTTAAAGTGTGTGGACTTCAACTCCCAGAAGCCCCCCATGCTGAGGTTGAGAAACACTGCTCTAGGGCATAGGTACAGTACATAGTCGTGGATTACTTTGCATTGCAATGGAGTATCAGCTGTTGAGTTTGAGGCTCCTTTCTTCTCGGCAATGAAGACCCCAATTTTAATGAGTCATGTCTGCAAATCTTCTGCCATGACTAGTTCAGTTGAATTAAGAGCTGGATTTAGAGCTAATGCAAGGAGCTGTGTGACTTATTGCTATTCCAGATATGAAGTTTGAAATTTTTAATGTGTTTTTTTTCAGCTTGAGCTTCCCCAAATCCATGTTTCTACACCAAATACCACAAATTCCGAAAGTCTTTTTTATTCCTACCATGGCAGAGAGATATTTCTCCCTGCTGCGTAAAGCTTCTTCATGTGGAGATTATCAACTTCATCTTGCAAAACCAAGTCAGAACACTCCCTACAAGTGGCCTGCAAATTTAATTCCTAATCTGACAGAATGAAAAAAGTACTGACCAACTGGAGAGTTGTGTTAGATGTGTTAATTTAGTTAAAATGTAATTAAAGAGGTTTGGTCTGGCTTGATCCACTTCTTTTTCCTGGCCCTGCAGAGTGCAACCCAGGAGAAACTCCTCAAAAGTCAAGGATGGGGTTTGGCCCAGGAGCTCCTCCCTTCACTGTTGTGAAGCTCCAGCCCTCAGCAGGATTTAGCCACTGTGTCAAATTGTCAGGGACACTGTTACACAAGCGAAGGTTTTAGGCACCCAAGGGATACTCCTGTGCTGGCCATCAGATAGAGCTGGAAGCCTGCATTTTTTTACAAAAGCTCTTGCCAGAAAAAGTAGGAATATATTTCAAATTGTTTTTGCATCCAAAATTAGTTTTCCTTAGAACGCACCTTGGAGCAAATGTATCATTAGATACAGAAAGGCCAGGTTGGATGGCTACATTAAGCACCCTTAGCAACCAGGAGATCCCTAATCTTTTGGGTCAGTGAGCACATTTGCAGTGCTAAGAATAGAACACAGGCACAATTACAAAATGCCATGGCACCCCCTCTAGTCACATAGGATGTTGTCTACTAACTTAGCTTGGTCTGGTTTGGTTTGGTTTTTCCTATGCAGGTAGGCACAGATCTGGCCAAAGCACTGCATTATACTCTTCTATCTTTATTATTATTTTCTAAAAATAAATTTGGATGACTCTTAAGCAACAGGATTAAGCCATGACCGAGGGGGCTTTCACAGAAATTTGGCTGGTGTGCCAGTTACGATCCTATTTAAACCAGGGTAGAAATGGTAACTCATGCCCTGATCCCCTCTTGGCTGGACTAATGTAACACAATGTGCTCAGGGGCAGTCACTGGAGTTGAAGCTACAGCTGGTACAAAGTGCAGCAACTAGATTGCTGGTGGAGGAACTCCACCAGGCTAGAATGACAACAATGTTGAAGTCACTGCATCAGCTACCAGTAGAGCTCTTGCCCTGGGACAGGCCTGTAGTTGTCACAGAGACAATGAATTTCTGAGCCACCTCCAAACATAAGAAGAAGAGGTCAACACTGCTCAGAAGTAATAGCCTGGGTGAATTCATCATCAATTCCAGAATGTGACCAAGCGACTTGGCGAGGGATGCTGCCATGCAGCTGGGCTGGTAGTACATTAAAGCACCACAGCTTGTCCCTCTAGCCCAATCTCCCAAATACGGCCATCAAGGTGCTGCCGTTAATCTGCGTGTTGACACTTCATTTAGAATTTGCAGATGGATATCAAAGAATGAAAATGCTAAGGGAGACGCCAGAGCAGTAATAAATCTTGGAAAAAGTTTATTAAGAAATTGCCCCTGAACATACTTACAGCATCAGAAGGATACAACCCCAAACAGTTGGGTGAGTCCAAACAGCAGGAAAGATCCAGAACAAGACTCAGAAAGGGACTGCCTTCATTAGGGCAAGTTTTAAAGCCTGCCACCTCTTTTTTCCCCCCTCCACCCCTCGAGGTGCTGAGCTTAGGCATCAGCGAAGGAAGGTTAGATATTAATAAGGATTAAGTGTCTAGCAGACCGTGGGCGCCTGCTCTGACAAAAGAGGGAAATGATGATCTGATTGGGGTTAGAACTTGAAGTTTGTTATCTCACAGGTCCCAAGAGTAAATAGGAAGAGCTAGCTTGTCTAAGCAGTCTCTCTTCCAGGTGTTAACGGAAGGATACAAGTCAGTCACAGAACACAAGGGATCCTGCCAGCAACACTTGGTTAGACAGATCTTAGCATAGGCTATTATTTCCTCTTTGTCCAGCCATGTCTTGGCAACACATATCAGATTTGCCTTCTGTTTATTGACCTGGTGCTCAATAGCATCAGGCTGAGTCCAAGATGCCCAGCAATCGGAATGCCTGTCTCACAAGCTGAGACTGGCAATTGGCACTAAGTTTCTAATTTCTAATTAATCTCTCTTCCCCTGGAGCAGCCACCCTCATCTCTTGACATACTTCCTTCCACCTGTCAACCCCCCTGCTCTGTCCCTCTGTAGCTATTGATCTGTTTTCATGGAAGGTATTAACCATTCTATGAAATTAAGGTCATTTAAGGCTGTTTGTAATAAAGAGGAAGGAAAGATGCTATTGGCTGTGGTTCCACCCTCTCTCTTTGTATATTTTGAGAGCACAGAAAAGTTGGCTAGTTTTGTCATAGCCAAGAATCAGGATTAATGTGGGTGGCAAACAGCCAGTGCTGAACTTGACCTTGGCAACTTGTGCTACAATTCCATTAAATATTACACAAAGCATCCCTGTGGCCTTGGAATGTTGCTGAACATGTCCTTGGGTGCTTGACCTGGCTTTGCAAATCCATCATAAATTTTGGGAGAGTGAAATATGCTAATATCCTGCTTGGGTAGACAAACTGAACCTCCTCTTCTCCCTGTAGGGCCAAATGGGAAGGGAGAGAAAATTTAAGTCGAAAAATGGGATATAAATAAATGAAAATGTTCCCTCTTAAAGATTATTCCTCAACAGTGTCAAAAACCTTGGGATCAAAATAGCAAAGGAAATTTTTCTCCTTTCCTCCTGCTCTTTGCTTTTCTCCATTCTTCTAGAAAACTAGTGATTTCTGTATGCAGATGGTACTAGGAATCTAGAAAATATAATTATAAATAGCTCTTTCTGCCCATCTTAATATGTATATAATGACGTTAGCTTTATTCAATACTAATTTTTAAACAATTTCCCATTCTATAGGGAATTATTCTCCCCCACCATTTTAAAGGAAGTTTAATTAAGTTTCCCTTGTTTTTTTCCCCGCAACTTTTGTTGCTTTTTCTACAATACTGTGAATCGTTGACGAAAATTAAGATTTTTTTTTTTTGGCCAGGGGATCTGCATATACACTTGAGTATTCTTCAGAGACTAGTTAGACATACAATAATAAGAGGGGAATAGAAATGGCAAGCTGCAAAAACAGCCACACATGTTTGCTTCCACATACTAGGAAGAAAAATGCAAGGAAAAGTATTTAAAAGGAATCACAACCTTATTTCAGTTATAAGGGCCTGTAATCGTCTTCAGCAAAGGATTATTACCTGGTCATGGTGCTGGAGCTTCAGCACCTCAGTGACGCCATGAGCTAAACCGTGAAGGGCCATCAAAGATGGGAAGGTCATTACAGAGAGGTCAGACTAAATGCGATCCCTGGGGAAGGTAATGGCAACCCACCCCAGTATTCTTGCCGTGAAAACTAAATGGATCCGTACAACCAGAGATATGTCGGTATACCATCAGAAGATGAGACTCCCAGGTCGGAAGATGGTCAAAATGCTACTGGGGAGGAACAGAGGATGAGTTCAACTAGCCCCAGACGTGATGACGCAGCTAGCTCAAAGCCGAAAGGATGGCTAGTGGCCAAGGTGCTGGTGGTGAATGGCGAATTCGATGTTCTAAGGATCAACACACCATTGGAACCTGGAATGTAAGATCTATGAGCCAGGGCAAATTGGATGTGGTTATTAGTGAGATGTTGAGATTAAAGATAGACATTTTGGGCGTGAGTGAACTGAAATGGACTGGAATGGGCCACTTCACATCAGATGACCACCAGATCTACTACTGTGGACAAGAGGACCACCGAAGAAATGGAGAAGCCTTCATAATTAATAGTCACGTGGCTAAAGCAGTGCTTGGATACAATCCAAAAAAGGATAGAATGATCTCAGTTTGAATTCAGGGCAAGCCATCTAACATCACAGTGATCCAAATATACGCCCCAACCACAGATGCTGAAGAAGCTGAAGTAGAGCAGTTCTATGAGGATCTGCAGCACCTACTGGATAACATGCCTAAAAGAGACATTATTTTCATCACAGGAAACTGGAATGCTAAGGTGGGCAGTCAAATGACACCTGGAATTACAGGTAAGCATGGCCTGGGAGGACAAAACAACGCAGGACATAGGCTGATAGAATTTTGCCAAGACAACTCACTCTGCATAACAAACACTCTCTTCCAACAACCTAAGAGACGGCTTTATACATGGACTTCACCAGATGGACAACACCAAAATCAGATGGACTACATCCTCTGCAGCCAAAGGTGGCAGACATCTATACAGTGGGTAAAAACAAGACCTGGAGATGACTGTAGTTCAGATCATGAACTTCTTATTGCACAATTTCGGATCAGACTAAAGAGATTAGGGAAGACCCACAGATCTGTTAGATATGAGCTCACTAATATTCCTAAGGAATATGCAGTGGAGGTGAAGAATAGATTTAAGGGACTGGACTTAGTAGATAGGGTCCCAGAAGAACTCTGGACAGAAGTTCGCAACATTGTTCAGGAGGCGGCAAAAAATACATCCCAAAGAAAGGGAAAACCAAGAAGGCAAAATGGCTGTCTTCTGAGACACTAGAAGTAGCCCAAGAAAGAAGGAAAGCAAAAGGCAACAGCGATAGGAGGAGATATGCCCAATTAAATGCAAAATTCCAGATGTTATCCAGAAGAGACAAGGAATTATTTTTAAACAACCAATGTGCGGAAGTGGAAGAAGAGAATAGAATAGGAAGGACAAGAGACCTCTTCCAGGCCAAATTAGAAAATTAGAAACATCGGAGGTAAGTTCCAGGCCAAAATGGGTATGATCAAAAACAAAGATGGCAAGGACCTAACAGAAGAAGAAAAGATCAAGAAAAGGTGGCAAGAATAGACGGAAGGCCTGTATAGGAAGGATAACAATATCGAGGATAGCTTTGATGGTGTGGTCAGTGAATTAGAGCCAGACATCCTGAAGAGTGAGGTTGAATGGACCTTGAGAAGCATTGCTAATAACAAGGCAGCAGGAGATGATGGCATCCCAGCTGAACTGTTCAAAATCTTGCAAGATGATGCTGTCAAGGTAATGCATGCTATATGCCAGCAAATTTGGAAAACATAAGAATGGCCATCAGATTGGAAAAAATCAACTTATATCCCCATACCAAAAAAGGGAAACACTAAAGAATGTTCAAACTATCGAACAGTGGCACTTATTTCACATGCCAGTAAGGTAATGCTCAAGTTCCTGCATGGTAGACTTCAGCAATTCATGGAGCGAGAACTGCCAGATGTACAAGCTGAGTTTAGAAAAGGCAAAGGAACTAGGGACCAAATTGCCAATATCCGATGGATAATGGAAAAGGCCAAAGAGTTTCAGAAAAACATCTATTTCTGTTTTATTGACTATTCTAAAGCCTTTGACTGTGTGGACCATAACAAATTGTGGCAAGTTCTTAGCGGGACGCGGTGGCGCTGCGGGTTAAACCGCTGAGCTGTCGATCGGAAGGTCGGCGGTTCGAAACCGCGCGGCGGGGTGAGCTCCCGTTGCTAGTCCCAGCTCCTGCTCACCTAGCGGTTCGAAAACATGCAAATGTGAGTAGATCAATAGGTACCGCTTCAGCGGGAAGGTAACGGCGTTCCGTGAGTCATGCTGGCCACATGACCCGGAAGTGTCTATGACAACGCCGGCTCCAAGGCTTAGAAACGGAGATGAGCACCGCCCCCTAGAGTCGGATTCGACTGGACTTTACGTCAAGGGAAACCTTTACCTTTACCTTAGCGGTAGGGGGATACCAAGTCATCTTGTATGCCTCCTGAGGAATCTGTATCACGACCAAGTAGCAACGGTAAGAACAGATCACGGAACAACAGACTGGTTTAAGATTGGGAAAGGAGTATGGCAGGGTTGTATACTCTCACGCTACCTATTCGACTTGTACGCAGAACACATCATGTGATGTGCTGGGCTTGAGGAATCCAAGGCTGGGGTTAAAATCACTGGAAGAAACATTAACAATCTCAGAGATGCAGATGATACCACTTTGATGGCTGAAAGCAAAGAGGAACTGAGGAGCCTTATGATGAATGTGAAAGAAGAAAATGCAAAAGCTGGCTTGCAGCTAAACCTCAAAAAAACCAAGATTATGGCAACCAGCTTGATTGATAACTGGCAAATAGAGGGAGAAAACATAGAGGCAGTGAAAGACTTTATATTTCTAGGTGCAAAGATTACTGCAGATGCTGACTGCAGCCAGGAAATCAGAAGACGTTTAATCCGTGGGAGAAGGGCAATGACAAATCTTGATAAAATAGTTAAGAGCAGAGACATCACACTGAAAACAAAGGTCCACACAGTTAAAGCAATGGTGTTCTCAGTAGTAACATATGGCTGTGAGAGCTGGACCATAAGGAAGGCTGAGAAAAGGAAAATAGATGCTTTTGAACTGTGGTGTTGGAGGAAAATTCTGAGAGTGCCTTGGACTGCAAGAAGATCCAACCAGTCCATCCTCCAGGAAATCAAGCCAGACTGCTCACTTGAGGGAATGATATTAAAGGCAAAACTGAAATACTTTGGCCACATAATGAGAAGTCAGGACAGCCTGGAGAAGGTGCTGATGCTAGGGAGAGTGGAGGGCAAAAGGAAGAGGGGCCGACCAAGGACAAGATGGATGGATGACATTCTAGAGGTGACAGGCTCATCCTTGGGGGAGCTGGGGGTGGTGACGACTGACAGAAAGCTCTGGCATGGGCTGGTCCATGAAGTCATGAAGAGTCAGAAGCGACTGAATGAATAAACAGCAACAATTGTCTTCAGAGGAGGGTTTTGAAGAAATGTATTTTACACTTATTCAGTGCTGTTTGCAAATTTTCTCTTTGCATAGAAGGTGTCACAGAACATTTTAAGAACCTAGTATGCATTTTCAGAGCGTGCCCCTGTGAAAATTGTCCTCTTCCATCTACTTGCCATAACATTATGGAAAACCTGAAACTTCGTTAGAAGCTACATACCATGAGAATATTCAGTTTGGTCCTTCTCAGTGACTAAGATTCCCGCCTGGACCCACTGAAATTTTACCTGGGACATTTATGCTGATCAGCAGTTGCATGCTGAAGTCCTTAGCTCAGTGTTTCTCAACCTTGGCAACTTTAAGGTGTGTGGACTTCAACTCCCAGAATTCCCCAGCCAGCCTCGCACTTGGGGTTATGGGGATGTCCCTTGATTTCCATACTGCAGGTTTTGAATGATTTGTCCTCAGTCCACTCTTTCAAGGGCTACTTTAAACCCTGGGCTTTATCATTTCTCTTTGCCATTTAAATCTGGGGCTAGAAAGAATGATTAGATGTTGAATTAATTTAAAAAGCAGAGAATTGTTAATATTTTAAAATGTGGTTGTTGTTTTTTAATTACCTGTTCCCATTTGGCAAGCAGCTGGGTTCTGGATGCAGCTGCATCATCTTCCTCTCCCTTTTCCAACATGTTCCTGGGATTCTGAATGTTCCTCAAAGGAAAGGAGGATGCTGCAGACCAAACCTGTTTTCAAAAAAACAAGTTAGCAAGCTCCAACAATTGCTTTGGCATGCCCTGGGCAACCCCTTTTGTTCTGTTTGGCAGCCTGTCTAGCTGGTTCCGATTCCACAAAAGCAAAGTTCTCAGTCTGTGTAATGTTGTGTAATCTTGTTGTTGGCCTGGGGGTGGTGGTAAACCAGATAGGAATCACAACCAGCTGAGCTAATTCTACTTTATTGTAAAGCTACATTGACAGAATCTTGCAAGTCTGAAAGTACAATTCTCCCCCTGTCTCCTTTACCAACTGAGAAACTAGGGAGGTCCCTTCTGAGCCTCTTGCCCTGTCTATTATCCAGCTGTGGGCTCAGCTGTCTCTTATCTGACTGTTCCCTTGGCAGCATCTCTTGGTCTAGTCTCCCAAGGTCTTTCCCACATATTATTACAAGAACTTTCTCAAAAGATGGAACCTTAGCAAAGCCTCAGTCCTAGAATGATACAGAACAACAGTTCGACTTATGTGTTTTTTCCACTGTCAACAAACAAATCTTTATTATGGTCAAAGACCAGCATAAGGAGGATGGGGTATAGTTGAAAGCACAGAAGGTACATTAAAGTCTAACATAAGAAGCTAAAACACAAAGGTACATTAAAATTTGATATAAAAAGCGGAAACACAGAAATAAAAAAATACATTAAATACTGATATAAAAGCTAAAACACAGAAATCTAGGAGAAAAGGAAGAAGAAAGAAAAGGAGAAAAAAGATCTAAATGGAGGAGTAGGAGCATTAGATGGGTGTGGGGGAGCATATTGGCTATATCTGTAAATACAGTACTCTAGTATATGAAAAGCAAGGCCAGTTTATGACACTGGCCATCATCTGGAAAATTTTAAATGCTGCTGTGCAGAAACTGGCAACACTGTAAATTGCAGCAGGGTTTGTATCTGACAGCAGCAGGGAGGTGTCAAATTGTCCTGCGTGCCCTGGGTATTTATCCAATAATGGTAAAATGAGGCCAGTTCAAATGTCTCTATAGTACAGGCACTGGAGGAGCACGTGCTCTGTTGTTTCTGTGTGACCAGAGTCACAGGGGCCTTGTCTCTCTGGGTAAGGATTCTTCCTGCATCGGCCTTCAAGGACAGCTGAGGGGAGGGCATGACATCGTGCCAGAGTGAAGGTCCTCTGATGGTTGGGTAGCTGGAGTTTAGATATCATAGGGGAGGCAGAATACGTGCTGGATTCACTGGCAACAAAGGTTGGGGACCTGGCTAAATCCAAGTGGCGCTCTGTGACTGCTACATGCTGTTTACTGAGTGCTTTGGCCTGATCATATCTCACGCTGAGTAGAAGACCTGGAGAGAAGCCCAAGGATGAGATTTTAGTTGCCACTGCCTGTTGCCAGGTGGACTGAAAATCATCCCTCATAGTTCATGGGGCAAGGCCAAGGGGAAAAATGGATAACCTGAGCCAATAGTTGAATATGATCACCCATACCTTAGCCTCCACTTTCATGAGGCCTGTCTCTAGCCTCAGGGTGGCATTTGAGACACATTTTGGGACTTGAAGGGCCGATCTTAGAAATTTAGTTTGCACAAATTCCATTGGTGCAAAACTGGAGAAGCGGCCAAGCTGGGCTCCCTACAGGAGTTGTGCTATTGGCTTGGCTTCAAATAGTTTGAGTGCTGCAGGTAGCTAGTGGCCACCTCTTGACTTGAGGTATTTCAGAATGTCAGATGAACTCCTTTGTGCCGTTTCAGCAAAGTGGTCCATTGCTTTGGGAGCTTGATGTGATATGCCAGAAGGGGCTGAGTCTTTGAATCTGACTGCTTGAATAAGCCGTTTCCAGTTGTTTTTCATGGCTTCCTTTTTCTTGCGTGCCAGCAGTTGCTTGTAGTGTCTCTTCTGCTGGAAGAGGTCCTGTGCAGCTGTCGGTGTAGTGTTTGATACATAGGCCTGGTAAGTGGTAGCAAGTGCTTTTTTGGCATTGACACAGTCCTTGCAAACCATGGCTTGGAGTCATGGTGTTGTTGCTTCTAGGGTGCAGTGTTACTATGGGTCAGATGCTGATGAAGCTCTTGGGTAAGGGTGTTATAGTTCTCCAGGAGACTCAGCTGTTGTCAGGGTAGACCGAAGGCTCTGTAGGTGTTCTGAGGCCACTTGCTCAGTTATCATTTGATTTAGCTGGGGGGTCCACTTGGCTTGGCGGTAAGTTCTTCCTGCTGGTATTAGAAAGGGTTTGTAATAGTCCTCAGTGTGTGTTTCTTGAGTGACAACATTTAATTGGAGCAGGATTGGGAAATGATCGCTGTCAAATTTAGGCATAACTTCTAGGGCTTTGGCATAAGGCAGAATGTCCCTAGAGACAGTTATATCGTCCATAGCACTCATTCTGGAGCCAGATATGTAGGTGAATTCAGCTGGATGGCCACCTTCAAGGGCACCATTTAGGATATGAATGTGTAGCCTGAAGGCTGTTTGAGCCAGGCAGAGACCTGCAAGGTTTGATTTCTGATCTTTTGAGCAACGGGGTAGGAGGAATCCATCGTCTTCAGGGTTGGGAGGGGGACATTTGTGCCAAGCATAGAGGGTGTGGTCATTGGGGCCCAATCTAGCATTGAGTTCCACTCCCAGGACTACAGATTTTATTTATTTATTTATTATTTAAATGTTTATCACCGCCCATCTCCCCCAATGGGGGACTCTGTGTGGTTTACAATAAAAGATAATAAAAACATATAAACTTACATTACAATCTAAAAATACAAATAAGATAAATAGATATAAAACCCAAAGGAGATGGAATCACAATCAATAGGGGTGCTATGGTGCCAACCATCCTCAGGTGGAGCTGTTACCATTCCCATCCCAAGCAAGGCAGTAGAATAAGGTCTTCATATTCATCAAACCGAATTATTTTTGTATCAAAGTTTTCTGAACGTACTACTACTATTGTTGAATATTTTTTCATCATAGAAGAATTACAGAGGCTTGAGTTTTTAAAAAGATACCTCACAGGAACAAAGGTGGGGCTACTTTTCTGAGTGGACCTTTGGTACCTGGCTGTCTGGGTAATATTCTCAGGGACCAAAGATTATGTCCTTATAAGGTCAAGAAGCTCCTGATTGGTTGATGTACATAGGACAGAATATATCAATGATGTACACCAGCTTCTTGCTGGTCAGTCTCTGTCAGTCTCTCTAAGTCTCTGTTGTTAGTTAGCTAGCTGGTTAATCTATTTATTGTATTACTTCTAAGTAATATTTTTTATTTAATACAATCTTTTATAAAGAAATGCCTGGTCTCTCATACAGTCAGGGTTTTTGTTTTATAATGAGTGGCTGACTTCAAGTTTACTTTTTTCTTCATTGTATAATCTGACCTTGGGTTGTCACCAAAAGAAAAGTATAAAAAATGAAGTTAAGAAGATGTATCATGAGGGAATTGTCTGGAAGATTATGAGTGATTGTGTATGTATTATTTAGGATTAAACGTTCACCTAAAAATCAACCTAAATCCCATCACTGAGGTGGTGGAAATGGCTGATGCTGGGATCATCTCCAGCACAAACAATGATCAGCCATGACAGAATTTGCAAGTGGTAGATGGGTCATTATGTCCTGTACCAGAATTTGGTTTGGGGGGTCAGTGCACTTTGAATAAACTGGGTATAAAATCCTATCTCAATGTTTGGGTGTTTGGAACTCTCCCAGAGACTCCACATGAATGAGCCTCAACCTGGGAGTAGTTCTCAGAACAAGGTCATTTGGGTTCCTCCTTGCATTGATGAGAATAAACCTTCTCTTCTCCCAATATAACTGACTGTAGTCTTCAAATTCTTCCAAAGAAGGGGTGGGTGGGTATCATCTTGGGCAGCACAGCATCTTTATCTCTCTTCTCTCTGTTGAGTGCACAACAGAGAGCAAGAGGGCCATTTAAATGCATTTTATGCAATTAATACTTTTTCCCCATTGAGTGGTATGCTGTCTGAAGGGTTTCCTTTCTCCAAAGGTTTTAGCTTATATCTTATATCGCACACCGTAGATTGATGTGATTTTTTGGTATATCACTATTGCAGAAGATTCTGTAGTAAAAATATCTTCAGTCTATTCCCATAGCCATTACTGTGTTTATATTAAGCATTAAGGTTTCATTTTCTTCATCTTCCAAATTTAGCTTCTCTCATGTACATTGAATTATAAAACTTTTTATAAGCCAACTTCATTTTTTTGTTTGTTTTCTCCCCAGACACCTATTTCAGCAAAAGAGTATATGTCTTTCTCCATGGCTAATTATTCCGTTGTTTTTTAGATGTTCCACCATGTGGAATGTCATGAGTGCCGTTGAGCTAAAGTAATCAGCGCAATGGCACTCATGACAATGACAAGGAAATAGGTGAAGGGGTACAAGTTAAGTAGCCATCAACCCACAACGACTAACGGCTAACAAACAATAGATAAACGGATCACGGAGCCACCCAAGCCATCAGCAGCAATACCACGGGGATCGCCCAGCTGAAAGCAATCAGCAGAAGAATGAAAACCTGAGGATGGGCGATCCTAGAAACCCTCAACCAATGGCAGGGCAACGCATGGGACAAAGGGGGGTGACGTGACCGAGAGCGAGGGGGCGCTGACCGGCGCGGGGTATTTAAACCCCGCACCGGCGCGCTCCTGTCACTCTCAGCTTTTTCTAACAACGTTGTACCTATCCTGAAATAAACCAGAGCCTGCTTTGCAACCCAGTGTCTGAACGTTATTCAGAGGTAGGCAGCGCATGACATAAAGCTGAGAGTCATAAACTCAGCCTCGCCGAGCCCCACCGGACGACAACGAGCCGCGGGAGGAGTAGACGGCGAGAAGACCAGCAAGATGAGGCCGGAACGGCGCGGGCAAGGAGGGCGAGCCGCGCGGCAAGAGACAGAGGAGGACCGACCGAGGCCAGAGGCACCGCGGACTCCCGGAGCCATGGACGCCCGCCCCACCCGACCCGAGCCTCAGCTCCAACCCCAAGGGGAGATGGCGACGGAGGCAACCCGACCGCGGGAGGGAGCAGCACGACTTCCGAAACCAGCGGAGGACCCCGCGCCCCACATCGCACCCCAGCAACGGGCGTGGAGCGACAGCCCCACGGTGCTCGACACGGAGGAGGACGACGGAGACACCCATCAGACGGAGGAGGAAGCGGACCCGCGGCGGAGGGACGATGAACCCCCCCCCCCCGAGGACGCGCCAACGGAACCGGCCCCAGCGGCGGTGCGGGCTGTGGACGAGGAGGCACGAGCTGAACTCGCGGCCATGCGGGCTCAGCTGACGGAACTCCGGACCATGCTCCAGGCGCTTATGCCCCCCGCGCCACCCAATGACGTCCCCGCACAAGCCCACACCCCGAGCGAAGCACCGAACCCACACGAGCCAGCGGAAAGCCAGCAGACGGCACAGGCGGCCGACACCACATCCCGGGAAGCGAGAGGCGGGGCCGCGCAAAACGCCCGGGCCCCAAAGGACTTCCCCATCTTCTTCGATGGGACCCCCTCAAAACTCTCGTTTTTCGTCACCAACGCTAGGGAGTTCATGGGGAGGCACGGACACTCCTATGACTCCGAGGCCGACAAGATCGGCGCCGTGGCAATCAAACTCCAAGACAGGGCGGCGGACTGGTACGTCCAACTGTACGAGTCCAGCTCCCCCGCCCTCGCCACCTTCCCTGCTTTCATCAACGAGATGAAAAACTATTTCGAAGACCCCCTAGCCAAAGTACGGGCGAAAAGCGCACTCCAGAGACTTAAACAGGGCGCACGCACGGTCCCTGACTACGCCCTGGAGTTCAAAGCCCTCGCGGGAAAGGTCTGCGACTGGTCTGAGACCACCCTGCTGGAAATCTTCAAAAAGGGGCTCAACCGCGACGTTCTCCAATGGGCCCTCTACCGCGACGACCCAGAAACGTTACACGGGTGGATCCACCTCGCGGGGAAAGCCGAACACGCGCACCGCACCTTCCTTATGACAACCACGGAAGACACAAACTACGTCGGGAAAAAGGTACCCGCACCACACGGGGGGATGGCCGGCCCCATATACCCTAAAAAGAAGTTCAACCGGGAGCCCTGCGGGAGGTGTGGCAAATTAGGGCACAAGACGGCGGACTGCTTCGCCAACCGACCGCCGACCAGCGCGCCCAAGCCCGCCCCGAAAATTAGCCCCAAACCACCCAACCCGGGGCCGCCCCCTCACCGCCGAATGACCGTGGCCACAGCGACACCGGAAGAGGGCTGGGACGCTTACTGGGGAGAAGAGGACAATACCGACCCCGACCAGCCGGCGGGAAATGCTCCCCGCTTGCCCTGAAACGCGTGGCGAGGCAGGCGGCGGGACAGCAACGCGAACCACCTCAACGAAACGACAAAAGCTCCGTAATATTGGCAGCAATTCAACTCTCTGCCGGCAACGGAGCCACCACGGCCGCGGCACTAGTGGACTCGGGGTGCTCAAAAAACCTTATCCACCCCGACCTAGTCGCCAAACTCGAACTCCGCTGCTTCCCCCTCCCCACGCCGCTGGCATTCCACCAGCTGGACGGCTCCACAGCGGGGGGGAAACCAGCCACGCTACAAACCGAGCCGGTCACCCTGCAAATGGGCACTCACACCGAGCGCACATCGTTCGTAGTCACGCCCATCGGACGGCCCATTGCAGTCCTGGGGATGCCATGGCTCGCGAAAAACAACCCGCGGATCAACTGGGCGACCCGCACCTTCACATTCGGCGACGGCGAGTATCGAGCACCAGTACCAGCTGGCAAAAGCAACCCCACGGTAGGACGAGCGGAGGCGACCACACAAGACAACGCCGCTACCACTGCAGACCTACCGGAACAATACGCCGACTTCTCCGAGGTCTTCGGAGAAGCAGAGGCAGACCAACTACCCCCCCACCGCAAGACGGATTGCCGAATCGACCTACTGCCCGACGTCCCCCTACCTAGACCAAAGATCTATTCGATGACCCCGAAGGAGATGGCAACCCTCCGGGAGTTCATCGATAAAAACCTAGACAGGGGATTTATAGAGCCAGCATGCTCACCGGTCGGAGCCCCCGTCCTATTCCGGGAGAAGAAAGACGGGACCCTACGGCTCTGTACCGACTACCGGGGCCTAAACGCGGCTTCCCTGTCCAACAAATACCCCTTACCCCTGGTGAAGGACATGCTCGCCCACCTGTCCACGGGCAAAGTCTTTTCCAAATTGGACCTGCGCGAGGCGTACTATCGCATCCGAATCAGGGAGGGGGACGAATGGAAGACGGCGTTCAACTGCCCCCTAGGCGCTTTCCAGTACAAGGTACTGCCCTTCGGACTCGCGGGGGCCCCTGGGGTGTTCATGCAGCTCATCAATGAGGTACTGCATGAACATCTGTTTAAAGGGGTCCTGGTCTACATCGACGACGTCCTTATTTACACAAAAACATACGAGGAACACGTAACCTTAGTCAGGCAAGTCCTCGACAAGCTCAGAAGGGCGCAGCTCTATGCAAAGCCCACAAAGTGCGAGTTTCACAAAGACCGCCTAGACTATTTGGGGTATCGAATCTCCGGGGACGGCATCGAGATGGACCCCGCAAAAGTCGAAGCGGTACTAAACTGGGAGCGGCCCCGCAACAGACGGCAACTACAGAGCTTCCTGGGATTCGCGAATTTCTACAGGTCCTTCGCCCGGGGGTTCGCTGAGATAGCCCTACCCTTAACGGACCTCCTCAAAACCAAAGGGGTGGGGGACACCAGACGCGCCAAGAACCCAGGCACAGTGCTGAATTGGACTCCCGCGTGCCAGACCGCATTCGACAAGCTGAAAGCGCTGTTCACGACGGAGCCAATCCTCGCGCACCCGGACCCAGAACGGCCGTTCGTGGTCCAAGCCGACGCCTCAGACTTCTCCCTGGGAGCCATCCTCCTACAAAAAGACTCCACGGGGCTCCTGAAACCATGCGCCTACCTGTCAAGGAAGTTCTCCGAGACAGAGAGGCGATGGCACGTCTGGGAGAAAGAAGCCTTTGCGGTGAAATCGGCACTAGAAACATGGCGTCACCTACTCGAGGGAGCCACCCAACCATTCGAGGTCTGGACGGACCACCGGAACCTCGAGGCCCTACGAACGCCTAGACGCCTTAGCCCAAAACAGGTCCGATGGGCACAATTCTTTAGCCGCTTTGATTTCCAGTTGAAGTTCATGCCGGGCAAGAAGAACTTCCTGGCCGACGCCCTCTCCCGGCTGCCCCAAGACGAAGAGCCCGCCCCAGACACCATTGGGACGGTCCTATCCGCCTCGCAACTGGGGATGGCCGTGACCACCCGAAGCGGCGCACGGAGGCAGCTCGACGCTACGGCGCAGCCGACGGCGGGACAACCGGCGACGGAAAGAAGGCAACCGCAACTACCAGGGGGAATGCGCACGGACCTCGCCGCCGCCCTCAAAACCGACCCCTGGTTCCTGGCAAACCCCAACAAGGTAACGATGGCGCAAGACCTAGCATGGGGGGAAGGCAGAATCTACGTCCCGGACTCGCAACGCCAGGCGATCTTGCATAGGTCACACGACGCCAAGCAAGCGGGACACTTTGGGTTCCTCAAGACCCTACACCTAACACGGCGGCAATTCTGGTGGCCCGCGCTCAGGCGAGACGTAAAAACCTACGTGGCGTCCTGCCCAACGTGCGCTCGGGCCAAACGGGCACCAGGCAAACCCGCGGGGCTATTGCAACGGGTGGCAGAACCCTCCCGCCCATGGGAGGAAATCTCTATGGATTTTATAGTGGACCTCCCACCCAGCCAGAAGAAAACGGCCATTTGGGTGGTGAAGGACTACTTCTCAAAGCAGGCCCACTTCATCCCCTGCACGTCAGTCCCATCCTCACAACAACTAGCCAAACTCTTCCTCATCCACGTGTACAGGCTACACGGATGTCCCGCACGTGTGGTGACCGACAGGGGCACACAGTTCACCTCCAAATTCTGGCGGGCCTTCTTGAAGCTGACGGGGACCCAACAGGCCCTGTCTACGGCTTGGCATCCGCAGACGGACGGAGCCACTGAGGTTCTTAATGCCACCTTAGAGCAATTTATACGATCCTATACGAACTACCACCAGGACGACTGGGCTGAACTGCTCCCGTTCGCCGAAGTCGCATACAACAACGCCGTCCACACGAGCACGGGAAAAACCCCGTTCGAAGTGGTCTCGGGGCGCGACTTCGTCCCCATACCGGAGCTACCTCAACCCCCGGAACCCCAGGTGGACGCCAGCGACTGGGGACGGAAGATCGCGGAAGCATGGCCAGTAATCACGGCGGCGCTGAAGGAGGCACAGGCTGCTTACAAAGAGCAGGCCGACAAGCACCGGCGCCAACAACCGACGTTCCAGGCGGGGGACATGGCCTATCTCTCCACCAAGTTCCTAAAGTCAACCCAACCCTCGAAAAAACTGGGGCCTAAGTACATCGGGCCGTTCCGAGTCACGCAAATAGTGAACCCGGTAGCAATACGCCTGGACCTGCCACACAACCTCCGGAGGCTCCACCCGGTGTTCCACACCAGCCTCCTAAAACCGGCAACCACCTCCCGATGGCACCCAAGCACGCCTCAGCCCGCACCGCTTATGATCGACGGGCAACACCACTTCGAGATAAGGGACATCCTCGACTCACGCAAGCAACGAGGAACCCTACACTATCTGGTCAGGTGGAAACACTTCCCCCACCCGGAATGGGTGGCGGCGCACAACGTTAAAGCGCCTGACCTGACCAGAGCATTCCACCGGGCATACCCCGACAAACCGCAATCAAGGTCAGCAAAACCAACCCCCCCCCCCGCAGGCCTCCCCCCGCCTCCCGTGCCCCAAGGGAAGGGGCCCCCCCCAAGCCCGCGACTTGGGTGGACCTTCCCCCCCCCGGGACTCACTCCCCCCGCCCCGGGCCCACGGGGTGGTGACAAACGATCGCCAGCACCCTCCCCCCGCCCCCTGGCCGCGGGGGAGTGGCAAGCAAGTCAACAGGGCAACCTGGGGGCAACGCCCAGGAGACACAACAAAGGCGACGCACTCCAAATAAGCAAAAAAGGGCCCTACCTGGAGCTGAGCAGCACCCGACCAGCCACGCCTCTCGCCTCGCCGAACTGAGCCAAACAAACAGGGTGTGGTTGGAGCATGCGCACGCCAGGTCAGAACCCGAGCATGCGCACCATGGACACACCCTGGGAAGGCACGTGGTAGAGGGAGGAGCAAAGGGAGGGGCGACAACTACTCCGGCGGGAACTTTGAAAAAAAAAAAAAAAAAAAAATGGCGTTTTGACAGCTCCATGGGGGAAACCCAGAAACCCGGGGGAGAACACTATTCGGAAAGGGGGCAGTATGTCATGAGTGCCGTTGAGCTAAAGTAATCAGCGCAATGGCACTCATGACAATGACAAGGAAATAGGTGAAGGGGTACAAGTTAAGTAGCCATCAACCCACAACGACTAACGGCTAACAAACAATAGATAAACGGATCACGGAGCCACCCAAGCCATCAGCAGCAATACCACGGGGATCGCCCAGCTGAAAGCAATCAGCAGAAGAATGAAAACCTGAGGATGGGCGATCCTAGAAACCCTCAACCAATGGCAGGGCAACGCATGGGACAAAGGGGGGTGACGTGACCGAGAGCGAGGGGGCGCTGACCGGCGCGGGGTATTTAAACCCCGCACCGGCGCGCTCCTGTCACTCTCAGCTTTTTCTAACAACGTTGTACCTATCCTGAAATAAACCAGAGCCTGCTTTGCAACCCAGTGTCTGAACGTTATTCAGAGGTAGGCAGCGCATGACATGGAAGTTGATTGCTGTGACAGCTACACAAGGAATTGTGAGTTCAGAAGAGTTGAACAGCAAAACATTTATGAATCCTGAATCATTCATGAATATCGTAAGTTGAGCTCTTAGAATCAGTAGTCCGTATAGCTGTGTCATAGTGTAATCCTATACGTGTGTATTCAAACTGTGGAAAGTAAGGAAGATGATCTCGATGGAGATATACAGAAGCTGTGGTCTAGGAAAAAAGGGCTAAAGCATTTTTAAAGTCCATGATGTCCACATAACATCTGGAAGTGGCTGAGACAGATACCTCCCTAATTCACTCTACTATAAGACAGAGAAGGAGGTCTAGCACAATCAGACTTGCAAAATTCTGTTCTTAGAGCCATTCTCAATAAAAATAGTTTCAGCTTTCCTGGGGAGCTGATTTCCTGGTGGGACTGACACAAAATTAAAGACAGTACTCCCAAATGAATGGATGTAGGTTTAAAACTTTAAATGATTCACATGACATTAGCAAACCAAGTTATAAACATTTTGTCAAAGAAAGAAGGAAGTATGACAATACTTTCTTAACCCACTCAATGTCATTTAATGGCTATAATTGTTATTTTCAGATCCATCTATAACTGACAGGATGTGGAGCTTGTACTCGGGACGAGAAGAATAGCAGAAGACGGCTAATAGCAGAAGACAGCTATTACCTCAGTGTGAACGAATTGCAGGAGGTAAAACAAAAAGAAAAACAGAAACAAACATTTGGGGTCTGCGTAGTCCTTGGAAAGTAGACAGGGCAGTGGCGTAGTGCCAGCTTCCTTTATTGACACCAACCCCCATCATGTGTGCCATGCAGAAAGAGCAGTACCAAAACCTCACTTCCCACCCACCACACTTTGATGCAAGTTCTGATCCAATGCACTGTATTTATTAACAGTCTGACTTAATGAGTGTTTTTCTTTTCCCTGCACAAAGTCTGCTATACTATTAATGCATGGACTAGCTATGGAAGGTAGTGTCTGGGTATCAGATTTACCCCACCAGAGCCTGGGCTTCATACTAGCAGATGCTGGGTATGATGTGTGGATTGGAAATAGCAGGGGAAACTTCTGGTCAAGAAGACACCAGCACCTTACAGTTAACGAAACAAAATTTTGGAATTTCAGGTTAGTATTTAAGATGGAACACTTGAATCACTGTTCCTTAGTTGGACTGCATGTTGGGCTGCATCTCAAGAGTTCTCTGATGACAAGGAATTGGTGGTGCCTCTTCAGGACCAGGACAAATGGGACCTTTGGGCTTTTGGTTAGGAAAATGGAATTCCTGTAGACCACAGACACTTAAACCTCTTCGCCTTTCAATCCTACTCTTTGGATTATGGGCAAGCCTACAGTATGGATCTACTATGCAATCATATAGAAACTGATATGAATCTTTTAAAGCACAGTGACTTGGGTGGCATTTTGTTTTTTATTAATTTTTCTAAATGGGCTGAGTGAAAATGTTACTGTTTCGAAAGCAATGCTATCTGAAACAATAACATTTAACAGTTTTTAAGAAAAGCAAACAGCAGCTTTGACAAATGACCTGACCTTTGCATCAAGCACATTATTTGAGAGTGTCAAGCACATCTGCCTAAAAAAAATCCTTAAAGATTTCTGCATGAGGAAATAGCAAGTGAACAGAACCTGCTTTGATTAAGATTTGTACCACAACAGGGCTGTAAATCTGTCATCTGGCTTGTTACTTGTAGCAGTAAAATAATACACTGTCACAAATTTGACTTTTTTTACATTCTTCTTCCCATTCTATCCCACCCATACAGTGTAAATATAAGATAAAGTTTGTTTTGTGTTTTAACTCAGAATAAACTCAAATAGACCAAAGTTAAAATAGTTAATGTTTTTCCCCCCCTGGTATTCTTTAATGGATTTTGCTTGACTATGTGAGGTTTGGGGATCTTTTTTATAGATAAAGGATGAGATACAGAAGGAAAAGAAAGGGTTATAAAGTGGGTATTGGGATTAAATTTAAAATAGATACTGTACATTGCTATTTCTGGTGTCCCTTAATGGATTTTTGCTGGTTAAGATGAAGTTTTTAAGACTTGTTTATAAATAAGGAGATGAGATATGGGATGAAGAGATCCTGTGTTGTTTTTTAAGAGAAGGTGATGAGTTGTTAATTTTTTTAAAAAATACTTGCTGTGATGAGGGGGAAAAGTAACTTCTTTTTCTTCCTTTTCCTTCCTCTTTGTTTTTATCTTTTTTATCTTTTTTATTTTCCCTGCTATACTTATAAAAAAAATTCTTCTTTTTCTTTTCCTTTGCATGTTATATTCTTTTTTTCTTAATTTGTGATAGTTTCTATTAGTTTTTATTTGTACAACTGTAATCTCAAATAAAATTATTTTATATATAAAAAAGAAAACTTTCCCATGATCTGAAAGTGCCCGGTGTGGTGGCTTCTGTGAGCTGGTGTCCTCCCCCAGCCAAAACATTGTCTATTCTTCTTTTTCGCCTTCTTTTCTCTCTCAGCTTTTATGCAGAAGTTTGCTAAACTAAGGCATTTATTTTACTCAGTTAGAACTGACCACAGATTCCAAACACTTGTGAGATGTTTTATTTACTTATTTGTTAGATTTATATCCTGTCTTTCCTGCAGGAGCCGAAAGCAACAGACAGAAGCACGCCAGCCTTCAGGTTTTTTCCACAACAACAGTGAGGTATAGGTTGAGATGAGGGAGTGGCTGGCCCAAAGTCACCGAGTGAGCTTCTGTAGCAGAGGGCCAGACCTGGACCTGGACCTCACTACTCTACACTGGCTATTTTAGAAAGGGACGTCTGGCTGTCGTCGCACGGTTTTACTGTCCCACCTGAGTTCAGCAGCAGCGACGGCTGCCTGGTCTGGGGGAAACGTGGCTTTAAGAAAGTTTCTAAATGCTTGGTCAGCAACTGTGGTCCCCCCCTGTTGCTGATGGGGGGGGGAGTGCAAAACCTTTCAGATCTGAATGGCTTCAGTGTTGGAAAGATACATTTATGGCCCCAATTATGAGTGGATTAAAGACCTGAAGTTACGCATGGCTTTTGTAAGAAATGCTCAGAGACGTAGATTATGCAAGGGTGACTGCAGTGAAATGAGGTCATTCTTTATTGAAATTATTGTATAAAAACGTGCATGTGCATAAAAATGTGCATATCTATCTATCTATATGTACACAGTGTACCTATATATCTTTTGTATTGCTTTCTTTTTTTCCTTTGCTTTTTTTTCCCTTCATGAATGTTTTATTTTGATCAACATATATGCATAGAATATTAATCAAATAATAAATAACACTTTAGTAAATCAGGCCCCCCCCGATGCCCCCCTGCTTTGAATTAGAAATACTTTAATTCTTCAAAAAGCATTTAACGCCTGGGTTTCCCCTTAAGCGCTGGATTAGGGTGAGATTGGTGTGTTGTGGGCTGTATTGGAAAGTTTAGCAGTGGCGCCAGGTCAATTTTGTTGTTTGTTTTAGTTCGGCTTCAAGTTTTAGTTCTGGTTCTGGTCCTAGTTCTAGTTCTGGTTCTGGTTCTGGTTCTGGTTCTAGGGTTAGGGTTAGAGTTTTAGTTTTACTTTCGTTTGTAGTTCTAGGGTTCTAGCTCTAGGGTTCCAGCTCTAGTTCTAGGGTTCCAGTTCTAAGGTGTTCTAGGGTTTGAGCTCTAGTTCTAGTTTGAGGGTTCTAGCTCTAGGGCTCTAGTTCTAAGGTTCTAGTTCTAGGGTTCTAGGGGGTTCTAGAGTTCTAGTTCTAGGGTTCTAGTTTTAGTTTTGGTTCTGGTTCTGGAGAACTAATTTTCTATACGCTAATTCTCTATACTCTAGTTTAGAACTAGAACTAGTTTAGTTTCTAGTTCTAGTTCTAGGGTTCTAGTTCTAGTTCTAGTTCTAGGCTTTTGGTTTTAGTTTTGGCTCTGGTTCTAGTTCTAGTTCTTTAGGGTTACTTCTAGTTTTAGTTCTTGTTATGGTTCTACTTCTGGTTCTGGTTTTAGTTCTGGTTCTGGTTCTATGGTTAGGGTGTTAGTTCTAGTTCTAGTTCAAGTTCTAGTTCTAGGGTCCTGGTTCTGGTTTTGGTTCTAGGGTTAGGGTTAGGGTTTTAGTTCTAGATTTAGTTCTTAATAGGGCCAGTGTTTTAATAAAGAGACTTAATAGGACCAACGTTTTAATAAACATTTGAAATAAATAAAATTAAATAAAATTAAAAAATAAACACTGTCTGAGACACTGGCTCTAAGTGTTAAGCAGCTGTTTTGAGATCAAAGTGGGCCATTTCAATCCTTTTGGAAATATTTTGAACCCAAAGTAGAGTGCTTCCACCTTGAAACAGCTGCCTCGTATCCAACACACTCTGAATGATCACAACAGCCCATTTTGTGCTGTAAACTGACCATTGTGTACCTAAAACAGGACATTTTGAATCTGAACTGGTGCCAACAGGAACTGTTTTACAAACAAATATTGCCCAGGGGCAGCTTCCAATATTGTTCATTTTTACTATGCTTGCTGGAGCCGGTGGTGGGGGTGGTAAGGGTTGAGAACCTACAAGATGAGAAATGAAGCAGTGTGATGGCAACCCTGCCCTTTTGAACACTGATGCACCACAATGCTCTGTCTGCCATCTTGCAGTTTGGACACCCCCATGGACACTGCTGGCTGGAGCTAATAGGAATTGTACTTTCAGAACCATCTGATTTCCATCCTTGATATAAGTCTAATAGAGCAGACTGAGGGACCCAGCTCAGCAGTAGACGCCATGCTGATACATAGGCCTGCACCAGCAGATGACTATCTCTGTCACTTCTTTTCTGTATATTTGACCAGTAGTTCACTAGCTAGAAGGACAAGCTCATAGGAAGATCTTTTGCCCCCTCAGACTGCAAGCTTAATAGGAGGTGATTTAGAAACTGTCACTTTAAATTTACTAGTTTCTCCATTTTTTTAAAAAAATGATCTATTTTATTTATATGGCTGCCCAACTCACATACAGTCACTCCGAGTGGCATACAAAATTAAAATCCACAATATAAAAAAAAACATCGATCCCCCCACCCCCCAATATGAATCTTTCAAAATAGAGCAAAGCATGTTGACTTGGGCGGCATTTTGTTATTTCATTATTGTTTTCTAAATGGGCTGAGTGAAAATGTTATAGTTTCTAAAGCACTGCCCTCCAAAAACCTTAGAAAAGCAAACAGCATCTTTGACCTATGACCTGACATTTGCACGAAGCACATTATTTCAAAATGCCAAGCATATCTGTCTAAAATAATCTTATTTAAACATCTCATTAACATTTCTGGATGTGGAAATAAGAACTGAACAGAACCTGTTTTGATGAAAATTTGTACTACAACAAGACTATAAATCTCTCATCTGCCTTTTAATTTATAGTAGTAAAATAATGCACTGTCATAAATGTGACTTTTTTTACATTCTTCTTCCCATCCTGTACCACCCATACAGTTTAAATATAAGGTAGAGTTCATTAACAAGGAGGGTCATTTTGTCCCAAACTTTCCATTGTGAAAGAACTGTAGCTCCACCTTATTCCAACATAATCTATATTCTTTCTGCTCTGCTTCTATTCACTTAGCTCACCGTTCTGAATGTGGCAGGTTGGACTCTCCAAAGAACTGATATCCTCTGGTAAGTTCCATTGAGCTGTCCAGGATGAGTATAAATGCAACATAAATGTATATTACATGGCATATCTCTTTGATGAATGATGTATAGAAAAAAATGGCTATATCTGCAGATAGATTTTCATGGATTTTCTCTGTCTATACACCAATTACTGAATTGGACAGAGGCTCAAATTACACATAAATATCTATTTTAAAAAGCAATTGAATGGGTACTTTTTAAATAAATTAAATTAAATTAAATTAAATTAAATTGTAAGCTTATGAATCAGAATTACTGTGACTGCTGATTTAAATTCCTGCAATTCACTTCTGTGTGAATGGTATAGTTAATTAATGAAAAACAGAATGCTGCTGGGTACAGTCTACATTTTGATAATAATGTAGAAAACGTGAGGAGAAAAATGGGTGGTTCAGTGGTCACCATGCATTCCAAGCAAACCTTTATGAGAATTATAATGATTTTTTAAAAAATATATTCACAAGGGGACCAAATTGTAACCCCTGTGCACCATTTTGGTTCGCCATCGCAAATGCTTTCTTAGATCTCAGAATAATTGCTGCTTTTCTCCTAAATGCTGTTTTATATCCCAGATGATAAAGTTTATATTGAAGTTTTAATGGAATTATTTCAACCTGTTGACTTTGGTGCTCATTTAGATGAAGCAAGAGAAGATCCAGTGAACTAGCTTCTGGATTCAATTCAAGGTGCTAGTAATTACCTATAAAGCCCTTCATGGCTTGGGGCTGGGCTACTTGTGGGACGTTTCTTGCTGGTTGTATTTACTCATCCTGTTAGGTCTGACAGGAGAGGTATGCTTTGGGTCCCATCTATTAGGGAGTGCCATTTGGTGAGAGCTGGGAATGAGCCTTTTCTGTTGTGGCCTCCTGGAACATCACTCTTCTGCAGATTAGACTGGCCCAACCCATAAGATCTGGTTTTGCTACTCAGCCTGGGTGTAGGTGTGTGATTAAGCCTATACCCTGGTTATGTTAATTGATGTGTTGGTTGGTTTTCTATCTCAGCTGCCATATATGTTACTTATTGATTTATTATGTTTTTGTTTTCTTTTTAATCATTGTTAACTGCCCAGAGTCATGCATTTAAGATGGGTGGCTTATAAATTGAATAAACAAACAAATAAATAAATGTTCTAATTAGAGACCATCATTACAGGCAAACCAAATATGTGGCTGCTTCCAATCTCACTGTGCTTGCTTTACTGGTCTGTATTAGTTGAAGGAAACAGTTTGAATCGAACCATGGATCCTGAAGCCAAACTGAATTCAGTAAGTAATCTCGAAACATCTTCAAGGAATTTCTCAGAACAGCCCATGGCTCCTTTCCTTCCATTGGAAGAATTTGCCTGCTGAAGCAAAGATGGCTTCAACTCTCAAGGCCTTCCAAAGCCTCATAAAGAATTAGCTACGCTGGAAGGCCTTCAGATACTGACAATCTTGTCAGAACTGAACCTGGTTGGCTGTGTGGACCAACCTGCACAATACGTCAAAAAATGGGGTATGAGGTCTTCATGCTAAGCACAATTGGGGGGCGGAGGGGGAAGGGGAAGGGAGCAATGAATGAAGACATGGCCGCCTGATTCAATTGCGGAGTTGAACCAATCTGTGCATAACCATTCTGTGTAAGGGATGTCATTAGATCTCTCCTTGCTCTCCTTGCCCATGGCATTGCAATATAAAACTTCCAGTCACTATATTGGCAAATAGACTGCGGAATACCTGTTCTAGCACAGGCCTCCAGGAATCGCTTAGGAAATCTAGAGACTTGATGTGTTGGTATGAACCAGAAGTAGACAGGAGTTTCATCACAAACTCTTTGGCATGGAAGGTAATATACTGGTATCTGGCAATGAATTATTTCAGACCTTCCTGCTCAAGATACGCCAAGAGCATTGAGGGTTAAGAGATATCTTTCTGGCACTAAGATACAGTCTTTGGAGATCTGCCTCATTACTTCATATTAATCAGGAAAAGGACAATTTGCTTAATTATTGAGCTTCCGCTGGCTAAATTCTAATGAATACAGAGGTGCCAGAGGATTGAAAGCTTTCATTAAAATAATGAATGCAGCATCCTCTCATTGCAGTGCAAGTTCCATCCCTTTCATACCTGCATGCAGCATCATGACACACACACAATAGGGGCTCACCTTGCATTGCAATGGTACAATGCTGTCTATACCAGTTGTCCCCTCTTGCCCCCCACTCCCACAGAACCTCGATGAATATAAGATGCTTTTTTTTAAAAAAAAGGTTGTTTTAAGAAACTGATTTCTCACTGTGTGCCAGCCATCCATCCATCCATCCATCCATCCATCCATCCATCCATCCTTGATGTTAATCTGATATAATGGCCTATAACTACAGGTACGCTAAACTGATCTTGTTGTCTCTGTGTGTGTTTGTCTCTGTCTTCTTTGCTCTCTCTAGAAACAGCTCATCCAGCATTGGGGATATCCTTTTAAGGAATACTACGTGGATACAGAAGATAACTATATTCTCAACATATTCAGAATTTCACATGGCAGAGAAAACAATTCTACCACAAGTGTGCATTCTTACTAAATTGGGTCATTTTACAGTAGCCAGATGAATGTTGCACTTGCAAAGATTGTCTGAAGCATCAGATGACTGAATGCCTTTTTGATGGCTTTTTTCAGGTCCAAAGCCCGTAGTGTTTCTACAGCATGGCTTGCTGGTGGATGCTTCCATCTGGTACCAAAATCTTCCTCATAACAGTCTGGCTTTCATGCTAGCAGATGCTGGATATGATGTCTGGCTGGGAAATAGCCGAGGGAACACCTGGTCCAGGAATCATACTTCTCTTTCTCCCTTGTTCTGGAAGTTTTGGGAATTCAGGTAGCCTGATTTTGCCTCTGCAGAGCAATGTGAACCTCAGAAGTCTCCAAATGCTGGAGATGATTCATGCTCGAAAGTTTTTGTAGTCTTCGATGTTATTATCAGTTGGGCTGCCTTCCTCTCTGATAGTCCTGGGAGCACAATCCTAGGTACTCCTGGGATTTTTTTCAGCGTCCTCAAAGCACTTCTTATTGTCTTTGCAGCTCATTACATTCATCTTTTCCTTCTTTCCTATCCTGGACAAGAACAGTACATTCCTGCATGAGATCCAGTCTACACATTGATAAGGGCTGGCCTGTTTGCTTGATTGTACCTCAACAGAAAAGAGAGCATAGAGCAGATTCTGATTTTTGGAGCAAAAATAGCCGTCTTAGGGAAAATTTAATTAATGCTGTAGTGAAATCTCCTTTGCAGTTTCTCAAAGGTTTTCATTCCCATAGTAAAGAGGCCTGTTTTACTATCTTATTCCCAGGGAGATGGAGAGTTTATTTTTATTACATATCTATTTTTCATTTTTTTGCCATCCCCATTATAGATTTTTGGTTGGCTTACATATTACAGAATGAAAACATGACATTCACACCCAAATCCTTAGCTGTCTCATAACTGAAGAAGTGCAAGAACTCTACCACTTCCAAACACACTCCAGCCATTAGGAGTTAACAACAATGAAGAGCAAATTCTCGTTCTCCTAGTTCAGTGAGCCCTACCCCCCTTCCCATGTAGACATATACCCCATCAGACAGGTTTCAGCAAAGCCAGCACAGCTGCATTTAGGCACGAGCCAAGCAATCTGAAGGGATCTCCCAAAATTTCATATTTTAAAAAACTTGTGACAGTTTTATTATAATTTCATTGATCTTCTCCATAAATTAAGCCCTTCTTCCAAGAGAAGAGAATATCTGTAGCTCAGGGTTGAACTGTGGAGTCCTTGGTGCTCTCTGAGCTTGGTTGTTTGCTTGCAGACATTTCATTACCCAACCAGGTAACATCATCAGTGCTCGGTGCTTCAGTGCATCAGTGCCCCAGTCAGGTAATGAAACATCTGCAAGCAAACAACCAAGCTCAGAGAGCACCAAGGACTCCCCATTAAGACCTTCTGTTTGGCTCACAGGGCCCTTATTAATTGATTAAGATATACTTTGTTCCTGCATGCATTCTCCGCCCCATCAGGGTTTGTTAGGCACCTTGGTGGCATTCAGCTGTTATTCTCTGTTAGCACTTGCCAAATACAGCCCCTATAGCTTCCCAGGCTTTTGGTCTCACCTTGTCTAAACCAGCCCTAACAGTTAACCATTGGCAAGTTGGAAAGGTATGCCTTTAGTTCTCCATCTTGAACCCCTGTCCTTTACTTTATTAGAGATCGGGGCAGTTTGGGGCTGGTTAGGAGGCATGGCTTGATGGCCACATCCTCCATGGGACTCCTTTTGTGAATCTGCCCTAACACACTCTCAGAATTGGAAAGGCTGAAGATCCTCTCCATGCATGAAGTTTAATGAGGACATTCGTTCTTGTTTCCAGTTACGATCAAATGGCTGAATTTGACCTTCCAGCATGTATAGACTTTGTTCTGCAGGAAACTGGTCAGCAACAACTTTATTATATTGGCTATTCAGAAGGAACCACCACTGGTAAGTTCAGAAGCTGCCCGACCTTGTGCTAAGGGGCTGTTCTTGTCTAGGGCTGCAATCTTAGGTATATTTACCAGAAAGTAAGTCCCACTGAACTCAAGTAAACTTTCATATAAATATGCCTGCTCTGAATATATTTGCTTGGAAGTGCATATAGTTTGTTTTAGCGGCAGTTGCTCCCAGTCAAGCAAGCCACAACTTGCAATTGTTATCAAAGGCTTGCATTTTCAAGCCCTCATGGCGTGGACAACACATGGCGTTGAAGAACACGAATAGACACGTTTTCTATTGGCCGGAGGCCACACCTGCCTCTCTTTCTTTTGGGCAGCCAAGGTTTACAGGGGGCAGAGTGAGGTAGCAACATCACTGAGGAATAAGTTAGGGTCCATCTTGTTCCTCCTCTGTGCTTTTAGCGGGGTGTTAAGTGTATCAGAAATAAATTTTATTTCACTAAGCAGAAGTTTCTTGGATGTTAAAACTCTGTTTGTCTCTTCTTTTCCCCCTCCTCAGCTTTTATAGCTTTTTCATCCAATGCACAACTGGCCTCCAAAATCAAACTGTATTTTGCTTTAGCTCCAGTTGCTACGGTTAAACATGCCAGAACGCCTTTAGCCAAACTTGCAGCTCTTTCTGAAACAGAAATTGAGGTATGTGAATGGGGTGCCATCAGCCTGTGAGCACTCATTATATTAAATTGTAGGATTCAGAATCTGGTCATTATGGCAGGAGCCAACTTAGGTCCTGCTGCAGTCTGAGATCACAGGACATTTCCTTCTCGTTGAGCACTGGAATCTCTCTCTCTCTGTCACACACACACAAACACACACAAACACACAAATGCATGCACACACACACACACACACACACACACTTAGACTCATTCAGAGCATCCATGAATACTGCATGCAGGGACAAGCCATATCTTAACCAACTAATGAGGGCCCTGTGAGCCAAACAGAAGGGCTTAATGTGGAGTCCTTGGTGCTCTCCGAGCTTGGTTGTTTGCTTGCAGACGTTTCATTTCCTGACTAGGGCACTGATGCACTGATGATACATACATACGTACATACACATACTGTATATACTCATTCTGAGCCAATGTAATACTGAAACAGGAGGTCTTTCCTGCATATGTTGCATTGGGTTCCTTAAGGCTATATCTACAGAACTGGGGGTGGGGGGTGGTTGCTGCGGGGAGTGATCCTGTGTATTTAATACACACCTCTCTGAAATTTTGCAGCTCTTATTTGGAAAAAGAGACTTTTTGCCCCAGACGTATTTTGGTTCTTTGGTTGCTGGTGAATTGTGCAGTCAGGATTCATTGGCATCTGTTTGTGGCAACCTCTTATTTGTGTTCTGTGGATTTAATGAGAAGAACCTGAATATGGTGAGTACCATTTTTTCTGTATGATGTTCCACTTCAACTTCCAGAATTTATGCTGGCTAGGGAATTCTGGGAGTTGAAGTCCACACATCTTAAAGTTGCCAAGTTTGAAAAACAGTGGATTAGGGCGTGGAGTTTTATTTGTTCCGAAGATACACTCTTCTTAGATTACTTAACTAACATAAAGGAGACACTACTAAGTAGCCTTCTTTCTACAGATCAAGGGCAAGCATGCTTTGAGCTGGGGGCCCATTTGGAATATTAGCAACGCTTGTTGGTGCATTCACAGAATGGCTGCCACAGCATACATGGATAACCCCAAGACACCAATTAACCTGGAGACAAATTGAGGAGCTTTCTTTTTGTCACTCCCTCCAGCTCCCTGGGTGACTCTTTACCACCCAACTGACTTTGCTGTGTTTTTCTCTGGGCCTACTGGTATGTCTCCAAACAAAATGCAGCAATCTGCCATTTTCTTTTTCAAAGAATGTTAATGGATTCCTCCAGATGTGTTGTTGTCAATAAAAATTATGCTAGAGGTGGGTGCTTTACATTCCAGCATACCATCCATCCATCCATCCATCCACCCCCAAATTAAATCATATTCTTTTTTTAAAAATGGTGGTTCTGGCAGCATGGTGGGCACCAAGGGAGATGCCTGTAGACATGTTAGGGACTATGACATCTTCTCACAGTGGTACAGAAGCTACAGAAGAATATCCCACCAAAGCAAACCATTGTTTCTGAAAATGGCCAAACATCCTCAGGGAAGCCAACATCCAGGACTCAAAGGCAACTCTTGTCTTTCCTTCTTCTTTCCCACTAATAAGTATTCAGTGACATACTACCTTTGAATCCAGAGGGTTTGTAATAATATCATGAACGCTATTCATCAAAACATCCATCCTCTTCCATACATTTATTTCATCCACATTTATTAAGTCCACATTTAAGCCAGCGGCCATCACCACTGGCACTTGCCATATAATTATGCCATTTACACAGTGTGGGGAGCATCTAGTAAGGTGGTTGGCTCTTCTTCACTGGATGTTTCCAAAAGAATCTGGGGTAGACTTTTGTTGAGGATGTTTTAATTTGGATTCCTTCCGTGAGAAATGAGTTGGCCTAAATGGCTTCCATTATTTTATTTACCGGCTTACGTGTCGGAGCATCTTGATTTTCATTGGAAGAGCATGAATGAGATGAAGGGAGAAATTACCTCTTTCTACCCTTTTCCATATGAGGTATGATAGAGATACTCAATTTCCATCGAGTTTCCTTATTTTGGTCACTTTTCTCCTTTTTTTCATTTCTATAGGCTTTTGAGTGGGCTTTCAGCCTATTGATAAGGAATCATATATTAGCTTACAGTACATTGGTTTATTCAATCATGGCTTTGCTATTGTAAACCTCCCAGAGTCCCTCCTTTGGGGGGAGATGGACGGTGATAAAATTTGATAAATAAGTAAGTAAATAAATAAATGGCTTATTGAATAAACAAACATTATCTGGGCTTGTATAGTGCAAACCATGGATAAGCAATTTCAGTCCCTCCTTTTCTGGAGCAGAGATACTTTAAAGACTCTTGGTCTTCTCTGCCACAAGCCATGGTTTGCAATCCATAATGGTTATGTTTATGCAGCATCATAAAACCAAAGAAAGAAATCACGTGATTCCTTAGTACAACAGAGAAACGGAGCTAAAATTAGCTTGGTTGCACAAGAGAGAATGTACAAGATGTCTTTTTCTTTTTTTCAGAGCCGAGTTGATGTGTATGCATCACATTTTCCAGCTGGTACATCTGTGCAGAATATGATCCACTGGAAACAGGTAGATGCCCTGAAGTAAATTGCTACCCTGATAAGGCATAATATGTTATGCTTTAGGAAATTATAGGATGGATAAATGGCCTTTCTTGATAGTTATAAAGGGTTATTCCTTTGCTGATAGTATCCAATTGACACCTCAACCCGGAGCTGCCCACATTATGCTGTCTTGGTTGTCACAGTGTCTGAACCTGTGCAGGTCTAGATGGGGAGAAACAGACTCAGGTCAATCCTGACAATCCTGAATGGCTATGGATATTTCCCCCCCCCCCATTTCTGGGGTCTTTCCGTCTTTAGTCTTGGATGAGAGAGCCCTTCCCCATTCATGAATGGTGCACAATCTGGGGGTTGTCTTGAACTTCAGCTCTTGCTCAGAGAAGGCCTTTGCACAGATGGATCTAGTTTGCCAGGTGTGCCCGTTGCTGAATTGGAAGGCCCTTAGCAGTTACTCACATCTAGTCACCTCACAAATGGATTACTGCAATGCACTCTAAATGGGGCTGCCCTTGAAAACCACCTGGAAGCTCCAGCTACTCCAGAATATGGTGGGACAGGCAGTGATGAGCAGACTGGAATATGCCCATGTGACACTATTGCTCTGTGAGCTGCAGTGGTTCCCAGTTGGCTTCCAGGGGCAATTCAAGGTGCTGTTACTACCTAAACAGCCCTTCGTGGCATAGGGCCGAGTATTTGAAGAACCGCCCCTCTCTGATAGAGTCTGCCTGTCCATAAGACAGAGTGGGTGAGCTTTAGGTGCCTTCCATTAAACATCTACTGGAACCTGGGGAATGTGCCTTCTCTATCACAGCACCTGCCCTCTGGAAGAGCGTCCCCCCCAGAGTCCTTTATGGCTCCTGATGACATTAGGGAATTCACTGAACACTTGGTGGTTCTCCCAGGCCTTGGGGCAGGGTGTTGGCTCCTGGATGCATATGATTGAGTTTTTTATTTTTTTGTACTGCTCTTTGTTTTTTTAAAAATGCAAACTGCCCAGAGTCATTTGGAGTTAGGCAGCCTCTAAATTGTATAAATACAGGTAGTCCTCAGCTTATGAGCACAACTTAGCTACCTTCTGTAGCTAAGTAAGGCAGTTGTTAAGTGAGTCATGCCTGATTTGATGACCTTTTTCCCATGGCCATTAAATGAATCACCACAGTTGTTAAGTGAATCACCTGGTTGTTAAGCAAACGTGGCTTCCCCCATTTACTCTGCTTGTCAGAAGCCAGCTGGGATGGTCGCAAATGGAGATCATGTGATCCTGGAATGCTGCAACTGTTGTAAATACATGCTGGTTGCCAACTGCCTGAATTTTGATCATGTGACTGCAGGACACTACGATGGTTGTAAGCGCAAGAACCAGTCATAAGTCACTTTTTTTGGCGTTGTAACTTCAAACAGATGGTCCTAAGTCAAGGACTACCTGTACATAAGTCAGTCAGTCAGTCAGTCAGTCAGTCAGTCCCTGGTCAAATTTTGTATCAGCCATGAAGTTGCTAGATGGCTTTAGGAAAGACATCTTCTTTCAGCCTCCCTATCCCCACCCTTATGTTTCTCAACCATAAAATAGATTAATGATGGTAACTTACTGGATTTTTGCTAATGGCAAAATAAAGCACAGGGAATCTGCTTGAGAGGCCAACAGAAATATTAACAGATAATGATGATCAGCAGCAACTGCAGGGGGATGGTCAAAAGAGGCAGGATGGAAGATGCAGTGTGATGATACAAGTTCTGCCCATGTTGTACATAAATGCGATATTATTATTATTAAATATATTACTATTACATTATGTTGATGTACATACAAAAAGAGGTGCCTTGTTTGCCACCTTGCCTGTTTCAGCATCCTGCCCCCCTCCATGGACACTGCTGCTGATTTAAAGTACAGGTAGTCCTTGTTTAGTGACTGCCTTGTTTAGCAGCCATTTAGTTATGATGGGATGAAAAAGAAACTTTACAACCGATCCTTGCATTTACGACCTTCACTGGTCTGTAAAGCAAAGGAAAGCTGAAGTAAGATCATAAGCACAGTTGAGGTTTCATGTAGTGACTGCTTCACCTAATGATCGCATTGCCAGTACCAATTGTGGTTGCTAAATGAGGACTACCTGTAATCTTAGAACCTGTGTTCATCCTGTGAAATTTGATGAGTAACAGACCATTATAACGTCATAGCGTATGTTCTCATTCTGCTTTTCAAAGTGTTTTGGTATGCAAGGTGAGCAGCTACTTATAAGCAATCCAAATAAGCTGTCCAAGGCATCCTACTGAAATCCTATTGAGTTCAGTGAGGCTTCCCAGATTCGGTGCCTTCCAATTGTGTTGGTTGACAGCTCCTATAGTTCCCAGGCAGCATGATGCAAAGTGGGGGTTTTGAAAATTATAGTCCAAACACTTACAAAGCATAGTTGGCTCAGGAAGCTGGTTTATTAAGGGGCCAAAATTGCAGGCCAAATTTCGCAGTGCTTTAAAACAGAGATTAAAGCATCTTTAAAGCACAGATAGAGATATGGGATTGATTGTGGATTCATTATTGGCTCCTGAAGAAGTGTGTATCTGTGTTCAGACCCTTCTGTGATGATTTGTTGAGTGGTTTAAATTGTTATTATATCACTGTACAGCCCTGCGCCATGCATAGAGTAGGCTGACCATATGCCCTGTTTTGAACGGGACAGTCCCGTTTTTTTAATATTTCCAGACTGTCCCGTCATTTTAATATAAATGTCCATTTTGTCCCATTTTCTTAAAAACCTTACTTAAACATTTGAAAGTTCCAACGAACCTGTCAGAATGCAGTCTGACTTTGAGTGGAAGGAGGGGGAGCTCAGCAGAAACAGCAGGAAAAAAGCCGCAGAGCTCAACCCGGCAGGAAACCTAAAAAGAGAAAAACAGGATCAGCTGATAGGCGGTGATCAAAGGGTGAGCCGATTGGCTCCTGCCTTGAAATGGTGGGAAGAAAAGAACATCAAAGCACAGCCAGAGGAGGAACAGCTTGTCGGGGCAACCGTTCACTAGACTCTCCAGCCCAGCCTTGCCTCTCGCAAATGAAGGAATCCGAAGATTCCCAGCCTAAGAAAACTGGAGGAGTTCCTGCCTGCTGATCCAGCCCGTCACCCAGCCCTGCCCCGTTTTGCCATCCCAATGTCCCGTTTTTGTCTCAAGGAAATATGGTCAGCCTAGCATAGAGGCAAATGATGTGACATGCCCAATGAGAGCATGACATCATCATGATGTACACAAGATAACCATTACTTGTCCTGAACATCTCTGGTTCCTTGGGAGAATCTTAGCTTTTTTTAAATCAACCTTAAACATTTTAATGAATTACTGAATACAAATAGGGGGGACCCAGCTTCACATGGAGATTAAGGACTCCCCTTCACAGACTGAATACAGGTAGATGGCCTTTACTTTCTATACAGTCTAGAGTACAATAAAAAAGTCATTCATAAAATGTATGGGCTATGCATATGAGAGGAAATGCATTCCGCTATTAAAAATTAAAACTCTTAATCTTTTCTCTCAACTTCCATATTTTTTCCTTCCTTCCATTTCTAGTAAAAAAATAAGTACATGTATTTGAGCTTTCTTTATATTTGCAGGCCGTCAAGAGTGGTAAACTTCAAGCTTATGACTACGGGAGGCTTGGAAATATGCTTCATTATAATCAGGTAAAGCATTTTCCAGGAGATGGTTAACTCAATATAGTATAGAAATCATAGTATATATTGGACGCATCTCTGGCACGGGATATTAGGTCAGCTTCTGTAACCATCTAGCTCCTGTGTGATTTCATGCTCTCCCCTCTCTTTGAAGCTGAGTCCCATTTATTATTCTCTCTCTAGAATTGCACCAAAGGAGTTCCATTCCCAGTGCTGAAGCTCAGTCAATTCTAGTGGGCTGTTTGAGAACAGCCTTATCCTGGCTCTTGGCTCCTGGGCACACATGAGCTCCCGTCCAGGAATTCAACCATTTATGCAACAGAGAGGCAGCTTTACAATGCCTCATCTCAGCAAGGTCTCTCCCTCCCTCCCTCCTTGAATCTCTGTGCAAATGATCCTAAAGTGAACTAAAAATGGATAGTTGGGGAGGAAGAGAGGAAGAACTGATTGGTTTACACTTTTTGGCCCAATGAAACTGACCACAGGTTAGATTTCAGTGGGTTTTCTCCATTGCCCCGACCCCAGTAACTCATGCATTATGTTTGATGTTATCTGTTGCGATTGGGACAGGTTATAAGTACTATAAAATAATAAATGAACACGTAAATGAATAAGTGAATGAATAAACACAATGAAAGTGGCCCCTTAATTGAGGAGCATAAATAGCTGATGCAATAGACCGTTTAAGACTGAAAGTAGTTCATGCGTGATTCTCCCTTGAAATTTGCCTTATGCATGTGTGTATCAGAAGTTCAAGTACTAGGCCTTGAGATATGGACTTTCCCTTTCCCAAATGTTCCCTTTAACCTAACAGATAACTGGCAGGTGGAAAAGGATGGGGTGTGAATGTAGGTTAACTAGGAAAAGTAAACTTCTTCCGAGGCTCAGGAGTACGGCTAGATGCATTGCATCATGCATTAGAGTGACAGGATGTTGTTCGGAAGGAATGTTAATTCATACTGAGTGTTCTACAGAACTCAAGTCAATGAATACTCAAGACTTCAGCCCATTTTCTTCCCTTTCCGTTCTTGCAAAGTTGGACACAGTTTGGCTAATGGTATCTTTGTCTGGGTCAGGACTGGTTCTCATTTTCTTTTTCATTTCTTAAAAACAGGATTCGCCTCCTGAATACAATGTATCTGCTATGACTGTACCAACAGCAATCTGGAGTGGTGGAAATGACTGGGTCTCTGGCCCTGAGGATGTTAACCAATTAATTCCCCAAATCCCAAACCTTATTTATAAGAAATGTATTACTGAATGGAACCATTTGGACCCTGTGTTTGGTCTTGATGCCCCTGTTCAAGTGTACTATGAAATCCTGAAGTTATTACAGGAGAATCCTTGAGAAATGTTTATCAGTGATGACAAGAAGTTCATTCATTACTTGTTTTCTACTGGTTTTTCCATGACCCATTTTTAATAAACTTTCAGATTACATACAAACTGAATGACCATCCAGTGAATTCATACTCCTACCTCTATAAACTGGTTTTTCGCGCATTACAAGCCTATTTGCTTGGATTCTTACATTATTCTATTTACACATTACTCCGAGTTTATTTCATCTATACAAGTGCTCCTAAATTACTTTTATTTCAAGCTCTGATTGGGATGGATCAATGGAAATTATCTCCCTAATGGAGAAAGTACAGTATAGCCAGCATTATACATAAATAATGACGAAGTGATTCCAAATAATATGTTTCCCAAATACCCAAAAGTTAAAAGAAAGCATGTGATCCGTCAGAACAGACTTCCCTATCTTGATTGTATCTGATCTGTAAGACTGCAATTCTTAGAACCAGCCTGGCTACCTGATGGTCTATATCAACATTTCCAAAAAAGTGATTTCCAGATGTTCCAGCCATATCAGAGGAAGTATGATGTAGAATATCAAGCTTGAGAATAGTTCTCTAAATTTATATTGAAAGATTCCTGCTCAAGGGCAAAGGACACTGGTACACAAGTGAAGGTGTTAAGGGATACTCCTGTACCGGCCATCAGACAGAGCTCGAAGCCTGCATTTTTTTAACAAAAGCTCTTGCCAGAAAAAGTAGGAATATATTTCAAATTGTTTTTGCATGCAGAATTGCTTTTCCTTAGAATGCATTGTGGAGCAAATGTATCATTAGATACAGAAAGGCCTGGTTGGATGGCTACATTAAGCACCCTTAGCAACCAGGAGATCCCTAACCTTTTGGGTCAGTGAGCACATTTGCAGTGCTAAGAATAGGACACAGGCACAATTACAAAATGCCATGGCACCCCCTCTAGTCACATAGGATGCTGGCTACTAACTTAGCTTGGTCTGGTCTGGTTTTGTTTTTCCTATGCAGATAGGCACAGGTCTGGCCAAAGCACTGCATTATACTCTTCTATCTTTATTTTTATTTTCTAAAAATAAATTTGGAGGACTCTTAAGCAACAGGTTTAAGCCGTGACTGAGGGGGCTTTCACAGAAATTTGGCTGGTGTGCCAGTTACGATCCTATTTAAACCAGGGTAGAAATGGTAACTCATGCCCTGATCCCCTGTCCTGCTTTGTTTTGGCCTGGGAGGACAAAACAAAGCAGGACATAGGCTGATAGAATTTTGCCAAGACAACTCACTCTGCATAACAGACACTCTCTTCCAACAACCTAAGAGACGGCTTTATACATGGACTTCACCAGATGGACAACACCAAAATCAGATGGACTACATCCTCTGCAGCCAAAGGTGGCGGACATCTATACAGTCGGTAAAAACAAGACCTGGAGCTGACTGTAGTTCAGATCATGAACTTCTTATTGCACAATTTTGGATCAGACTAAAGAGATTAGGGAAGACCCACAGATCTGTTAGATATGAGCTCACTAATATTCCTAAGGAATATGCAGTGGAGGTGAAGAATAGATTTAAGGGACTGAACTTAGTAGATAGGGTCCCGGAAGAACTCTGGACAGAAGTTCGCAACATTGTTCAGGAGGCGGCAACAAAATTTGTCCCAAAGAAAGAGAAAACCAAGAAGGCAAAATGGCTGTCTGCTGAGACACTAGAAGTAGCCCAAGAAAGAAGGAAAGCAAAAGGCAACAGCGATAGGGAGAGATATGCCCAATTAAATGCAAAATTCCAGATGTTATCCAGAAAAGACAAGGAATTATTTTTAAACAAGCAATGCATGGAAATGGAAGAGGTTGAATGGACCTTGAGAAGCATTGCTAATAACAAGGCAGCAGGAGATGACGGTATCCCAGCAGAATTGAACAAAATCTCTATGCAGGACACATCATGTGATGTGCTGGGCTTGAGGAATCCAAGGCTGGAGTTAGAATCGCTGGAAGAAACATTAACAATCTCAGATATGCAGATGATACCTAGTATACTTTGATGGCTGAAAGCAAAGAGGAACTGAGGAGCCTTATGATGAACGTGAAAGAAGAAAATGCAAAAGCTGGCTTGCAGCTAAACCTCAAAAAAACCAAGATTATGGCAACCAGCTTGATTGATAACTGGCAGATAGAGGGAGAAAACATAGAGGCAGTGAAAGACTTTATATTTCTAGGTGCAAAGATTACTGCAGATGCTGACTGCAGCCAGGAAATCAGAAGACGTTTAATCCTTGGGAGAAGAGCAATGACAAATCTTGATAAAATAGTTAAGAGCAGAGACATCACACTGACAACAAAGGTCCGCATAGTTAAAGCAATGGTGTTCTCAGTAGTAACATATGGCTGCGAGAGCTGGACCATAAGGAAGGCTGAGAGAAGGAAGATCGATGCTTTTGAACTGTGGTGTTGGAGGAAAATTCTGAGAGTGCCTTGGACTGCAAGAAGATCAAACCAGTCCATCCTCCAGGAAATAAAGCCAGACTGCTCACTTGAGGGAATGATATTCAAGGCAAAACTGAAATACTTTGGCCACATAATGAGAAGACAGGACACCCTGGAGAAGGTGCTGATGCTAGGGAGAGTGGAGGGCAAAAGGAAGAGGGGCCGACCAAGGGCAAGATGGATGGATGACATTCTAGAGGTGATAGGCTCATCCTTGGGGGAGCTGGGGGTGGTGACGACTGACAGGAAGCTCTGGCATGGGCTGGTCCATGAAGTCACGAAGAGTCAGAAGCGACTGAATGAATAAACAGCAACAATTGTCTTCAGAGGAGGGTTTTGAAGAAATGTATTTTACACTTATTCAGTGCTGTTTGCGGATTTTCTCTTTGCATGGAAGGTGTTACAGAACATTTTAAGAACCTAGTATGCATTTTCAGAGCGTGCCCCTGTGAAAATTGTCCTCTTCCATCTACTTGCCATAACATTATGGAAAACCTGAAACTTCGATAGAAGCTACATACCATGAGAATATTCAGTTTGGTCCTTCTCAGTGACTAAGATTCCCGCCTGGACCCACTGAAATTTTACTTGGGACATTTATGCTGATCAGCAGTTGCATGCTGAAGTCCTTAGCTCAGTGTTTCTCAACCTTGGCAACTTTAAGATGTGTGGACTTCAACTCCCAGAATTCCCCAGCCAGCCTCGCACTTGGGGTTATGGGGATGTCCCTTGATTTCCATACTGCAAGTTTTGAATGATTTGTCCTCATTCCACTCTTTCAAGGGCTACTTTAAACCCTGGGCTTTATCATTTCTCTTTGCCATTTAAATCTGGGGCTAGAAAGAATGATTAGATGTTGAATTAATTTAAAAAGCAGAGAATTGTTAATATTTTAAAATGTGGTTGTTGTTTTTTAATTACCTGTTCCCATTTGGCAAGCAGCTGGGTTCTGGATGCAGCTGCATCATCTTCCTCTCCCTTTTCCAACATGTTCCTGGGATTCTGAATGTTCCTCAAAGGAAAGGAGGATGCTGCAGACCAAACCTGTTTTCAAAAAAACAAGTTAGCAAGCTCCAACAATTGCTTTGGCAATTGCTTTGGCATGCCCTGGGCAACCCCCTTTGTTCTGTTTGGCGGCTTGTCTAGCTGGTTCTGATTCCACAAAAGCAAAGTTCTCAGTCTGTGTAACGTTGTGTAATCTTGTTGTTGGCCTGGGGGTGGTGGTAAACCAGATAGGAATCACAACCAGCTGAGCTAATTCTACTTTATTGTAAAGCTACATTGACAGAATCTTGCAAGTCTGAAAGTACAATTCTCCCCCTGTCTCCTTTACCAACTGAGAAACTAGGGAGGTCCCTTCTGAGCCTCTTGCCCTGTCCATTATCCAGCTGTGGGCTCAGCTGTCTCTTATCTGACTGTTCCCTTGGCAGCATCTCTTGGTCTAGTCTCCCAAGGTCTTTCCCACATATTATTACAAGAACTTTCTCAAAAGATGGAACCTTAGCAAACCCTCAGTCCGAGAATGATACAGAATAACAGTTTGACTTATGTGTTTTTTCCACTGTTAACAAACAAATCTTTATTATGGTCAAAGACCAGCATAAGGAGGATGGGGTATAGTCATATTGGCTAGTATATCTGTAAATACAGTACTCTAGTATATTAAAAGCAAGGCCAGTTTATGGCACTGGTCATCATCTGGAAAATTTTAAATGCTGCTGTGCAGAATCTGGCAACACTGTAAGTTGCAGCAGGGTTGGTATCTGATAGCAGCAGGGAGGTGTCAAATTGTCCTGCGTGCCCTGGGTATTTATCCAATAATGGTAAAATGAGGCCAGTTCAAATGTCTCTATAGTACAGGCACTGGAGGAGCACGTGCTCTGTTGTTTCTGTGTGACCAGAATCACAGGGGCCTTGTCTCTCTGGGTAAGGAATCTTCCTGTATCGGCCTTCAAGGACAGCTGAGGGGAGGGCATGACATCGTGCCAGAGTGAAGGTCCTCTGATGGTTGGGTAGCTGGAGTTTAGATATCATAGGGGAGGCAGAATACATGCTGGATTCACTGGCAACAAAAGTTGGGGACCTGGCTAAATCCAAGTGGCGCTCTGTGACTGCTACATGCTGTTTAATGAGTGCTTTGGCCTGATCATATCTCACGCTGAGTAGAAGACCTGGAGAGAAGCCCAAGGATGAGATTTTAATTGCCACTGCCTATTGCCAGGTGGACTGAAAATCATCCCTCATAGTTCATGGGGCAAGGCCAAGGGGAAAAAGGGATAATCTGAGCCAAGAGTTGCGTATGACCACCCACACCTTAGCCTCCACTTTCATGAGGCCTGTCTCTAACCTCAGGTTGGCATTTGAGACACATTTTGGGACTTGAAGGGTCGATCTTAGAAATTTAGTTTGCACAAATTCCATTGGTGCAAAACTGGAGAAGCGGCCAAGCTGGGCTCCCTACAGGAGTTGTGCTATTGGCTTGGCTTCAAATAGTTTGAGTGCTGTAGGTAGCTAGTGGCCACCTCTTGACTTGAGGTATTTCAGAATGTCAGATGAGCTCCTTTGTGCAGTTTCAGCAAAGTGGTCCCCATGGGCTTTTGTACTGCTGGCAGAACGGAGGACTACTCCTAGGTATTTGAAACATGAGACCTGCTCAATTTTATGGCCATCGATGCTCCAGGAGTGTCTCTTGGAGCTTTTGGCAAATGCCGTGATTTTAGTTTTCTGATAATTGAGTTCTAGCTGGTCTTCCTTGCAGTACTGTGTTAGTGCTCTCAGTGCTCTTTTAAGGCCAATAGGTGTTCTTGAAAGTATTGCTGCATCGTCTGCATAGAGTAGAACAGAGATATGTCTTCCAGCAAGTTTTGTGGAGTGAAAGTCTGTGTTGTGGAGATGGTCCATCATGGATACAGAAATTGAATAGGAGAGGGGCCAGTATGTTTGATGCCTTTCTCAGTTCCAGTGGCACTGGAGAGATGGCCCTGGGGGTTACATCTTACTTTGAGTGAGGTCCCTTCATGAAGCATATGTATTAAATAAAGTAAGTGTCAGTCAATTGAGGCGGCCTCCAGTTTTTCCCATAGCTTGGCTCAGGATATGGAGTCAAAAGCTGCTTTGAAGTCTTTGAAGGCAGCATAAAGAGAGGTTATGTTATGGGAGGAGTATTTTTCAATGAGGTGTTGGAGTACTAGTCACCGTTCAATGGTGGATCAGCCAGCTTGCTCCATTGCAAGTATGTTTTCTTGTTCCTGGAATTTCCATTGTAGATGTCTTGCATAGAGTTTGTTGAGGAGGCCGATCAGTCTGTAATTTGCAAGGTCATCCTTTCCCCCTTTTTTATATATATGCATAGGGACAATGATTGCAAGCCCCCAATCCTTGGGGACTTGTCCATAAGTGTTAATGCAAGTAAAAAGTGAGGCTAAGGTGGTGGTCCAAAAGTCCAAATTGTTTTTGATGGCCTCCAAAGGGATTAGATCTTCCCCTGGGGCCTTCCTTAGTCTTAACTGAGCAACAAGATTCTTGATCTCTGTCACTTTCACTGGTGCCCAGATTGACAGATTTTCCATAGTTTGCTTAGGGTGTTCCAACAGAGGTGCCATTTAGAGTTCCTGAAAGTGTGATTCCCAGGTCCCTGGGGGGGTGTGACAGTCCACCGTGGATGGGCCATTGCTTTGGGAGCTTGATGTGATATGCCAGAAGGTGGCTGAGTCTTTGGATTTGACTGCTTGAATAAGCCGTTTCCAGTTGTTTTTCATGGCTACCTTTTTCTTGCGTGCCAGCAGTTGCTTGTAGTCTCTCTTCTGCTGGAGGAGGTCCTGTGCAGCTGTCGGTGTAGTGTTGGATACATAGGCCTGGTAAGTGGTAGCAAGTGCTTTTTTGGCATTGACACAGTCCTTGCAAACCATGGCTTGGAGTCATGGTGTTGTTGCTTCTAGGGTGCAGTGTTACTATGGGTCAGATGCTGATGAAGCTCTTGGGTAAGAGCGTTATAGTTCTCCAGAAGAGCACCAGGGAACTCAGCTGATGTCAGGGCAGACTGAAGGCTCTGTCGGTGATCTGAAGCCAGTAACTCAGTTATCATTTGATTTAACTGGGGGTCCACTTGGCTCGGTGGTAAGTTCTTCCTGCTGGTATTAGAAAGGGTTTGTAATAGTCCTCAGTGTGTGTTTCTTGAGTGACAACATTTAATTGGAGCAGGATTGGGAAATGATCGCTGTCATATTTAGACATAACTTCTAGGACTTTGGCATAAGGCAGAATGTCCCTAAAAGCAGTTATATGGTGTCATGGTTACTGTTCCAATGTTCCTGAAAAACATCGTAATGGGTTCCCATGCCATGGGGCTGACATGAGTTGCTGTACGGGAGGGGGCTGCTCCTGTTCCTTGTGCCAGGCTGCGATGCGAGGAGTGAAGAATGAGGAATGCATGTTTGGGTTATCTTGCCTTGTCAAGGATGTTTCCTGCAGACTGGCAGGAACCTTTAGGGGCACCTGGGGCATGGAATTGTACTGACTTTGGGGGGAGGGATTGGGAGTTGCTTGGGGATTTATTGGGAGACATCCCACACTTTTACTATTCTCAGCTTTGCTTGTGATCCTGCATACTATTCATTATTAAATCAGATATCCATGAAAGCCCTGTGTGAGTCTAATGGTGATTTTGAATAGGCAATCACTACATAAAGCTGAGAATCCTATTAAACTGTTAGCTCCTACCAAGAACCACTTCTTGTAAGGGATTATAGCTAATGATGGCTGAATTGCAAATGAGTGCCAAAGGACCCGAGGAGCCCACCAGCTCAGCTCCTGAACCTGCAATCAGGAGTGGAAGGCAAGACACTTCCTCAGAGCTGTCTGCTGCCCTGAACTCTCCAAAAGAGTCATCAGATTCAGATTCGAATTCAGGGGAGTCAGAGAGCAGTGGGCTGTCGAAGGGAGAACCAGCACCTGTGGAGTCAATTAGCGAGCTAATTGTCCTGGATGAGGTGGAGGACCTGCAGCCAGGGACATCGGGGACATCCTGGAAGCACCGATTCCCACTGACACCAGAGAAGGAATCCACCACACTGTCGACGGATGGGACACTAGGAGGGCAGGTGAGAGGGGACTTCCCAACCCCCCAGAGGCTGCGAGTACTAGAAGCAAAAATGGAATCCCTGGAGTGTTTGTTAAAGAACCTGTCCATGTTGATGGAGAGCCAGGGGAGATCAGGGGAGGATACCCATCAGCAGCCTTCTCCCATACCTCTCCTGAGGCCGCCAGCTGATTGGGGACGGAAGCCTACCAGGGGTGGGTCCCTGCCATGTAGAGCCTGGCCTTCCGTATCCTTGCTGCACAGGGCCAGACCTTCAGTCACTTGGAGTGACAGCCCCCAGGTGGCTGCAGGACTGGGTCCAGCAAGGGGAGGAGTGAGAGACTTTTCAGTAAAATTCAATGGAGACCCAACGAGGCTGTCATTCTTTCTGACCAATGCCAAGAGTTATATGAGAGAATTTGGTGCATGCTTCCCCACAGAGGAATCCAAAATTAATGCCATTGCCACCAAGCTCAAGGGTAGAGCAGCAGACTGGTATGTCCAACTACATGATGCTGATTCCCCTGCTCTAGATAGGTTCAATGATTTTCTGTGGGCGCTGAAGCTGCACTTTGAGGACCTGCTGGCTAAGGAGCAGGCCAAAAAGGTGTTAAAGGAGCTTTCCCAAGGCCAGATGTCAGTGGCTGATTATGCGTTAGAATTTAAGGCACTAGCTGGCAAAATCACTAATTGGTCAGAGTCAACCCTGATCGAATACTTTAAAGAGGGCCTTTACAGAGACATTCTGAGGTGGGCATTGGGTAGAGATGACCCCACCTTGCTATACGATTGGATTTGCTTGGCTGGGAAGGCTGAGAACGCCCAATACACTTTTTTACAAACCCTTAAACCCGAGAGAGCTCACCCAACTGCCAGAGGCCCCACGAGTGAAGCTACAGCTGTTAAACGGAGCCCCAAGCCCTGCGGCAAAGAGAAGGAGCACCACTATGCCAGGGGTCAGTGTCTTCATTGTGGGAAGGAGGGGCACCTCGCAGCTGAACACCCAAGAGGAAGAGCTGAGTCCAAGCAGGGGAAACCGCCAGCCAAGTCACCACCAACCACACACAAAATGACAGCAGCAAAGGGAGCAATAGAGGCTGAGGATTTGGTGTATTTCTCAGGGGAGTCAGAGGGAGAAATAAAGGAACTGGCGGGAAACTCCAGCTGCCTGCTGTGAAGGGCACCAGCGAGCAGGCAGAGGATGATGGGTGTGAGGACTCTATGGTGAGTGATGATTGCCCCACTTTGATGTTAAAAGTGAAACTAGCAGCCCAAACGAAATCTACCGAAGTTTGGGCTTTGGTTGACTCTGGGTGTTCCAGGTGTCTGATTCATCCCAATCTAGTCAAGGCATTGGACCTTCCAAGCTTTCATCTGAAAGACCCATTAATATTCACCCAGCTGGATGGCTTGGAAGCTGGGGTGGATCCAGCCACTCATTTCACTGGGACTGTGACAATGCGAGTGGGCAGTCACCTAGAGACTTTAAAGTTTGTGGTAGCCCCAGCAGGAAGCCCTCCAGTAATATTGAGCATGCCCTGGCTGAAACATCGAAATCCTTATATAAATTGGGAGCACAGGACTGTGACTTTCAAAGATGGATTTTACAATGGCCCCACAGAACTAGCGGCCACATGGGCCAGAGTTTGCAAGGTGGGGGTTGGCCAGGCACTTCCCATACTGCCAGGGCTGGAGGAACTGCCTCATCAGTATTGTGAGTTTGCAGATGTATTTGGGGAGATGGAGGCAGATCAGTTACCCCCTCACTGGAAGACTGATTGTGCCATCAAATTGGTTCCAGACGCGCAATTGCCCAAGCCCAAAATTTACCCCATAACCCAAAAGGAGTTGGATACTCTGAGGGACTTTATCAATAAGAATTTGGCGTGTGGATTCATTGAGCCTGCCAACTCCCCGGTAGGGGCACCGGTATTATTCAGGGGAAAAAAGGATGGCACGTTGAGACTTTGCACAGACTACCGAGGGTTAAATGCAGTTTCCATCGTGAAAAAATACCCTCTCCCTCTCATGAAGGACATGTTGGCTCACCTCTCCAAAGGAAAAATCTTTTCCAAATTAGATCTGCGAGAGGCGTATTTTTGTATTCGTATAAAGGAAGGGGATGAGTGGAAAACTGCTTTTAATTGCCTGTTGGGATCATTCCAATACAAAGTCCTCCCTTTTGGGCTAGCAGGGGAACCTGGAGTGTTCATGCAATTAATCAATGAAGTACTACATGACCATCTGTTTAAAGGGGTGTTGGTCTACTTGGATGATGTTTTAATTTACACCGAAACAGAGGAAGAGCATGGACGCCTTCTGAGGCAGTTCCTGAGCAAGCTCAGGGAGGCAAAGCCCTATGCAAGACTGTCTAAATGTGAATTCCATAAAACACAGCTCGACTACCTTGGTTATAGGGTTTCTGTACAGGGCATTGAGATGGATCCAGCCAAAATACAAGCAATTTTGGCTTGGGAACAACCTCGTACTAGAAGGCAATTACAAAGTTTTCTAGGGTTCAGCAATTTTTACAGACAGTTCATCCCAGAGTTCACAGAGATAGCGCTGCCTCTGACTGACTTATTAAAAACAAAGGGGCAAGGCGAAACCTGAAAAGTTAAAAATCCCGGGGCTGTGCTGAACCGGACTGACAATTGTCAGGCTGCATTCGAGAGACTCAAACTGCTTTTTACAGCTGAGCCTATCTTGCAGCACCCAGATCCCGATCGTCCCTTTGTGGTGCAAGTGGATGCGTCTGACACCTCCACTGGGGCTATTTTGTTACAAAAGGACCCTGAAAATAAATTGCGACCCTGTGCTTATTTGTCCAAGAAATTCTCTGAGACAGAGCGATGCTGACATGTTTGGGAAAAGGAAGCTTTTGCTGTTAAGGCAGCTCTAGAGACTTGGTGCCACCTACTGGAGAGTGCCAAATTTCCTTTTGAGGTGTGGATGGATCATAGAAACTTAGAAGCACTCTGCACTCCTCGCCGACTTAGCCCTAAGCAAATTCGTTGGGCTCAGTTTTTCAGCTGTTTTAATTTCCAGTTAAGGTACCTCCCAGGATGGAGAAACTTTCTAGCTGATGTGCTTTCTCATCTCCCTCAAACTGATGGACAGGCAGCTGACATTTTTGACACCATTTTAACAAAACCTCAGCTGGGCTTGGCTGCTGTAACCTGAAACCAGTCTCACTTGCACCAAACACAGACCCAAAGGCAGAAAGCAAAGGTTCCTAGTCAATTACATGCTGAGTTCATTCAGGCTTTGAAATCTGATACTTGGTTGCAATCTCATAGAGACAAAGTAACTTTTGCTGATGGCTTATGCTGGGTGGAACATAGACTCTATGTGCCTGAGGCTTTACGTGCCAAAATTTTACACCGTTCTCATGATGATAAAATGGCTGGGCATTTTGGATTTGTCAAAATTTTGTACCTAATTCGCCGGCAGTTTTGGTGGCCCACACTTCGCAGTGATGTCAAGGAATATGTGTCCACTTGTCCTGTGTGTGCCATGTCTAAACATAAAGAAGGCAAGCCACAGGGACTGTTACAAAAGGTGGCTGACCCCACGAGACCCTGGGAGCAGATCTCTATGGATTTTATTGTAGATTTACCCCCCAGACAAAAGAAAACAGTCATTTGGGTGGTTAAAGACTTTTTCTCAAAGCAGGCTCATTTTATCCCTTGTGCTTTATTGCCAATGGCCCCGCAATTGGCCAAGCTCTTCTTACATTATATCTACAGGTTACACGGTAGCCCCTCCCGCTTAATTTTGGATCGAGGAATACAGTTCACTTCTCAATTTTGGATCATTTTTGAAGTTGATTGGCACCAAGCAAGCTCTGTCTACTGCTTGGCATCCTCAAACAGATGGTTCAACTGAGATTCTGAATGCTACCTTAGAGCAGTTTCTTAGAGCTTACATTAACTACCATCAGGATGATTGGGTTGACTTACTCCCATTTGCTGAAGTGGCACATAATAATGCTGTACGCCAAAGTACTGGGAAAACCCCTTTTCAAGTTGTTAATGGACACAACTTTGTACCTATTCCAGAACTACCCCAGGCTCCCTCCCCTTCCGGCTCAGCAGCTGACTGGGGCACCTGCATTTCGCACTCATGGCCAGTCATTCAACAAGCCTTGGCTGACACACAGCTGCCTATAAAACACATGCCGACCTGCACCATTCTCCTGCTAATGACTTCAAAGTTGGAGATAAGGTTTATCTGTCCACCAAATATATCAGATTCTCCCAACCATCCCAAAAGTTGGCTCCCAAATTTATTGGCCCCTTTCCTATCACTGACATCATTAATTCTGTGGCTGTGAAGCTTCAGCTTCCCCATAATTTAAAATGCCTCTACCCTGTCTTTCATTGCAGTTTGCTGAAACCTTTTCATGCCTCGCACCGCTGGCACCCATCTCCACTCCCCTTCCTCCAATCATGATTGATGAACACCAGCATTTTGAGTTGAAGGACATTGTGGATTCCAGAAAGCTTCGAGGCTCCCTGCAATATCTCATCCACTGGAAACATTTCCCTCACCCTGAATGGGTGCCTGCTCGGCACGTTAATGCTCCTGATTTGATTAGGCACTTTCATCTTGCTTATCCCGACAAGCTGCATATTTAGCTTCTTGCTTGTTATTAACCTTTTCTTTTTAAGTTTTCTTTATCCAGGGTGGCAGTATGTCATGGTTACTGTTCCAATGTTCCTGAAAAACATCCATAGCGCTCATTCTGGAGCCAGATAAGTAGGTGAATTCAGCTGGATGGTCACCTTCAAGGGCACCATTTAGGATGTGAAGGTGTAGCCTGAAGGCTGTTTGAGCCAGGCAGAGACCTGCAAGGTTTGATTTCTGATCTTTTGAGCAACAGGGGATGAGGAATCCATCGTCTTCAGGGTTGGGAGGGGGACATTTGTGCCATGCATAGAGGATGTGGTCATTGGGGCCCAATCTAGCATTGAGGTCCCCTCCCAGGACTACAGATGCATTTGAATTCAGCAGTATACAGTTGGTAGCATACTTTTCCAATTCAGCCCACAAGGCTCTGATCTGGGGTTCCTGCCTCACTGGGGGCATATAAGCATTTATTATCAACAGGGCATGGTGCTTGAATTGGATTAGCACTTTTGGGAGTCAGCTGCTTGGGACTGCCTTGGATTTTTGAATATTGCTAGAGTCGAGCTCTCAGAAGACTTGTCAGTATCTCTTTTGAAAAAGTCAGAGTAGTGAGCTGAAAGCTTTCTGTGTGTTTGATTCAAGGGAAGACCAGAGGTGACAGATGATTTACAGGGGGAGCAGTTAATTGGGGCTGAAGTATTAAGTCAGTGCTGGACTTTCATATCACTACCTGCATTGGGAGGGTATGCCAGAACTGTTGTTTTGATCTCTGCTATTTTTTTCTTCAGATTGCTGAGTTCTGTGTTTATAAATTTTACTTCCTCCCTGAAGCTTTTTGAATGGGCGGCATATTTTGTAACTCTTATCTGCAGAGTTGTGACTATTTGCCACTTTCCCAGTGATGAGGTTGCGGAGTAAATTGTCCTTAAAAACTCTGTTTGAATGTCGCGAGTCTGCCATAGGAATTTGCCCATTTTTGTTGGTATGTTGGGGAGAGATGGCTTGTTGAAAGTCAGGAGTATATGCATTACATTTCGTTGGCTGGGTAAGTAATGAAAATATCTCAAATCAATCAATCTCTTTTGGCCATTGAGGAGCTGAGATAGGGATGCCACAATGCACTTCCGGCTGTACCATCGGTGGGAATTTTGATGGATCTGTGGGAAGAGCTGTTTTTTCTGTAGCACACATAGGTGGTTGGCTGCAGCAACTGGTTCCTGATGCCTTAGGGATGCTGAGGGACAGGCTTCTGGAATGCTAACATGGCAAGGTTTGGCTGCCTCTTTGACCCCCTGATTGCCTTGGAGGATTTGCAGATCAAGGGATTGTTGGAAATTGTCCACCCTGACTGCAATGTCATTTTGTTGTTTATTCGTTTAGTCACTTCTGACTCTTCGTGACTTCATGGACCAGCCCACGCCAGAGCTTCCTGTTGGTCGTCACCACCCCCAGCTCCCCCAGGGATGAGTCGGTCACCTCTAGAATATCATCCATCCACCTTGCCCTTGGTCGGCCCCTCTTCCTTTTGCCCTCCACTCTCCCTAGCATCAGCAACTTCTCCAGGGTGTCCTGTCTTCTTGTTATGTGGCCAAAATATTTCAGTTTTGCCTTTAATATCATTCCCTCAAGTGAGCAGTCTGGCTTTATTTCCTGGAGGATGGACTGGTTTGATCTTCTTGCAGTCCAAGGGACTCTCAGAATTTTCCTCCAACACCACAGTTCCAAAGTATCTATTTTCCTTCTCTCAGCCTTCCTCATGGTCCAGCTCTCGCAGCCATATGTTACTACGGGGAACACCATTGCTTTAACTATGCAGACCTTTGTTGTCCGTGTGATGTCTCTGCTCTTAACTATTTTATCGAGATTTGTCATTGCTCTTCTCCCAAGGATTAAACGTCTTCTGATTTCCTGGCTGCAGTCAGCATCTGCAGTAATCTTTGCACCTAAAAATATAAAGTATTTCACTGCTTCTACATTTTCTCCCTCTATTTGCCAGTTATCAATCAAGCTGGTTGCCATAATCTTGGTTTTTTTGAGGTTTAGCTGCAAGCTAAAGTAGATAGGGTCCCGGAAGAACTATGGACAGAAGTCTCTTGTCCTTCCTATTCTATTGTCTTCTTCCACTTCCACACATTGCTTGTTTAAAAATGATTCCTTATCTCTTCTGGCTAACCTCTGGAATTTTGCATTTAATTGGGCATATCTCCCCCTGTAACTGTTGCCTTTTGCTATCCTTCTTTCTTGGGCTACTTCTAGTGTCTCAGCAGACAGCCATTTTGCCTTCTTGGTTTTCTCTTTCTTTGGGATGTATTTTGCTGCCGCCTCCTGAACAATGTTGCGAATTTCTGTCCATAGTTCTTCCGTGACCCTATCTACTAAGTCCAGTCCCTTAAATCTATTCTTCACCTCCACTGCATATTCCTTAGGAATATTAGTGAGCTCATATCTAGCTGATCTGTGGGTCTTCCCTAATCTCTTTAGTCTGATCCTAAATTGTGCAATAAGAAGTTTGTGATCGGAACTACAGTCAGCTCCAGGTCTTGTTTTTACCAACTGTATAGATGTCCACCACCTTTGGCTGCAAAGGATGTAGTCCATCTGATTTCGGTGTTGTCCATCTGGTGAAGTCCATGTATAAAGCCGTCTCTTAGGTTGTTGGAGGAGAGTGTTTGTTATGCAGAGTGAGTTGTCTTGGCAAAATTCTATCAGCCTATGTCCTGCTTCATTTTGTTCTCCCAGGCCATGCTTACCTGTAATTCCAGGTGTCATTTGACTGCCCACCTTAGCATTCCAGTCTCCCGTGATGAAAGTAACATCTCTTTTAGGCGTATTGTCCAGTAGGTGCTGCAGATCCTCACAGAACTGCTCTACTTCAGCTTCTTCAGCATCTGTAGTTGGGGCATATATTTGGATCACTGTGATGTTAGATGGCTTGCCCTGAATTTGAATTGAGATCATTCTATCCTTTTTTGGATTGTATCCAAGCACTGCTTTAGCCACTTTACTATTAATTATGAAGGCTACTCCATTTCTTCTGTGGTCCTCTTGTCCACAGTAGTAGATCTGGTGGTCATTTGATGTGAAGTGGCCCATTCCAGTCCATTTCAGTTCACTGACACCCAAAATGTCTATCTTTAATCTTGACATCTCACCAGTAACCACATCCAATTTGCCCTGGCTCATAGATCTGACATTCCAGGTTCCAATGGTGTGTTGCTCCTTAGAACATCAGATTCGCCGTTTACCACCAGCGCCGTCATCCACTAGCTGTCCTTTCGGCTTTGAGCTAGCTGCGTCATCACGTCTGGGGCTAGTTGAACTCATCCTCTGTTCCTCCCCAGTAGCATTTTGACCATCTTCCGACCTGGGGGTCTCATCTTCCGATGGTATACCGACATATCTCTGGTTGTACAGATCCATTTAGTTTTCACGGCAAGAATACTGGGGTGGGTTGCCATTACCTTCCCCAGGGATCGCATTTAGTCTGACCTCTCTGTCATGACCTTCCCGACTTGGGTGGCCCTTCATGGTTTAGCTCATGGCATCAGTGAGGTGCTCAAGCTCCAGCACCATGACAAGGTAACGATCCTTTGCTGAAGTGCAATGTCATTTAGCCATTGCAGTATAAAGATCAGAGTTTCTGAAGACAAAAGGCAGATCTTGTGGAAAGGTTGAACAATGTAGTTGTAGGGGGTGCAGGAGGTTTGCTCCAAGAAGTTATCTCCACTACCTCCCTGTGACTTGGGCTGAAACTTTGGGGGGTCAGGGAGGAGGCCCATCATGCTATGGTTGCATTCTTTGCAGGTGAATGGGGTCCAGAAGCTGTTACTCATGTTTTTTGTCTTCTCTGCAGTGGGAAGGTAGGAGTCAATCCTCATCGGTTTCTCTGCTTTGTTGGATTTATGGGTCCCAGTGTCATTCCTGGGGCTGGTCCAGGTTCTTTCTTGCCTCTGGATGGCATTTGTGGGCTGTGGGGCTAAGCCAGAAGGGGTGAGGCCAGTCTCAGTTCAGGAGCTTAGTTCAGGGGCTGCTAGTTGGTCACCATCTTGGCTCCTCCCCACCGTCATTTTTGAGAAAAAGAAGACAGGATTTCTGATAGCTGAAAGGATGTAGGATTCCATCTTTTGCTCTGTGTCATTTCTGTTCAACACATTCCTTAATTAAAAACTGTAATTTTCCATTGCCAAGGCTTATTTAATACATCACTTTAGTTTTAATCTCATCCATGTATTCAAACCTCCCTGAATTACTGCCCACAATTTAATGTAGCAAAACAGCCTGTTTTTTATGCTTTTGTCAGCAAACTAGGATCTCCGGAAGCACATTTGGGAGCAGCTATTACTGAAAAGGTCTGCCATCTGGCCCAACTCACATGTATTTCTCCTAGAGGCAGTACACTCAGGAGATGCTCTCTGTTAACAGCAGCACTTGTTGGATATAGAATACCAAACTGATGCTGGTGATACTCTCCAGTTCAGGAAAGACCTTGGGAGACTGGGTGAAGAGACACTGCCAAGGGAACAGTCAGAGAAGAGAGAGCTGAGCCCACAGCTGGATAGTAGGAAGGGCAAATGGCTCAGAAGAGACCCTCCCTAGTTTTTCAGGTGATAAAGGAGTCAGTAGAGAAATATTTTTGCTTGATATCTAAAAGGAGGACAATGGAAGAATTTAAGGGATTGCTGAGGTGAGTTCTGGTTGAGTTCTGGTTTGTTTTAATGAAAGGTTTTACTGATCATATCCAATTCAAAATATCTTTACAATTCAGAATAATTAGACTTATTATATATTAATAATTAGACCATTACTAATTGTTTATTTAGAATAGAATAGAATAGAATAGAATAGAATAGAATAGAATAGAATAGAATAGAATAGAATAGAATAGAATGGAATGGAATGGAATGGAATGGAATATATTATAATTATTTATAACTAGTAATTATTAATAATTAGACTATTCTAACATGGTGCTGCTAAAGGAAATTGACTGAGGTGATTTTATTCAAATTTCCTCTCATTCTAGCTCTTTAAAAAACAATTTTCCCTTCCTTGCCCACTTTTCTCATTTAACTTTTGGTTGTTTTCATTATGACAAATAGAAGGCATTTTTTTTTCTGTATACCCAACACAGAAAGTTGGATATATTTGTATCAATGTTTTCTGAATATTGAAGATGTTAAGCCTAAAGATGAAAAGTTCTGATAAATTTTGAGAAACTGAACTATTAATTTGATGCGGATGGTCTGCCAAGTGTCCAGGCAGTGATCACATGCCCAGGCAATTGGTTCTTTTAGATCTGGAGGCAATAAGCACACCAGGGAATAAAAAGATTTTAAGTTTTATTATTAATTCAAGCAAACAGATTTAAATAGAAGTACAGTTTATGCAGATTAAATAGAAACATAAAAAGCATAATATAAAGAAAAGTCATTAAGTACCAAACAAGATGATACCCAATCTCTTATAGACTGGCAGGAGCCCCTTAATAATGGCAGTGGAGATACCCCAGGGCAGCTCCATTCCCAGAGTATTCAGCCTTTTGTGCAGAAGCTCCCCAAGCCAATTTTGCACACAGCGCCCGGTACCAGGGTCTGTGGCCAAGCTCCCAACTCAAGAGGCAATCCTAAGGTTGTTATCAAAGTCTGGCCCTAAAACCTCCTGACCCTGTTTCCATGGTACCAAGACTGCAGGATCCGACCTTGACTAAAGAGCTCCCAGGGTCTGGAGCGCTTGTTTATGACATGATCCAAGAGCCTGGGAAGCTATACAGATAAACTAGTGCTAACGTAAACAATCTTGGGGTTTTCTCTTCTCCCCCCCTTTCAAGCAAGAGTGAAAAACAAGCAGGTTAAACATAGCTCAGAATGAACTCTAAACTTCTATAATTTTCTTAATATGAAGGAGAAACTAAAAGATTTCACTTAAACTCCTCGAAATACAATGGTACAATGGTCTTCTGCATTGCCACTACAGTGGATGTAATTCTTGAACCTCCTCCTCCTCCTCTCCTCTCCTCCCTCCCCCTCTCCTCCTCCTCCCCCTCCTGTTCCTCTTCCCCCCAACCCCTCCTGTTCCTCTTCCCCCCCACTCCTCCTTTTACCCTGGAAAAGATAATGGGAAAAGAAATAAAGATGATTTGCAGAATTCTTTAGTCTTTAAAATGCCTAAGACTATCATTTTAGCTGCTAGATGAGTAAATGAAAAACCCTGTTAATGCTAATATAACATGGAAATGTATCAAATCACAAATTATTTTTGGAAAGGTCCTACACTGCCAAGTGGGGTTTGTGTGCATGGTTCCCTTGAATATGTAAAGGGACTGATAGTTTCCTTTGGCTCCTGGCTACAAGGTAAATGTATATCTGCTAAAGAGCTTTTGAAAATATAAACATTCAGCTTGTAATGAAAAAGTGGAATAAGCTGAATTCAGTAATGACTGGATTATTGAATTCAATCAACAAAGGCACTCTGCCAGGGAACCCAGCAGGGTTATGAACATATTTTCTCTAAAAAATGCTTTCCTCCTCCACAAGGGTATATTGACTAGTTTACCTTTAAATACATTATAGTTACTCCAAATGCTTTTTTTTCAGTGTTTACAATGAAGTATTATTTGAATCTAAGCAATTGTTTTGCAAATGAAGTTTTAGGGTCTTTTCCCTAAAATATTTAACTGCTTGCAGGTGCTCCAGGATATGGTTATTGCTGCTTATGATTCACGTACAAGAACATGTGAGGCCAGAAGAAGTAGATATCAACCTAAAAATTAATCCTGAATCATATATGAATATTGTAAGTTGAGCTCTCAAAAAGTATTCTTACCTATTACGTTCAGTGGGGCTTACTCCTATGTATGTGTAGGTACAGTTACAGCCTATACTAGGGCCATTACATCCAGGCTGCAGAAATCCAGATGGCAAGAAGATCCACCAGATGGCAGAAGACGATTTCTATTTCCCTTTCCTCCTACATTGGGGTTGTCCCAACGTTGGCAGCCCAGATCAAGTAGCCCTTGGCTTTTACAGGTCACTCATGAAATAAAATATTGCATTGGGGAGTGCTCCTACGTTGGAATTCAGATGTACTATTTTCTCCAATCATGCATTTCTAACTTCCTCTCAGGATTTCCATCCCTGTCCCCAACAATCAGACAGCACTTTGTGCCACATGAATGTGATCAGAAATGAGTGTGCTGGTTTATTTTCCCCTTAGCATTTTTTCCCTAAGTCCATATGTACTTTTGAAAGCTTTTGTTCCCTAAATTGTGCTGATACCACCCTGTTGCATGTGACTAATGCTGCTTTGACTTTGTGACAATAAACATTTGGGCAGTCTCTCTGATATTTGTGCATAAGGCGGGTTCTTTAACACAACGTTGTGGTGTTTCAATTGTCTCTATCCCATTCCTTCACTCTTCTCTTGGATCCCCACATCCAAGAGTGAACACTGAATACCCAATGAAAATGCTTGGTCCTTTTTAGCTGTTCTTGTGTTGAGGTTTTAGACTTACAGAAATTATCCTTCCAAATAATAAGGCAAGACTCTTTATTCTTCTATTTCTATCCTCTTTCTTTTCCAGTTTTCATTTTTCCTCTCAGCATTCCTGATCTGTTGGATCCAATGCATCATATGACAGTTTGTAAGGCTGAGCAATGAAGCTTTTCATGAACTCTGGCTTCAGTGTCAGCAACTTTATATTTGTGCTTTGGAAGATGGTGGTGGTCAATTTTCTCTTTGTATCCTTACAGAGTGAGATAATTCAGTTCTGGGGATATCCAGCAGAAGAATATGAGGTCCTTACAGAGGATGGCTACTACTTGACCCTGAACAGGATCCCAGGAAATAGAAAAGGTAAGAAGAAAAGGAAATAGTCACCTCAATTTGTGTTGATCTTCCAAGATTTGGATCAGTTGTTTACACAAACACAAACACACAGACATACACACACCCAAACCCAATACACATGAAATGGAATCAAGTCATCAGTGCACAAAACTGATGCATCTTTAACATGTTTTTGCTTACTCTTTTTTTTTGCATCTGGACATACATGACTATTGGAAAACAAACCCTCCAAGGGTAATGAAGAAATATTCTCTTTTGAGATGTCATCAGTTTGCTTTTAGAACAGAAATCAAACTACGAGAATAGTTTGATTTCTGTTCTGAGAATGGTATAAAGTCTATATTACATAGACTTTAGGAAATACAGACAAGTTGTAAAGAGTTGTGGTGTACAGATCAGGTAAGATCCTGTTTGAAGTGCTGATGTGATTTGGATTATCAAATTGAACTTATTCACATATCTGAATGAATTTGTTTTTAACTGTACTGAGTTATTCAATTCAAAAATCATTTGGACAAAATGAATGGATGCCTGTGTAAATACTGTAACATAGATTTTTCATCTCTCTGAAGGTCTTCCAATGCTGCCTGTTTTACCTGGGAACAAAGTTCCAGCAAAAGAGGAAAAAGGCTGGTTTAATTCTTCATATTTCCATGTAACTTTCCTCTCTGAACCTCACAGCTAAACACCAGCAGTTCAAATCTCATGCTCAAATACAGTAACCAAATAGCATCATAGGGTACTTTTAATGTTACATTTTGCAATTAATACTTTCGTTTATTTTATTTCGAAAACTTTATGAGGTTCCAAATCACCTGTCCTCTTGGTGCATTGTTTGGTTATGGAAGGCAGTGTTTGGGTAGCAAACCTTCCACATGAGAGCCTTGGCTTCAAATTAGCGGATGCTGGATATGATGTGTGGATTGCAAATAACAGAGGAACTTCCTGGTCTAGAAGACACCAACACCTTTCAATAGACCAAGAAGAATTTTGGGATTTCAGGTATGTTCAGTTGGCATGTGACTGGAATTCATTACGCAGGATGGTGTTTTAATTTTATTCTTTTGCCATTGAAAGCACGCATACCCTGGCTTGGTCTTGATCACTATCTATTAAATATGCTGATAGTTGATTTGAAGAATGTTGCATTTGCAAGTACATATTTAGGCAATTCTGGTTGTATGCCAATTTTGCAATGTTTTGCCAGCTCTCCAGGTGTTCCCTGAACATTCTTGATAGTTTGCCCATCCACCCTGAGGAGCAAATTCACCTGAATTTGCATCTTTAATAAGTATTTTGCCATTGGTTTAAAATAATGTGAAATAGTGGAATGGATCTATGAAGCTGCATGCTATACATAATTAAGTCCAAGAGATCTTGTGCAAACAGTGGGACTAATCAATATACTGATGTACAGTATATAGTTATTTGTTAATTCGCTAAATTTTTTCTTTGCCTTTCCACCCTGAAAACCTGTTTCTGCACTGTACCATTTAAAAATGCTGAGGAGATGGATTAGGCAAAATTTCAGTTTTGAACATGATTTTCTCTATGATTTTTATTTATTCATTTACTTTATTCATAAACCACTGAATCAATAAGAACTCACTGTGGTTTACAGCAATCCAATAAAAACAAACAATTGTTTAAAATGTCCATGGTGAGCATCATTACAGTCAAAATTGTAAACAACATATAATAATAACAGCTATAATAATAGCAATAGAAAACAATAAACAGTTCAACAAAAATAACACAGTCAAGATATAAGGGAAAAAATAAGAGAACATTATAGTTCAATTTAAACGTTTAAAAGGTAACAGTAACAGTAACCACCAAATGCTCTATGGAAAAGTTCCATCTTAGCAGCTTCCAGTAAGTTATTCTAATACTGTAAGTCTGGAGGAGCAAATGAAAAGCTGCCTCCTAGCCTCCATTCCCCTAACCTCACCCATTAATCTGTCAGCACGCATAAAAACAGCAGAATAACGAGAAAGATAGGGAATAGAGGTAACTGGGGATCAGTCCAAGAATCAATTAATTAACATTACAGGAAAAGTTCCCTCAGGATCCACAGCTAATTATAGCCTTTGCTTCCATCTTGCCTAATAATCAGAAATGTATTACAGCATATGTTTAAGTTCAACTGCTGCTCTCCAGCTGAGTTGCAACTTCTCAAACAATTCTGTTGAATTTGTAGAACATACTTTACTTCTAAATCATGGTTAAGGCTCCAGGCTAGAAACCAGGAGGCTGTGAGTTCTAGTCCCTCCTTAGGCACAAAAGCCAGCTGGGTGACCTTGGGCCAGCCACTCTCTCTCAGCCCAACTCACCCCACAGGGTTGTTGTTGTGGGGAAGAGGGGGAGAAGAAGTATTAGGTATGTTCCCCACCTTGAGATATTTATAAAAATAACAAAGGCAGGATAAAAGTAAAATAAAAATAAAAAATAAATTAACATTCATCAAATATTACCTTGCTGGATTTGTTTTGCTTACTCAGACATTCTGCTAAGAAAGAGTTAATACTTGAGCTTCCTGAAGTATTAAAAATTATGCACCATTTTTTGGTGGGCTGAGGAAATCCTCATACATGCAATCACTTCACAGCCATTCTCTATTGTGGTCCTGGAAATGCTTTATTCACTGGCTTTCTTAGGATTCAGTCATCTGGTTCTTAGTGGGCTGTGCACAGTTTCAGTTTGAAGAGGAGTTGATAAAATAATCTCCTTCCTGAATGGAAGCACTAAATTGTTTTTTTGCATTAGATTGAATCAGGTTTCTTCAAACTGGGTACCTTTAAATTGTTTTGGTAATTCAGCGGACTTCTGTATGTGTGCTTCCTTTGTATTAAATCAGTTCTGTTTACTGAAATCTTTGAATCAATTGAATGGAATCAACGATTGAAACTAAGTGTAATCTTTGATTCAGATTAAAGTTACAGTTTAGATCAGATCAAATCATGCACTCCTAGATCTTAATAATTATGATTTTAGCTATAAGTTTTATTTCAGGCTAGAACCAAATGGTCCTAGAAAATATCTGCTTTTTCTCTTTTCCTGGGCAAATTTATAAATATCTGAAGATTGCTGATTTTTCTGTTCTGTTAGTTAAATACACTTAATAGTAATTTAGGAAAAGGACAAATACATGGAACTAAGAACTAAGAATACTCTTCATTCTCAGTTGTGTGTGTTTGGTTTCAGTTTTCATGAAGTTGGAATATATGACATTTCTGCCACAATAAACTTTATTCTTCAGAAAATGGACACAAGGACCATCTATTTTGTCTGCCATTCACAAGGTTGTAGTATAGGTATGTTGAGAATGATGTTTGGTGCTATTATCCAATGCAACAATTTGTGTGTTCTTGGTGACTTCTGAAATCTCTACTGTTCAGAGTCCAGAAATAGAGGAAAATCATTGCTGTGGGAAGAAGTTGTACTAGATATCAAAATTAACTTCATAGAATCACAGAATAGAAGGATTAGAAAATATCTTTGAGATCATTCAGTCCAGAACCCTTCCTAATGCTTACTGGGGGTTGTCTCATTGCTATAATACTACCTACCTGTTTGTGGAATTAAGACATTAATCCACAAATCTCATCAACTGTTGCTCAATGTAGAACAGCTGACTAATGGATCAGCAATTACAACCCAAGAATGAAAAAAGGTTGGAGAAATATTTACCCTTGCATCCCTATCCCGCCCCCCTTTCCTCTCTCCTTTGGTTCTCCTTTCTTCTACATAGCTAATGGTATCAGTCAAACATTCAAGCCCAGTCCTTATAATTGGCTATTTTATATGTTACTTGAATGCATGGAGAAGACATTTGAGATGTGCATATTTGACTTCAGATATAAGACACTTATAAAGAAGACAAGTGTTTCATAAATGAGAATGCCTTGCAGGTGAACAGAACCCACAGAGATCCATTTAAGACAATAGCTGATCTTGTGGAAGGTGAGCACAATCTGTCTCATCTTCCTCCATGCATTGATAACATATCTGAATTGGACTATATTCTCCAATCATTGCAATGGGTGCTCACCACTGATACGCCTTTGAATGCTTGTTCAGTAAATTCAACTGTAAAGGCAAATTGTAAAGCCTTTCCAATTTCTACATCAAAATATCTTTTGATTTATATGTAACCAACAGTTACCCAGTTGAAAACAAAATCTTTCACATGCAAAGTTGTTGCTCATGAGAAAGCCACTCCTCTTACAGAAGTGGTTTTCTGCTTATTACATCCATTCTGATTCTTTACTAACTTGATTTTTTAAAATAAATATCTACCTATAAGACCTAGCTAGGTGGCAGCACTTAACTGACCTGGTCTAATTTTGAAAAGTTAAACAGGATGGGGAGACCCAAGAAATGCTAGAGATGTAAGCTTGATCCAGAAGATGAAAAGCACTTTCTGGAACAAATCAAGGGCCAACCACTCTTGTGTTGTTGCTAAAAAATGATGTCCAACAAGTTGAGCTTAATTCAAAGTTTAATCTTCAATCTTCCTACAATTATTGGATTAAAAGTCAAATTAAAGGATGCTAACTGAAATCTTTACCCACAGCCTTTGTAGCATTTTCAGTAATACCTCAACTGGCTGATAAGGTTAAGATGCTTTTTGCCTTGGCCCCTGCATATACATTTCAAGGAAGCAGAAGTATTCTAATGAAAATCATACATTTGCCAGAGCCATTGCTTAAGGTATGTCTGCAAGCCTATTGTTTCTCAAAATTTCTTAGCCACCACTGTGATGGGAATGATGAGCAATGCCAAGCCTGATACATTAATTCCACTTTGTCTAATTCAGTGTTTCTCAAGCTTGGCAATTTTAATATGTGTGGACTTCAACTCCCAGAATTCCCCAACCAGCATGGTGGCTGGGGAACTATGGGAGTTGAAGTCCATATATCTCAAAGTTGTCAAGCTCGAGAAACACTGGTCTAATTCAAAGAAATCGTACCTGGTGAAGCAAAATGCCAGTCACCAACATTGTCTTTATTAACAAGAAAGCTCATGAAAATGGTCAATGGCTGCAACTCAGTGCTGTGTTTATAACATGCTGGCCTGTCATAGAAAATTCAGAAGTACAGAGTACAGCACTGAGAAAGAACCACATTGATTGCGATGGTTGTTTGGCCTCAGTTTACAGCACACCCCACTTTAGTGTAATCTAATTGTACACACCTCCACTAAAAATCCAAACAGGAAAGTGAAAACAAATGAACAATGAAAACAATACAATGAAACTTTGGGAAAGGTGGATTTATTATAACAATGTAACTGAAGGGTTCTTCACACCTCCCTGGGACTCTGTCTCCACCTGCCCAAGCGAGGTACACCTCACAGTTTGGGAAACCTTGCTTTGCAGGAAAGAGGAACCCCGAATAATGGGAAAACAAAGATTTTTATAGAAGGTGAGGCCTACAAGGTAGGAAATCCTAGGGATCTGATTTGCTGGCCTGTTTGGGGAAGCTGGGCAGGTCCTTGTCTGTGTCCATTGGAGTGTTTCTGTCCTAACAGCCAGGAACCATGCTGAGACAAGGAATAGGTCTCTAGTGTTTTATTACTGCTACATAACAGAGAATCCTAACAAACTGAAGAAGCGTGGGAAAAACCCAGATATATAAACCCCAAAGACTAAGGCGGGCCCGATCTGTGTCTCTTTGAATGGCCACCTAATTCCTCAGTACTACGCATGCGCTTTACAGCCTGGATGGGAGCCCCCTGCTCGCCATCCTCACTCATGACAGTTTCCATTGTTAGGCAAAACAGCCCTTTCAGGACTTTCAGAGCTGGAGAGGTTTCTAAGGAAGTAGAAAGTTGAGGCCATCAGCTGAAGGAGGATGTAAGATTGGGGTAATCAGGTGAATGTCCCTGATTGAGGATGGAAGGTTAGGGTTTCTAAATGTTCTAATTCCCTTGTTAGGGTTGCCCTTGGGCTGTACTGTGAGCTGCTGGATGAGGCTTCTGTTCTTTCATTTAGATGGGATGGCAGGGGGCTTTGTCTGGGGGCAGTGAGGGTCAATCAGGATCTGATAGGATTCAGCTATGGGTCAGGGCTTGACCCTGGTCATATCCATAAGATGATGGGGGAAAGGGTGCAGCCTCCATTTTGTTTGTTAGTTTTTTTTTCTCTACCACAGAAAGGTGGCTAAAGTTAAGAAGGATGTTAGCATTCTGGGAGAATATAGCATCAGAGGTGGGATTTAAAAAGTCAAGATGGCTGCTGCAAGTATGTGATTGAACCGCCCCCCCCCTTTTGTACATTCATAGATGCCATAAGTAGAGACAAAGGATTAGGGCTTCGATTTGTGGGCATGGCCTCCGTCTTGACCATTTTTTAATACACCCCAGGGACATTAATGTTGTAGGCAGTGGAGGACAGACTCATCAATTTATCTTGTAGTAAATGGTGCTTTGAGAGTGGTCATATTTGTAATAGTAATCATTTTGTAAATAGCCAGTTTTTCCAGCAACTATTTTCTGTGTGTACCCACAATAAGCTCAGTGTGAGAGATTGTGGGTAAATGAGGAAGTAATGGAAGGGAGATTAGACATAGGAAGTCAAGAGTCTGTAGGTAGCTTATCTTATACACAGCAACTAATGGGCCCCAGTGGCAAGAAAAGTGGGAAGAAACATTTAATTCCTTCAAACCAATTTCACCTTAATGAACTCATTATAAATGAGAATTAGAAATTCCTCTTGCAGTTTCCAAGATTCTGCATTTACTCGAAGGCTAGCATTAAAGGTACTTCCTGAAGTCTTGTACTTCTTTCTCCTTTGATCTTGCCCAACTGATGCTCTCCAAATATGTGCACTGTCCAAACATTTTTAAAAAAGAAAAAAAAAACAGTCCCAGAATAGAAAAGCACAAATAACATGCTCATGCATGGAGTGAAGTTTGATCTCTTGCTCTTTCTGAAAACAAAGTATATAACCATAATCGAAAAAAAAAAAAGATTGCTCGTGCTTAGTTATGTGTTCATAAAACTACTGAAATAGAGGCCACTGCAGGCATGGTGGAGTTCAAACAGCACTGTCAAAATAATACTCAGCAACTTGGCATCCCTGAATCAGGGCAACAAAATGATCTTAATTAATATTCAAAATGTGAACCTTCTTTGTGATTTGTGTATAGGTTATATTTGGCACGAAAGAATTCTGCTTGCTGAACCCCAGACTGAGAGCAGTGCTGGCCCTAATGTGCAGTTCCCAATCAGTAAGCCCAACCTGCAAGCAAGCTCTTTTTCTTATTGGTGGTTTCCATGAAAGAAGTCTGAATACGGTAAGTGTAAACGCAATTTAATACTTACATTCAACGGTTCCTATGTGTCATCTTTCCTACACCTGGGAGCCCCAGATGTGTGAGTAGTACAACACCTGGAATTCATCAGAGCTGCCTAACACATCTGGAGGGTGTTAGGTTGGGGGAGTCTGGTAGCAGTTCATAGAAGCTATGAGTCCTGTCTTGAGGTTTGTGGATGTTGTTATTGTATAGGAAAACCCTTTGCATTTGCCTGTATTAGTGAGAAAATTTGACCTTAGACATCAAGGGATCTGAAACAGATCTGCACTAGCCAATTGATCTGTTGTGGGCAGGAGGCACAAGCGAGGACTTGTGACATCATGCATTTCATGAGGTCATTGCTCAAATGGTTGCTCAACAGTTGCATAATTTGCATCATTTGTGTGATGACATCATGACACCCATGTTGCAATGGTGGCTTTTGTTGGATTCCTTGTCATTTATGTTTGCTCCTTTGGGAGTTCGTTTGAATTTTTAGCTGCAACACAAACATTTGAGTCACTGCGGAAGGCAGGTAGCTGATAACTTCAGGCATTTATGATGTATGCATGTCAGTGTTTGCTGCATTGGTGCTTTTGGTCTGTCCAATGGGACACTCTCACTGATGTCTCATGAGGCCATGCTGCTGTCTCAATGCAAGGTATTTCTATGGAGTGAAGGACTTCTCATTAATACACCATTCCTTTACAGAGTCGGATTGATGTTTACCTATCACGATTCCCAGATTATACCTCTGTGAAAAATATGATCCATTGGGGTCAGGTACAGTAACTGCAAGTGAAAAATCTTTTTTTAAAAATGTTTTAAATGCCTTTGATAATAGTGTGGTGGAATTTTGCTTGATTGGAAGAACACCAGCTTGATCCATGACTGGGAGGTGGTGTGTCAGAAAGTTCAGCCAACTAGAGGAGTGTTTCTTAACCTTGACAACTTTAACATGGCTGGCTGGGGAATTCTGGGGGTTGAAGTCCACACATCTTAAAGTTTCCAAGGTTGAGAAACACTAAACTAGAGTATTAGGACTAGTCTAATGTTAGCTCAGGAGTAGGTGTTCTGGGGCAGCATCTAGTTGAAATTTTTGTAGGGTTCCAGAACCCTCAGGATCACCATTTGCCAGTTTGGTACAGTAGGTAAGGTGCTGGCCTAGAAACCAGGAGACTGTGAGTTCTAGTTCTCCCTTAGGCATGAAAGTCGGCTGGGTGACTGTGGGCCAGGCACCCCATCTCAGCCTAGTCCACCTCACAAGGATGTTATTGTGGGGGAAAATAGAAGGCAGGAGTATTAGATATGTTCACCACCTTGAATTGGTATGTATGCATGCATACATACATACAGTACATATATACAAAAAGGTGGGATAGAAATCTAATAATAATTTGAATTTTAATGGCAAATCTAGATCTCTGTGTGTGTGCATGTGTGTGTGCATGCATGGTACAGTTTTATACCCTTAAAACTACAAACAGAAACAGGCTAAAATGGAGATATTAAGTCTCTGTCAGTAATTAATTCATCTATTCTACTGCAACCACTTCCTGAACCCCAAAATACAATAAACTTCCAAAATGATCAATCCCAGTAACATCATTACCATGCCTGCTACAGTTCTTGGTGACCAAAAACTCTCCTACTTAAAAAAAGGATAAGGTGAGAAAGCAGTTGTCCAGGGAGGAGATAAAAAGGAATTTAGGCGCAGTTACCCAGTTGATGGTTGATAGCTTCTTGGTGATGGTATTTCTTAGTTTTGGCTGTTCTTGACTGGCTTAGTTACTTTCTTCCAATGTATCATTAAGAAAAGACCCCAAAGTCATGGACAATTATGTAATCTATCCTAGAATGTGCTATCCATCATGTCTTGTGTTTATGGAAGAAAAAGAAGAAAGGCAATGTATAATTCAGGAGACTCAAGGCAGGGGCAGAAGAAAGTACAAATGTAAGGGCTTTGAAAACTGGTTCATCTGCTGCTACCCAATGCCTGTAAAAGTAGTTGGAACAATTGAGCAGAGGAAATACAGCCCATAATCCATGGCCTGCAAAAGCTAACCATCCCTAAGAATGATCTTAGTTCTTTCTCTTTGGTGGGAAAGGGGAGTTGCATAATAGCTTGTACACTCTCTAGACCAACCTTTCTCAAACTTTTGACCCTGGAGGAACCCTTGAAATATTTTTAGGCCTTGGGGAACCCCTGCACATTCAGGCTCAGATATAGGCCAGAAGTTACAAAATTATTATATTTGTTTTATGTGTATATAAGCCTGTATATAAGCATTCACAGCATTCTTAAACTGAAAATAATGAATGAAACTTACCTCTTTAATGTGAAGCTGCCCAAATTTGAAATATTTTTTTAAATAAATTGTGATCTCCCAGGGAACCCCTAGTGACCTCTCGTGGAACCCTAGGGTGCCTCGGAACCCCGGTTGAGAAGCCCTGCTCTAGACATTACTTGTGCTCACAGTGTGAAATGAAATTACCTAGACACAAAATCTGAAATTTGCAGAACTGTAGACTCTTCTGGTTTTGTGTCTATGATCTGCTAGATGGAATAGCAGTACAATTGAACTGCCATATCTGCAACCAGTAGTAGGTCATCAGAGTATTGCAGTTGTAAAACCACAGAACAATTATGGAATTTAAGAGTGACTAAATTGAACTGAAGAGCTGCTGCATACCAGACAGAACTTTCCATGTATCCTTTCATTGTTCTGGTCCAGGTTACCAGTTTTCCTTCAAAAGTAAAGGCAACTAGATATTGAGATTTGGGATGTAAGCACAGAGAAAAAAGGGCAGAGCACAAGACAGTATATAAACATAGTGCTGTAAACTTGCCACTTAGGATAGTTGCAGTATTAGGCTGCCATAGGAAAAACAGGAAGTACAATTGCTTTGCATTCCCCTGCACCAAGTGATACTGAAGTGGAGTGTTTGGTTCTTGGAAGGATTTCTTTATGGTCATAATTGGAATGGAGACTGGAATCAAGAAGGATTGCTCTTGAGCTTGGTGATGGGAAGAGCTTTTTGATTGCAGTTTTATTCAAAGTAAGTTAAGGGAATGAAGTGCTCAGGTCTCAGCAATGTTTTCAGTCTCTGGGGCATGACCTTATACACCTGTGTATGAACTGAACATTCAACATTCACTTTTGGGGAGAAATGGATGAAACATGTGGAATTGCCATCTGCGATCTGGGTTTCCCTTCCTAGAGGTTTCACACAACTTCATGTAGAACTGCTGCAATTTTTACTCATTCTTACTTAGGAACTTAGAAGATTTCATGCAAGAACATTGAAATCTCATGAAATCTCACCAGCCTTTATCCATTCTTGTGAATAATGTATATTTAATTTCATAATTCCATAGGTGATAATATACTGCATTGCTAACTCATGATCCAGATTGTCATGCGGTACAATAATTTCTGAATTCTTCAATATGATCACAAATGAAAAGTAGACAGTGTCCCTTTCATTCACTGTATATGCTCTTTACCTCCTGGATATCCATATTTTCCTTGGAGACATTCCAGGGGACATCTGATCTGGACCAATTTGCACAGCGGATCCAGCAGCACTGTCCTTCACACTTTACATTATCAAAGGCATAAATAACACAATAAAGCAAGTTTAAATCAAGGGCTCTCTGAGACCTGCCTTTCTGGCAACCTTTCACTAACTGGAATTCTAAATCTAACAAAACACTCTGCTATATAAAAAGGCCTATGACCTAATCTTAATTTGGAACCCTAAAAAGTAGTGTTTTTATGACAGTATAAGGAAGGGTTCTGATGTAAGGTTGGGAGGCAATGAAAATTCAATACATCTTTCTATTGACGTCTTGTGGGTGTTCAGTGAAATAGGTCAAGGATGTATTGCTACTGTAGATAGTATACAACAAACCTATCATTGAAGAAATTGAATCCAACATGTAAGCATCTCTGTATCTCTCATCTATTGTCCTTGGTGTGAAAGTTATGGATGCATTATTGTTTTGGTTCTGAAGGTGTAGGTTTGTGTTTTGTTAAAGGCTCTGTATACCTATCCAAACATTGTTTTCTTTTATTTTCTAGATAAGTAAATCAGGTCAGTTCACATATTATGATTATGGCTCAAAGAACCAAGTTATATACAACCAGGTAGGAATGTGATGGATTGTGGGTTTTATTTCGGAATGGAATGAGCAATGAATGTTTTGCTCCCAACTCTACATTCTGCAAATACTTTTCTTGAGTTGGGGAGTCATTAATATTTGGGTATTTCTGAAGTGCAAGACCTAAAGTTTGGAAGCCCCTTTGAACATATAGATATTGGTCCATTTAAAGGTTTATAGTTCTGTCATGTTCTCTGATGGACGTAAAACAAACTGGGAAATGTAAAAAAGGGGAAGAAAAGTCACCCCATAAAGAAGTTGCTGTCCCAACACAAAGCCTGAACATATTTAAAATAGGACTAGATCATAAATAGGCAATGATTTTAACTCTAAAAGTGGCATTGGTTGCTTACCAGTGAGATGAGGAACTCACATGCATAGAATCCTATATGAACAAGGGTTTTCCGACACTTTGATTCCCAGGTACTGACCAGGAAGTACAAGGACATCAGATAGTTATTGAGCACAAGCTATAATTTCCCTTCAAATATGTAGATGTTCAGCTTATTTCAAGAAAGACTTCTCTGCACCACCAAAACAGCTCTTTCACTTTCTGTTTATCCCCTTCAACTGGTGATTGGAATATTTCTTCATCATCATCATCATCATCATCATCATCATCATCATCAGGGATACATTTGAAAGGGAAAGTCTATTTTAAATTTGCTTTGCCTTGCTTTGCAGACAATGCAATTTGGATCCCCAAGCTGATTAGTTGATCTCACTTGTTATCATTCCCTGTGGAAGCTTAGCAAGATTTTCTTTCATTGCTTAGAACTACATATATCCAGAATTCATATGACAAAATATTAAATATGACCAAAGTAAATGCAAGGGACTGTGAGATTCAGAGTTGCACAAAGTATTAAGGCTGGGAACACTTTGAAAATGATTTGGAAGATGTACTTCAGAATTTGCATGTGAGAATCAGGCCAACAGTCAGCCTTTCCTAGGGCAGAGTACTGTGGCATGCCTGAGCACTAATTCTGAAGATTCTATCAAGGCAAGTTTGCTGCGTCCAGCATGATAGGCTTCCATGTGAGACTTTCAGTTGGTAGCTTAGGAAGTGGGCTGGAATGAGAGAGACTGAACTGGCCAGTTCACGAGGGACAGTCAGATAAAATAGAAGATGAGTGATTCATCAAGGCACCCCATTAAACCAGGCTTGCTTGAACATTGATGGAAGACTCAAAAGATTGGGGGAGACCCAGGGCAGGAAGGAAATACATCACTATTGACATTGACATGCTCAACTCTTTCCTTCACCTGCATATCAGAACTGAAGGCATGACGTTTGGAACAAGCACAAGTCCACTGACTACTAAAGACCAGTCAGTTTTGTCTTGCCAAGAAGAGGGCTCCCATTAAGTGGGATTCTGAAATCCAAGAAGCTTTTCTTCTACTGAAAGAACCATTCACCTCGCAATCCATCCTCTCACTTCCAGATCCAATCTGCACTTTTGTTGTTATGGCTGATACCTCTGATATCATCATCATAATAATTCTTCTGTACAGGGAGTGTTTTCTTCCCTATGTTTGTATAAGAAATATTTTCATATGTACACATATAATAGTTTGAATTTTGCAGCCACTGCTGGATGTTATTGTTTTCTCAGAAGAAAATAATCTCTGCACAGAGAGACCTTTTAAACTTAGATATGATCACGTGCACACAGTGAATCTCAGCTTTTGGCTTCCTTAGAATCTAGTGAGTAGGCATCATACAGATTATTGTAATAAATAAATAAATAAATAATAGAAACAAGGAAACCTTTGGGGCCTGCTGGTAAATCAAATTATGGCTTCCACAGAGGCACACTGCTATGAAAAGTGGATCAACTCTCATCCCAGGGGCTGGAGTGACAAACAGGTATGATTATATAGGCTGTAAATAAAATAGGCTGTAAATTAAACATACTGCATCCCTTCTTTAACTTTGTAAGCCTCAGTGTCATCACAATAATTACACATTTAGAAATGGAGCCAATGACTTCATAGAACATATGAGCTGGAACCAAGTTCATTGGCTCCAACTCCCTGCTCAGTGCAAGAATCCACTAAAATATTCCTGAAATAGACCCATCCAGCCCCCGTTTGAAAACCTTAATGGAGGAGGAATCTAGTATTCTTCTAGGAAGACTATTTCACTGCTTTTACCATCAGATGTTGCTGTTGCTGTTGTTGTTCCTAGTGTCATTCCACTTGGTCACACAGTCTGCTTGTTCTTACTGCAAAGCTTATCAATACATGATTCCCCCCACCATTGTTCGACCAACTTGTTGGAGGGCTTGGAGAGAGCGACTGGCCCAAGGTCACCCAACTGGCTTTCATGCTTAAATGAAGACTAGAACCTGGATTTCTCTGCTCTTAGTTCAGGACCTTACCATTCCACCATACTGGCTTTCAGCTCTTACCATCAGGACATTTCTCCTAATATTTCTTTTAATATCAGCCCATTGGTTCTTGTTCTGTCTTTGGTTTCAGTGCAGAACAGGACTATCCCCTCCAACACACAAAGCCTTTTGATGGTTGTAGATCTCTACTGTATCTTCTCTTAATCTTATTTTTTTACAGGCTAAACGTGCCCAGATCCTATTTATTTATTTATTTATTTATTAATTATTGCTTTTTTAAAAGAATAACAAAAAGAAAAAACAGAAACAAAGAGAATCAACACACAAAGATACATACATTATCAAAAGAAAAAAGAAATACATAACAGGTGATTTTTTTAAAGTGAAAAAATAACAGAAAAAATAAAATAAAAATATGCAACATAATATGTCATGACAAAAGAAAACAGTCACAATTCTATATATATTTATCTAATGCAAATATGATGCAAATATATATAGGCAATCCACTCATAGGTGGCAAGTGTAACCAGATCTTCAATCTATTGAGTAAGTGGGGCCATACATTTATCTTTCCAATGCTGCAATTTCAGTGTTTTAGCCATCGTACAGGCACGGAGAATCCATTTACGTTGTCCAGTTGTCAAATTCCATGTATTAGGTATGTAATTTGGGAGAATATTGTCCTCTGAAAATTTTAGCTTTTGTCACACAGCTACATTTATATGAGCCACTACTTCCTCCCAAAACTTAGTATAGGACATTGTAAGAACATACGTTTTAAAAAGGCATTGTCCTTATCACATCTCCAACACAATGCTGTCTTAGACACAATGCTGTCTTTTCTATACAAATGTAATGGAGTCCAATAAATTCTAAATATTATTTTTTTGTTGTTTAAGTTGTAATTTAAGGTCCATTGACACTCTTGCTATAGAATGTGCCCAGATCTTTTAACCATTTGTCATAGATTTCTAGATTTGTAGTCAATCTGGAGGCTTTTATTGAACCTACTCCATTTTCTCTATATCCCTTATAAAGTGTGGTGCCTAGAACTGAATATCATATTCCAGATATGGTTGAACCAGTATAGATAACAGCGGCATTACTATCTCCCTTGATCTGGATGGAATGATTTATAAATACATGTCAAGATTGCATTAATATCACATTGACCTACTATGTGAATTTAAATCTGTACAAAAACCTCAAATGTTTTAGATGTGCAAATGATTCATTAAAGTCAAGTTAGATGTATAATTTGCTAAGAGAGGTTGCCACAAACTAGATTGTTAACATTTATTTTTAGTTACATTTGTTGTTGTTTTTGTTGTTTTAATTCAAATAATTACGGAGGCATTAAGGAGATGAGAAGTACAATAACCTTATCACATCATGTTGCATCAGGCCTCCTTAATTCGAACACTCCCAATTCCTGGGATCACACAGCTGCCAAGTGAAACTGAAAAGAGTTCCACATTTTTAAAGAGACTCCAACTGGAACGGCAAACATGTATTGCTTTTGAAGCACCTTTTCCAGTTCGGATATGAATATTCCTATAGCATTGCTATTGGTTTTCCCACCAATACATAGGGATGGAAACTGATATCATAAAAAACTTTCACTTAAGAGTTTTTGATTGTTTATGTGTCATCAAGTCTGTGTTGACTCTTAGTGACCACATAGATAGATTTTCTCCATGATGATCTGTCCTTAACCTGGTCTTTTAGGTCTTTCAATGGTGCACCCATTGCCTCTGTAACTGAGTTCATTCACCTTCCTGCTGGTCATCCTCTTCTTCCCTTTCCTTCCCAGCATTAGAGACGTTTCTAGAGAGCTAGGTCTTCTCATAATGTGTTCAAAATAGTATAACTTGCTCCTGGTCATTTGTGCCTTGAGTGAGAACCCTGGGCTGATTTGTTTGATAAACCATTTGTTTGTTTTCTTGACTGTCCACAATATTCTCAAGAGTCTTCTCCAATACCACCATTCCAAAGTGTCACTACTCTTTTTATCTTTCTTCTGTCCAACTTTTGGTTCCATAGAATGTCACAGGGAATACCATTGCTTGCATGAGTCTGATCTTTGCAGGTATAGACAGATATTTCTGAAGAACTTATAAAATGAGGAATAAGATATAAATGGGAGGTTCCATTTATGTTCAGACTTCAAGGAAAGGAGATTATTTCCACTTTCTCCAAAATGAGCAGAACTTTGACAGAGTCAAAGAAAACCCCAGGAAAAATTATCAGCAAAATTTTCTATCTTGTCATCAGAATTTCAGCAGTAGCACTGCATGATAACTAAGAAATTAAGCAGATAGAACTAGAAGAAGTAAGCTATTTGTTAAACATATTTGCTGATGATTTCATTCTAACTCTCTCAAATCATGGGGATTCTGCAAAATATATTAGGATGAAGGAATTTACAAAGGTATCAGATTTAGTAGTGAATTTTCAGAAATCTCACCTAATGTTCCTTCTCACACCACATACAGAGCAGAAAGAGGTATCTAGTAAATTAAACATACCAGTGGCTTGTAAACTGTTCAAATACTTAGGAATGAATGTTACTAAAATAATAAATTATTTGAAAATAACCTTATTCCTTTTTGGAAGAAAATTAAAAAAAATAAAAGGTGGCATAAGAAATATTTGAATATAGTGAGACAAGTTGCAGCTGTTAATCAATCCTAATTTGATTGTGGTCTTAGACCAATACAAGGATAATGTTCTGTGAAATATACATAGTCTGTCTTAAAATGATAACAAGGTAGGATAAAATAGGAAGATAAAAATTAAAATAAAATTAAAATACATTTATAGACTATCTGACTAGACCTATAAGTGCAACCTAAGATACAGCCTATACTAAATGAGAATATAGACATTAAGAATATATTAAGTATAAAGTGTGAATAGAATAGAATAGAATAACTTTATTGTCATTCCACTACACACTGCACACCAAGTGCATAATAAAATGAAATTTCATTGCAGTTGGCTCAGAAACACAATCAAGCGCTAAAATAAAAATACCATAATTACTATAAAATATACATTCTTTACACATTCCACATTCCACTTAAAAAAACTTACTGAGTGTTCAGGAGTCTGATAGCCCGGGGGACAAAGCTATTACCCAATCTGGCTGTTCTACATCGGGTGCAGCAGAACCTTTTCCCAGAGGGTAACAAAGAAAACAGGCCATAATGAGGATGGGAGGAGTCACTGATGACATTTCGAGCTCTGGACAGACAGCGTGTGTATGTGCTATATCCTGGATGAGAGGCAGTGAGATCCCAAGTATCCTCTCTGCTGCCCTCACCACCCTCTGCACAGACTTCCTATCTGAGGCACTGCAGCCTCCAAACCAGATGGAAATACAGTTGGTCAATACCCTCTCTATAGTGCCTCTATAGAAAGTAAGGAGGGTGGGAGGTGGAAGATGCACTTTCTTCCTCCAACACAAAAAATACAGACGTTGCTGTGCTCGTTTTACCAAAAATGTGGTGTTAAGAGACCAAGTTGGACTATTTGTTGGCTGCACCCCCAGGAATCTAATGCTACTGACTGACTCCACAGCTATGTCATTAATAATGAGTGGAGTGTGGCTAAGCTGGTTCTTCCTAAAGTCAATAATCATCTCCTTGGTTTTTTCCACATTTAGAACCAGGCTGTTTCTATTGCACCGCTCCACCAAACCCTTCACCTCCTCCCTATAAGCCCACTCATTGTCATCCCTGATAAGACCCACCACCGTTGTATCATCCGCATACTTCACAACGGAACTGGTGGTAAACCTGGTGCAACAGGCATGGGTCATCAGGATGAACAAGAATGGGCTCAGGACACAGCCCTGTGGGGAGCCGATGCTCAGAGAAATAGAGCTAGAGATATTATTTCCAACTCGCACCGACTGAGACCTCTCCGTAAGGAAGTCAAGTAGCCAATTACACAAAGGAGTACTGGAGCACAGAGAACCCAGGTTGTCCACCAAATGCTGGGGAACAATTGTATTGAATGCTGAGCTGAAATCAACAAACAGCAGTCGCACATAACTGTTCTTCTCCTCTAGATGTGCCAAACTTGAATGAAGAACAGAAGAGATTGCATCCTCTACAGAGCAGTTCTGCCGATAAGCAAACTGAAGTGGATCAAACGATGGAGGGAGTCTGGAAACAATATAGTCCTTTATCAGCCTCTCAAAACATCTCATCACAATGGGAGTGAGTGCTAAATACTCACGTTAAAAACATGAGTATTTAAAATTACCACTATGTTATATGTATAAAAACAAAAATTAAATGATTTGCTATGACTTACAATACATTACAGAAATTAGCCCATCAGGGTCTGATGAATCTTCATTGCTGCAGCACAGGACCTTGCTACCTGTGCTGTGACGATAGAGTTTTCATCTATAAGCAGCAGGTGAGTGTAGTCAGAATCTGTACGACCGGAGTGTTTACTAATCAGGGGTATGATGAGTTTGGTACAAATGTCTCTATAAAAAACGCAACGCAGAAGAACATGGTCTGTGGGTTCCACCTCTCCGGAGTCACAAGGACAAAGCCTTATGGCTAATGGTATTTTTTTATATTTGCCCTCCAGTACCGCAGAGGGGAAAGCATGACAATGAGCTAAAGAAAAGGCTCTCCCATGGCTGGGTATTTCAAGCTGTGTGAGATAACTAGCTGCAGGAGACAGGAAGTGTGCTGGAGACAGGAAGAATAGAGCCTTCCCTGTATCTGCTTGCCTCTCTGTATCCTTCATCCTTTGTTTCAGCTCTTGTTTGGCTCGGTTGAAGTCCATCTCAAGGACTGTAGATGGGGAATATCCTAGCTTTAAGAGATTTGAATCAATGGCCTTGGTCCATGCGAATTGAAAGTTATCCTAAAGAATGAGAGGTGCTAGGTCTTTGGGGTAGAATTTGAGCTTTAGCCACAGGTTTAAAGAGGCTAAACACACTCTTGACTCAACCCAATTGCAGCTATTAAAATGATGGAATTTTCAAAACTAACTATTTATTTCAAGTCTTAATGGTCAAAATTCCAGAAAAATACCTTAATAATATCACAGAGGAAAAAAAAACTTTTTTTTAAATACTAAAAGATTGAGGGGTAAGAGGAAAATTTTGTACAGATTGCAGAACAGGGTGGATGGAGGAAACCCATTTTTAAAATTATATTATCAGGTAGCACATCTGTTTATATTGGAAGGTACAACAAAACAATGGATTCAGATAGATGTTCAAGAATTTGATAGTTATTTAAGTAAAAAATTTTTTTTCCAGAGGATCTGATAAAAACATGCAATATAAAGAAAATATCTACTAAAGCTATGTTTCAGGTATGGATGAAGAGATGCAGAATTGATAAAGGGCAATTCCCCATTTTTACAATTCATCTAAGACAATTCAATTCAAACCACAGAGAAAATGCAGTTATATGGAATAAGATATTTTTATAACAATGATTTGTTATATGGGGAAGATACGATTGAATTTAAAATTGGCCACCAGATACTTTGGTTAACATGGATTCAACTTAAATCTTTTTTTAATGATAATGTGGTAAAGGAAATAGCAAATTGTCCTTTGACCAGTTTCAACAAATGAATAACAAATTATCACTTACAACTGAAAAAAATGATTTCTAAAATATTTCTAATATTTCACTCAGGAATAATTATCAGGAAATGTTGGGGTGGTGATCGATCTGGATTAGAAAAGGCTGGCTTTTGGAAGGGAACCAGAATTTTCTAGGTTACCCAGTGACAAATGCTTGGAATTTATTTTACCACACCCTCAGCATCAAACAGATTTCTGTAAGATAGCAATTGTTATTCTGTGTAGCACTTACCTTTGCCTATTAAGGGCTGTATTGATTCCTATAGCTAAGTTGCTCAGAGAACCCATGCCCATATGGATCCCCTCCATCACACACTCATACTACTATCCTGATTCATGAGATGGAAAAGAAATCCAGATTTCAAAGATAACTAAATGAGGTGATTTAATTTCTCTCTTTGCTCCTTCCTCCTAATAGGAGGGAGGGAGGGAGGAGCTGCATAGTTGGGCATTCACCAGGCTGGTGGCAGCCACAGGGCTAGAGTGGCCTCTAAAATGCCCCAAGAAAAAAGGAGGAGAAGGCCAGTCAGGGGAAATGCATTTTTAAGAAAAACTAACTGCATCCCAACTTCAGGTAGAGACACTTACATCCACTTACCTGTAGAGTAGGAACTCTGGTAACAGCCAAGGTCTCAAGGAAGATCTTGCAACTCCCTATCCTTGCCTTTGGTATCACAGCTATTGAAACCAGTGAAATCCTGGAGGAATTTCGAGTGGAGGCACACACTCTCCTTACCCAGCCAGGTTTCAGGGCTGTTTGTTTGTCCAGGCCCAAATAATGGAGGAACATGGTCTTACTATAATTTGTCATTTAGGCTTCATCCCCAGACAAATATGTCTCTCTGATAAAGTGCATACCATCAAAAAATAAATGATATATTAGAGGCAGTTTTGGAATTAAAAATGTCTATTAAAAGCATCAGTGTTTTGTTGTGTTATCTTTATCATCTATCATCTATATCATCTATATATGTTTCTATCATCTATCTATCTTGCAAAGTAAGCGGATAGAATTGTCAGCAGTGCTCGCATAGGCCAGCTATGGATTTGTTCAGTACATCTCTTTACGCAGATCAGTCTTAATCTCATAGGCATCAGAGAATTTTTCATACTATTTCACTGATTTTTTTGGGGATAAGGATCTCCAATTTTTCACTAAGTGTGCATGCATGCAGTTTCCACTTATTTATGTTTAAAAACATACATATCTTTAATATACAGGAAGGGTGGGATAAAAAATGCAGTAGGGAAGACTACACATGGGAATACCAACAAAATATTATAAGCACAAGGGAAGACAGTGGAAGTATTCATTATTTACCCCACTAAACATTTCTGTCTCAGTCTAAACAGATAAATGTTATGGTGACCGGAAGAAGAACCTGGGAAATTACTGTTATGCAACAGTAAATGCCATGATGTTACTTCAATATCCTTCAAGCCACGGTACCTACAAATGTTTCCACCCTTGATTATCTGGAACACCTCATATACGGCAGAGCTTTGGAGTGAGTGGTAAGAATTTCTTTCTGACTGTTTCTTATTCATATTAAGAATGTGTGTTTTAAGCTTTTATTCTTTTCATGCAGGCAAAGGGGTTTCTGCTGTGTGCCAAAGTTCCCTTTAAATACTACTGTATATAACAAAAATTATTTTGGACCAAATTTAATTGAATTTTGTATGCTTGACTGTTAATAAATTGCCTGAGTACTTAATAACATTCCTGAAGGTTTCTAGCATTTCCCACATTTGTTGTTTCCCACCTATTTATACCTTTCTGCTTAGTCAAACATTCCACAAGAATATATAATCAGTGAAGAACTGATGTTCTCCAACCCTAAGCAGTAAAGAGGAATGTGTGCATGGCAAGAGTGTTCATAAGATGTTTCTCCTCACAGTATATTTCTTTTATTTATACAAGCCTGGAAAATGGCACACATTGATTTACACAAAAATTCCCTTCCCCTTCAAGCTCTTGAGTATAATCAGAATTGCCTGCCCATCAGGTTTCATGATTCACAGTTCCTTTGAAATAGACACTTCGGTTTTTTTTCTTCTGTGTAGTTTTTGCCTTTTTGTAACTTTTTATTTAATCTTTTCGTCGTCTGATTACAAATGTGCCTTTATCTTTCAATATATGCTTCTAAATGATGGTTGCACTGTTTTGTTTCATTATTTTTTTAAAGAAATTGTTTCCAGTATATTTCTGAGATCATGTGATGTTAAGATATGCATGTTTTTTATTGAATACAATAATCTATCTTCTTATTACAGTTTTATTAGGGCCAGTTTGGTCTAGTGGTTAAGGTTCTGGGCTAGAAACCAGGAGTCTGTGAGTTCTAGTCCTGCCTTAGGCCTGAAAGCCGGCTGGGTGACCTTGGGCCAGTCCCTCTCTCTCAGCCCAACTCACCTCACAGGGTTGTTGTTGTGGGGAAAAGAGGAGGAGGAAGGAGTATTAGATATGCTCACCACCTTGTGTTATTTATAAAAAATAATAAAGGTGGGATAGAAAATAAATTAAATAAATAAATTATCTTAATTTGTAAAAATGATCATCATTTCAGGATTATGAGGATTAAATGATTAAATACTCTTGTGGAATGTCTGACAAAGTAGAAAGGTATAAATATATGGGAAATGGAACAAATGTGGGAAATGACGCAAACCTTCAAGATTGTATAGTAACGTAAGGAACTCACTTATTATTGTGAAACTTCCATTAACTTCAAAACATACATTGGTTTCAACATCTATTCTTAACTATTTAAAAGCAGCCTTGCAAAATTGCAATAATACATTTTTCTTTTATTTTGTATTTATGTATAATTACATTGCTATGTTACAGATGCTTAAGATGTTTTTGTTTCTTATGATATCTCTTGTGGTTCTCGGATTTAATGATTCCAAACAATTGTCAAGAAAAAAGAGAGAAGTTCATCCTGAAACATTCATGAATGTTGTAAGTTTAATGTAGTTAATATACTTAAGTAGAATACTTAATACATTAAGGGTGGGAACCCCTTTGGCAATTCTAATCTGATTGCCAAATCAAGATTTCATATATACAGTGCTATGGACAGTCAGCTTATACTAGTAAGTTTACATTTGAAGCAGTTATTTTAGAGTTTACAATGGTCAAGTTACAATCCTTAGGGATACTGATGAGCCAATGGACACCTCCCTCAATACCTAAATAAGGGGGGAATATATAGTTTTGTCTCACTTCTTTGCCAACCTGGAGCCAGTCTGTTTCACCATATTCTGTCCATATTGTGGCTTCCTGACCTGTATATACAGTAGGTTTCTCGTGAGGACCATGAAATGCTCTGGAATTCCCATTTTTCTAAGCACATTCCATAGCTTGATGTGACTGACACAATCAAAGGCCTTTCTATAATCAATGAAGCATATATTGACTTCTTTTTGGTGTTCTTTGGCTTTTATCAATTATCCAGCATGTATCAGCAACAATATCTCATGTTCCTTGGCCTTTTTAAATGCCAGATTGAATATCTGGCATCTCTTTTTCCATGTAGGGCTCTAATCTGCACTGATGATCCTAAGCATTATTTTGCTAGTGTGTGATATAGTACAATAGCTTGCACACTCTGTTAAGTCTCCTTTCCTTGGTGTTGGAATGTAGGTTGACCTGTTCCAATCTCTTGGCCCTTGTGTTATTCTCCAGATTTGCTGGCATAGCTTAGCTGGAACTTTTACTGGTTCTTCTGTTGGATGCCATATTTCTGTGGTATTCTATCAGTTCCTGTAGCCATCTGATTTGGTAATAACCAGAGTGCTGATCTAACTTTCTCTTCTTGTACTAGAGATTCTTGTAAGTATGGAATATCTTCTAAGGTATCTTGGATGTTGAGATCTCTACTGTACAGTATTTCAGTATACTCCTTCCATTTTTTAAATCTCCTTTGAATCGGTTACTGTCTGTCCATTGGCATTCTTTAGCATACCCACTTGGGGTTGGAACGTTCTTTTGAGTTCAGTGATTTTTGATCTACCTTGTACATCTGACATCAATCTTGCAATGGTGCAACCACTGATTCCACCATTGGGGGGGCCATCTTGACTTCTCTGACCATACCCTGTAGAAAACTTTTCAGGAGTACCTCTAAGAACTTTGGGAACTGGCTTATTATAATATTTAGTGACATTGCTGTTATTAATGTTTTAAAAGACTCAGCTGAAGGAAAAGTTAAAGGTTCCTATCAACTTCACAGGCAAGTCTAGCTGTCCCACTAGTTCTAGATTATAAGATTAATAACCTGAAGTTCATGTTTCTATATTAGCTTAGATAAGATTGTGTTTTGTAAGAGTGGATCTGATAAAAAGGTAAACAAAATAAACAACATTAAAGGATTAAAATATAAACAAGTTTGGTTAAAACATTTAAACCATTGTGTGGGTGTGTGGGTGTTGGGGGCGGTATGATTTCTCCCATTATTAAGAATGTAGTGTTGCCTTAATAACACTCATCTCTGTAAAGGTAAATCTCCAATACACTGGAGATTTAAGATAAGTTTTTGATTGGAGGATCTTTTTTATATCTGTTTGCAGAGTGAGATCTTACAACATCATGGATATCCTTGTGAGGAACATGAAATCCTGACAAATGATGGTTATTTTCTTACTATCAACAGAATTCTTTATGGAAGGAAGACCTCAGAGAAAACAGGTGTTGTTGTTTTTTAATTGCATTTAAAATTCACAAAAGCAAAGTTTATCAATACTGATTTGCTCTTATGAAATATCCTATTTATATTCTTATCCTCTACAGAAATTCTGCAGTGGGAGGACCACTTCATTTAAAGGGGCCAATCATTTGAAATAATTTACTTTTATTTGTTTGTAGACTGGGAAACAGAAATGACACAGAAAACAAATGAACACAGAAAACAAAACACACATGGCACCAAGTTTCTTTCATTTTCCATTATATCATGTGATAGGAATATTTTGGGATTATCCCAGGTCTAGATATCAATAAAGGAATCTCAAGACTGCCTTGATGTCTAAACTACATGTTGGTCATTTAATTTAAATGAACAACTAGCAGGAGGAAACAGGAAAGAATGTAATTTGAATATGATGCCAAAGCAAATGTTTCTACTGTTCTTTTGCCTTCTAATGTGATTATGGTTTGTATATTGATAGCCCAGTTGTGATTAGCTCAGATTCCTAATTAAAAAGTTGTTTTATTTTCCATAGGCAATTTGGCTGAATTACTTCTCTTTTTTTCTTGTTGAAACATCTTGCTTTCTTGTCCATCTTTTTTCCTTTCCTTTTTTTCCTCCAGCTTCAAGACCTTCTGTGTTAGTGATGCCAGGAGTTCTTACAAATTGTGGAATATGGGTAGCTAATGAACCCAACAGCAGCTTAGGCTTTATACTGGCAGATGCTGGCTTTGATGTTTGGTTGGCCAATAACCGAGGTAGCAGATGGTGTAAAAGACACCAGCACCTTTCACATAATGAAGAAGAATTCTGGAATTTCAGGTAGGCTAAAACACGGGTGTCCTGGGGGAATGAGTGACAAAATATGCCTCACAATGCAAACCTCACTACTTAATATGGGCATACAATGTGACAGAAGTTCAAAAGATGGAGCTTGCGTCATGCCCTCATGCTATATCTATGAGTTCAAAGGAAAACCCAAAGCCTTGGAGTATGCCATGGGTCTGTTTGGAGGGGAGTATCCATGTTCATCAGCTGTCAAGGGCATCCACAGGAGAGATCAAGGTGGTACCTGTGATTGTGCAATCAAAGCCCTATCCTCTTTTTAGCATGTCACAATGCACATAAAAAGAGGAAGGGCCTTGACTGCCATGGCCACTAGTCATGGCCAACATCCTGGTTTTCTTCACCCCCCCCCATAGACATCCCTCCCCCAGCTGAATATTTGATGACTTTCTTTTACATATCTATTAAATTATGATTTTCAAAATCTTCCCTTCCTATAGTTCTATGACAGACGAGCAATTATACACACAATTAAAGGAAATACAGTCAGGAAAGAGAGATTTTTGAGTAGCCTACCATGCATTGCTGTGGTGATATAAATTTCATCATCCTGTTCTTTGTCTGTCACTTTGTTTTGTTTCAGTTTTCATGAAATGGCAATGGAAGATCTACCAGCTATTATGCATTTTATCCTAGCTAAAACTGGACAGAAACAACTTTTTTATGTTGGCTACTCACAAGGCTCCACCATAGGTATATTCTTGGGTTTCTGTAGGGTCGAAGAGGAAAGTGAGGGGGCAAGTGACATGACAAACATCATAATGTCATCATGCAAATGATGCAGTCAGATCATGATGCAGGTGACTTGGTACCAGGTCATGTTATCCAATAACTTCGATAACAACACTGTGTAGAACTGTAGTAGTTGCTGGTGGAATGCAAACTGGCCAGTGCTATAGGCTTCTAAGCATTATTTCTTACAGCATATCTATGATCATATTTGATTAGATCCTTTAGGATTTATTTTTTTGTTTTGATTCATAGGAGAAGGGCTTGCTTAACCATGCTTACCACGAAGCTGTAACTGAACAATTTGTTGGAGTTAAAAAAAATGGAAAGAGTTAGAGAAGTGAATTGAGTGCATAAAACAGAAAAGCCTGCCTTATACCAAGACGTGCCATTGATTCATCTAGCTAGTATTGACCAGCACTGGCTGTTCCACTCCTACACACAATTAAAGGAAATACAGTCAGGAAAGAGAGATTTTTGAGTAGCCTACCATCCTAAACGCTAGGACTTGATAAGGGGGCTTCTGTAAGCCAAATATGCTCAATCTTTACTGACCCATATCCTTAGAAAGGTTGTGCTTGTGACATTCCAAATGGGCTTACTATCACTGAAACAAAACCAAGAAAACTTAAATTTGCATTTAAAACAAGCAGCCTTCAATACAATCCTGGGTATCCTCAATGCATGGAAGTTGGAATACAGTTATGGAACCCTCCCTATGCAAGGAAATCTCCAGTTACAGGGTAGAATTCATATGTGTGATGTGATAATATGCCATTATCTTTGAATCATGAGGAGGATAGTTACATGAGAAAAAGGGGAATAGGTAGATAAAATTAAATTTGTCATCCAAGTACAACATGTAGGAAGAGAATAAATTACTTTAAAAAATAACTATTAACAAAATATGATGGATATAAAAAAAACCCACCCAGAAGAACATAAGAAAACAATCAATGTCTAATTAAGGATGTGTGTGGGTGGCAAAATTGATAGGAAATCAGTCAGTGAAAATACATCCTGAATTCCTTTGCAGAATAGATGTAGGAGTTCCTTTAAGATAATTTTTTATACAGGGATCTATCTTCATCAGATTGTGTGGATATATTATCCACGTATTGCTTTAGCAAATATAATGTAATTATCATAAATAGACTGTGACTAGTAATGGTTCTGAATAATCATTAATTTTCTTTATTCTTAGGATTCATTGCATTTTCAGCTCTGCCAGCATTAGCTGAGAAAATAAAAATCTTCTTTGCACTTGGTCCAGTATATTTGGTGAATTATTTCAAACCTTGGTATAAGAAGCTGATCAATATAGATGAGGATTTCATAAAGGTATGTACTACTTTTGAGGATGTGGTCTTCAAAGAATGAATATGCTAGTTTCTTTATTGCTAATACCTTCTTAAAAAGGCAGTAACAAATCGCACGTCAAATAGAATTGCTCTCAATAGGAGTTACTCATATTAACATTTGTGCTGGCTTTTTCCCAACAGGTTTACAATATTTTAAATATTTACAAATATGCTGGGAACTCCTGTCAAGGGAACCTAGGCTAGATACCTTTTTGTTATTCCTCTCTTGGCAGGAGAGAGTTAGGAAGGCCTTTGTATTATTATTGTTGTTGTTTATTACAGCTGCCTCACCCCAAAAGATTCTGGATGGATAAAATAACTCTAAATAATAAGAATAAGAATAATGTGGTTTATTGCTGAGTAGGGTGGATGCTATCTAGTGTATCATTAAAGTGTATTGAATGTTTCTTTTAAATGATTTTAATTTGTTGGCTTTTATTTTACTTACTGTTAGTTGCATGAGAACCTTTTATGGGTGGAAAGTTAGGATATAAATCAAATGAACACATGAAAATATTGCTTAGCTTCTATGGTCAGTTTAAACATTTATATCTTATATTATCTGTTGTTTAGTCACCATAGCTTATTTTAATGCACATGCATTTCAAGTCTATCTCAGAAGTTTGTACTATTAGCTGCTATGTTACTCAAGGGCAACAGCTGAAACACCAGTGGACTGGGGCTTAAACCTTCCAACACCATCCCCTGAATGATGGCAGAGCTGAGATGCTTGGCACTCATACGACTTCGTGATCCAGCTCAATGCCTCATCACTCACCACACAGAAAAATGTCTGAGGCTCTGCCAGGTCTTTCCCCACCATTGTTCACATTCCCATGCTCACTCTTGCCCTTCCTATTCCGAGGCTGGGAAGAAACTGCTCCTCAGTTTCTGCTCCAGAGCGGCGGTGAACGGCAGTAAGCAGCAGGGAACAGGAGCCCTGGTTGAGTCTTGGCGGCTACAACGATGGCTGCTAACTCCAACTGCACTTTCGTGCTGAGACCTCCTCCCTTGCCGGAGTTCTCTCCTCCTTTGTGGGGAGGCGCTGGGGTGGGACGGTTGACTGGAGCGATGCAGAGGCGAACCCTGATGCAGCAGACGGACCCTGCACTAATTTTAGTGCAGCACCCCAGTGCAGCAGACGGGCCCGGTGTGACACGGGGGCACGTTCCGGTGAAGCCTGGGCGGAAGACCAGCCCCAGCACGAGCGAGTCCCACACGAACTCCAGTGTGGCACATGGGCCTGGCGTGGCGCGGGGGCGAGTCCCACTGATGTCCACGTGGAAGACCAGCCCCAGCACGAGCGAGCCCTGCATGAACCCCAGTACAGCAGACGGGCCTTGCGGGGGGATGAGTCCCTAGTGCGGCGAGGGGTGAAGCAGTGGATCAGCCCTTGGTGGCAGATCGATAGACCTGCCTCAACCTAGGTGTTGCCTAAGACAGCTGACTTCGACAGAGGGACCTTTGAGATCTTGGGACTTGTATACCAACAACATTTTATACCAACAAGGTTGGGTTGAGGGGAGACTCCTGGAGCCTCTTGACCCCAGGACTGTAAAATCTTTGAAGTAGTTGGATGTTGTGAGACCCGAATTAAGGCTTGGCTATCCCCTCCTAATCCTCTTAATTCTCACAATATCTGGATACAAGGGTTAATAAGGTCCCTCCAATGTGAATGGGGGCTTCTTCCCTACGTGTGAGAGATGAGGGAACAGTCTGGGTGTGAATGTGGTGTGTTAGAGCACTCACCCCCTGAGTGAGAGACAGGGCGTGCAGGGTAGTGGCTGTGATGCCCCCGGGTGTCCAGTGAGAGAGGCACGGGGGGTGTAGCGAGTGAGTATATGGGTGATGGTGGGACCCAGCTCGAGACAGTGGCCTCACACCAGACTTAGTTTTCTTGTCAGAGCAGTGGCAATGTGATCTGAGGGGAGAGATACAGCTGTCCCCACATTCATGGTCAGACCACGCCGTGGTGGCCCTGAGTTTCTCCTATGCCGCCCCCCTCCACAGGGAGGCAGGACCTGTTCGATTGGTCTGCCCCCAGTGACTAATGGACCCAATGGGGTTTCAGAGGGAGCTGGAGGTTATACCCAAGGGCTTGCTGCATGGTCCAGCAGAGGCCGTGGCCGCCGCCTGGAATAGGGAGGTGGCTGGGGCCTTGGACAAGATCGTGCCTGTGCGCCCTCTCTTATCCCATCGGACCCGATACTCCCTGTGGTTCACAGAGGAGCTGAGGGTTCTGAAGAGGATTAAGAGATGCTTAGAGTGCCGCTGGAGAAAGACGAAGACTGAACCCGACTGGACACAAGCTAGAGCCACAATTAAGGCCTACCTTGTGCCGGTAAGAGTGGCGAAACATCAGTACTTCTCCACTCTTATTGCATCCTCAGAATGCCGCCCAGTGGCCCTGTTTAGGATCACCCGATCCCTGTTGGGGAAAGGGGGTCTGGAAAATCTTCTACAGGGCTGTGCTGAGGAGTTTTCAGACCATCTGCAGCATGCCCTCTCTGCATGACCATGTGGGACGGGTTGATGTGACGGGGGTGAGGCAATCCCTTAGGTAACCTGGACCCATGCCATGTAGAGCTTTAAAGGTGATAACCAACACCTTGAATTGGACCCGGAAGCAAACTGGCACCCAATGCAGCTCGCAGAGCAGCGGAGTTATATGTGCTGATCTTGAAGCACCTAAAATCATCCATGCAGCCGTATTTTGGACCAGCTGTAGCTTCCGGATACTCTTCAAGGGTAGCCCCATGTAGAGCACATTACAGTAGTCTATATGGGAGATGACCAGGGCATGAGCGACCATTCAAAGGGCCTCTCACTCCAGGAAGGGGTGTAACTGGCACACAACACAAAGTTGCACAAAGGCCCCTCTGGCCATGACTACCACCTGCTCTTTGAGCAGGAGTCATGAGTCCAAGAGGACCCCCAAGATACACACCGGGTCTGTCTGGGGCAGCGCAACCCCATCCAGAAGTAAAGATGGCAAATTCCTGGGAACTGAGGAGCCATTAACCCACAGCCACTCCATCTTACCAGGGTTCAGCTGAAGCCTGTTGTTCCCCATCCAGGCCCCCACAGCCCCCAGGCACCTGGAAAAGCGCAGCAACAGCACCACTTACTTCCCCTGGGATGGAGATGTATAGCTGAGTATCATCAGCATATTGATGATACCTCATCCCATGGAGATGGATGATCTCACCCAGCAGTTTCATGTAGATATTAAAAAGGAGAGGAGAGAGTACTGAACCTTGCAGCACCCCACAAAGGAGGGGCCATGAGCCCGATCTCTCCTCCCCTATTAACACCGACTGGGATCAACCCTGGATGAAGGAGGTGAACCAGCACAAAACTATGCCACCCACCCCCAACTCCCTGAGCCAACCCAAAAGGATACCATGGTCAATGGTATCGAAAGCTGCTGAGAGGTCAAGGAGAGCCAGGATGGATGCACTGCCTCCATCCCACTCCCTCCAGAGATCATCCTAAGTGTGACCAAAGCTGTTTCTGTTCCATATCTGGGCCTGAAACCTGACTGAAAGGGGTCCAGATAATCTGCTTCATCCAAGATCCTCTGGAGTTGCAATGCCACCACCTTCTCAACCACCTTCCCCATAAAGGTAGGTGGGAGACTGGACAAAAATTATCCAGTACAGTAGGGTCCAGTGATGGTTTCTTGAGGAGGGGGCACACCAGCACCTCCTTAAAGGCCGCCGGAAACACCCCCTCCCACAAGGATGTATTTACCATCAACTGGGCCCAACCACACGTCACCTCCCGGGCTGCCTTGACTAGCCAGGAGGAACATGGATCTAATTCACAGGTGGTGGCATTTACAGTCCGGAGGATCTTGTCGCTTCCTCAGGCCCAACAGGATCAAACTGTTCCCAGATAACTGGGTAAGTACGTTCCCGAGGCATCCCCTGAGACCTCTCATGCCTGGAGTCCAGCTTAGCACAAATACAAACGATTTTATCCTCAGTGTAGGTTCATGCAGATGCCACTGATTTTATAGTCTCATTCACAGAGCTTATGGTGGAAGAAGCATTTTAGTAGTTTTCTGGAGAAGGCAGATTGGGGAGAGGGAATTAGTTGCTATTTTAGGATCTGTACAGACACAGTACCTCAACAGGTAAGTCCATGACAACAGGGGTGGGCCTTTGCTCTTTGCTCTGGATGAACAAGTTCTCCCAATGTCTTTTGCAAGTATGTAAAGTGTACGAATTGGTCTTCTGCAGAGGGCATACTTATGCTCAGGATGAGATTCTAGACCATTTGCACTTTCATGGAAATAATTTTAGCATAGCATTTTGAAAGCAAACTTGGCAATATGCACATTTGAAAGAACAGAGCAAGTTCAAATGCATTGAAAATTGATTTGGATTGTTATATTTACAGGCTGCATTAGGCAGAAAAGAAATTTGTATCCTACCTAATAACAGAACAAGAATATTGGCTACTAAGTTTTGTGACATGGATTTATGGAGAAAATATTGTATCAATATTGTATTCGCCGCTGGTGGAATTAATGAAAACAACATAAATATGGTATGTTTATTGTATATTTTTAAACAAGCTAGCTTATTTCAGAGGGTGTCATAAATGTACCAATTAAATGATTTTTTTAAAAAAAAATATTCTTCTTTAGAGTCGCCTGGATGTCTTTGCATCACATTTACTTGGATGTACATCGACAAAAACTCTCTTACACTGGAAGCAGGTAAAAATTCTGAAATGTGACTCACTAAAAATGAATTTTCGGTGACGCGGTGGCACTGCGGGTTAAACCGCTGAGCTATCGATCGGAAGGTCGGCGGTTCGAAACCGCGCGGCGGGGTGAGCTCCTGTTGCTAGTCCCAGCTCCTGCACACCAAGCAGTTCGAAAACATGAAAATGTGAGTAGATTAATTGGTACCGCTTCGGCGGGAAGGTAACGGCGTTCCGAGTCATCATGCTGGCCACATGACCCGGAAGTGTCCCTAGGGACAACGCCGGCTCTAAGGCTTAGAAACGGAGATGAGCACCGCCCCCTAGAGTCGGACACGACTGGACTTTACGTCAAGGGAAACCTTTACCTTTACCTTAAAAATGAATTTTACTGCCTTGGGATAGCAAGTGCCCTCTTTGATCTCTGTTTTCAGAATAATTTTTTTTCAAGTAAAAGTAAAGTATTAGTTTCCCATAAACTGAAAATCTAATTCTCCCCATCACCCTTCCTGAATATTCATTTATTCATTTCTTATGTATACCATTATTTATACAACCCACACTCCCAAAAGGACTAGGGCAGTTTACAGGAGAAACAACAATTAAAACGTTCAGCAAATCTAATCTAACTACTGGGGCAGCCCAAGAACTACAAGCATCCAAAAGCTCCTTATCTCAGGGAGCAGGGTGTTCTGAAGGGCAGGGCATCCATTGAGAAAACTTGTGGTCAAACCTCCACTGTACTCCACTGAGTAAGAACACTTCTCCCAAAGATCGTATGGATTTCGATCTGGAAACAAATTAGTTGGCAATGTAGCAGCATAGCACAGGTGTTACCCTGCTAATTCTGTTATCTCTAGTGAGCATACAGACTGGATTAGTTGAAACTTCTGAGTCATCTTCAAAGGCAAAGTGTGTTCCATAGTCTGTCTGCTAGTCCACAAGAGGGTGAATCATTATTTCCAGGACATCCCAGTCCATCAAAGTGTGAAATTGGCACACCAGACAAAGCTGGACAACAGACCTCTGTAGTGGTCTTCACTTACTATTCTAGCAGGACTCACAAGCTAGAAGGATTCCCAAATCATGGACTTCCTACTGTGGGAAAGTATGACTCGGGGCTGGAGCTAGGATCAGGCCAGATCAATCACCAATAAAGAGCAGATGCTTGCTTTGACACATCCAAGCTCTTACAATCTCCACTCACTGGGCCAGGATGTTGTTGCCTCCCTGGTTTGGCCTGGTAATACACAACTGAGTATCATCAGCATATTGAAGATACCATATCCCAAACTGGCAATGGCTACCCCTAGTGGCTTCATGGAGATATAAATAGCATGAGAGAGGGAACTAAGTCCAATGGAACTCCACAGTGGGGCAGACATGGGTGTGACTGCTTTTCTCCACCAAATGAATTTGCTTTAGGAAGGAGTGGAAAACTGCAGAACAGTGCCTCCAAGTTCTACCCTTGCAGTTGATCCTTAAGTATACCAGGGCAGTAGTACTGAAGGCCACCACAGGCTCTGCAAGGCCACAACTCACTCCATTTAAGGTAATAACCATGATAAACGTAATCCTGATTGCAAAAGATCCAAATTCCCCCTTCCCCTTTCTCCATCAACTTCCCCAAAAGGGAAGGTTTGAAATTGGCTGATAGGTGTCTACAGTTGCTGGATTAAGAGATAGCTTCTTCAGATGGGGGTATGCCATTGCATTCTTCAAGACAGTTGGCATCACCTCTCCCTTAAATGAAACATTAACCATCTCCCAAATCTACCTGCATACAACCCTCCCAGCTGCATGAATGAGCCAGATGGGAGATGGATCAAATTCATAGACATGATACAGCAACCTGCTGGAGGATCTTCGCTCCTATTTTTCTTAAAGTACTAGGTAACCTCGAATAGAGCTGCTGAATGTGATTCCTAGATGCAATATATGGCAAAGTACAAGTGCTTCACCACCCTTATTCAGCAATAAGGGTATGAGCATGAATACACAGTCATGATGAGTTTATTTTAGTTTCCAGAATCCTTTGCTCTAGCTGTCTCTTCACTTGCTTCTTCTCAGTGTTCTAAGGAGCTTTCTGGGATCTGTGAAGGAGACTACTTGTGGATGATCTCATCTGATGCATTCACCCTCTCCATATTCCAGAGATTGGCAAAACACATGGCGGAACTGCTTACAAGATTTCTAAGAAAGTTTCCCAGTGCCCTATGAAAACCCATGGACTCATTAGGTACATAGAGTGGACCATCTTAACACCATAATCTGAGCAGAAGATAGTTTGTTGCCAATAGACTGTTTTTCAAAGGCAAGCTTCAATTTCCAAAGAAGACACATTTTTTTCTTGCCTCTCCCCACTGCCCACCCCACCCAGATGTCTGTGGTTAAGCTTCCAAGCCTTTTGTTACTGGCAGCTTATGGTGGTATGTGGTATGAGATCAGGATTTCTCCCTCCTCCCTTTGGCAGGTCCCCCAGCCACAGTTGTTGCAGCCCATTCCTTCTGCTTCCTTCATTCCAGTTGTGGCCCCAAGAGGCTCTTCCCAGCTTTTACCTTGCAGAAGCATCCTGTGCACCTGACCATGCCCTTCTGTGGGAAGCCATAAGGGGGTCTTTTTCTATTAAGATGGTCCATCAATCACCTTTCATGGGTCCAGGTTGAGGGAAGGCTGTTTGGGATAGTGCTATGAGATACCTCCTCTGTTATTCTTTTTTCCCATCTTTTGAAGATGAGGGACTCTTTCAGAAGATGTCTTTCATCCACCAAAAGCCAAGTGTGAAATATGTGGAGTGTGGAAACTAAACACATCATTCTAAGCTTCTTCTCCCAGTTTTCCCTCACCTAGAAAGAAGTAGAGGAGAATTTAAAAAAAGGCACACAGGGGCAACTTGCTCCTGTCTTAGGTGGAAAAGTGTGGCTGCTAACCCAGGGCTGGGATGATGTTCCAGTCCTGGCTGCATCATTATGGCTTCACCTTGCTCCTCCCCTTGGATTGAATAGGGAAATTGCTACCACCACTTCTGTCTCTCTTGGACAACCAGGCTGTTAGTAGCAGCCACAGCTCCTGCAAGCTTAAGGAACAGAATACAGCAGCATTGGTGGTGACAATAACAACTGCTTTCTCTTTTTCTCCTCCCCTATTCTGACCAGACCATGTGCAGCCATCCAGCAGGGGACATAAGCAAAGCCCCCAGCCAGCCACTGATGCCAGGCAGCCTGACTTGCTGTCTTGATCACCTCCTTAACTGCCTTGTTCTGGTGACTTCTCCTGGCCAGGCTGGATGATGGTGGTCTAAGGGAGAAAGGATGTGCTGTCTACCTGCCTTTGTGCTCATGATCCCTAGCCACTTGATCACAGAAGGCCTCCCAACTTTCTTGGAGGGCAAGGTTTTGAATGAGGTGTTGAGGGCAAACAATACTTCACCAAGGGATGGAGGAATATGAATGGATTGAGCATAGCTGGAGCCCTGTCAGTCCATTGTCCAGCTCTGCTGGACAATCATTTGCAGATTCACAGCCAAAATTGGCTGCAACACTCTTAATTTGTGACCAGTTTAAGAAACTTTTGGCCTTGGGAAAGTAGACATTAGCCATGTTAGCTGGTTATTAGGGAACTTATAATTCCAGTCTATCCAAAAACACCAGGTCATGGAAGGTTGTTCTGTTCCAGAATTATTTTTTCTATTCTGTGTGCCTTTATTCTAGCTTCTTCTAAAGGAGTATGTAGATAATTTTATTTATTTATTTATTTATTTATTTATTTATTTATTTATTTATTTATTTTTATCCCACCTTTATTATCTTTTACAAATTACTCAAGACAGGGAACATACCAAATACTTCCTCCTCCTATTTTCCCTACAACAACCACCCTGTGAGGTGAGTTGGGCTGAGAGAGAGTGGCTGGCCCAAGGTCGCCCAGCTGGCTTTCAGGCCTAAGGTAGGACTAGAACTCACAGTCTCCTGGTTTCTTTTAACAGGAAGCTTTAGAAAATTGCATTAAAATTAAAGTTTTAAAATTTAAAAGAACAATAATTTACAAAAGTGGGTTTAGATTCTGTTCTCTTGTCCTTTTCAGGTGTATGAAACTGGGCAGTTTAAAGAATTTGACTATGGTTCTAAGAATATGGAGAAATACAATCAGGTAGACACAGAAATGTTGCAGATAAATAAGAATGAAGATAAAGCTGTTACAAAGTTACTATCTGTTGCCATTTTTAACATGTTACCATAATGTTTAAAGTGTCATCCTAGTTTCATCTGGATTTTATTTTGATTAAAGCAGCAGTATCCATCTTTGTATCAATGAAGTGCTGTGCTACCAAGCACAAGTTATATCTACGCAGGCATAGCTGCTGGGAAATTCAGAAAAAAATGAATAGCTGTGTAGTAGATCTTCCACATTTGATTCAGACCAGGGTTGTTCCTTCTAGGGCACAAAAAATTAGGACTTTCTTACACTACAGGGAAAAGTTCTTTTAGGGTCAATTAGCAGAAACTGAATTAAGAGAATTAGAGATAATGAATGAAGTTTACTCTGCTAATTATTTTAATAGGTATTTTTTCAGATTTTTATGGGGTTATGGGTGAATGGGGTGGGGGGTAGAAGGGCACATAGGTAGATTGCTCAAAAATAGAAGATCTGTTATGATATGGGAAGAGTGGTAGCCATGGTGGATGAGATGGACAACAAAAGGGCACTATTCTAAGGACCATCCTAAGCAATAGGTCAGCATCCTTAGAGCTATCCTAAGCCTAGAGTCTGGGAAGCAGCAAAGCTGAATGATTCAACCCACTAGATATTATAGAACAATATTATAATAATAGCAAATATTTAGTTGCTGTAATTATGGGTTTTTCTGTTTTTGTTTTCTTCTCTTTAGACAACCCCTCCCTTATATGACATAAGAAGCATGTATATCCCAACCATCATTTGGAGTGGTGGAAAAGATTTCATTTCAACACCAGAGGATACTGAACTTTTGCTCCCTGTTCTCAGGAACCTGCACTCCCACAAAGTAATTCCCCACTGGATGCATTATGATTTTCTCTTTGGGCTTGATGCACGTCAAGAACTATATGATAAGCTAGTTGAAATAATTCAGAATTTCCCGTAAGATGGGGATCATCTAGTGAGTCAGCAGCAAAAATGGCATTCCAGAATGTTTCTTTAACAGAAGAAATGCACACTTCATTAAAGCAAAAGTGTCTAATTCTTTTATTTAGTGATTTTTAAAAGGATACCTTTCATATCAAAGTCAATGTACATGCGCTGAAACAGTGCAACCGGGAATTTTGAACATTGGGAAGACTCACAGGGCAAAGTGTTGAGTAATAAGAGAATGGTGATGCCAAATTGTTAGAGCTGAAAGAAGAGTCTCAGGAATCAATAAACTATCCCTTTCCCTAGATTCAGTTGTAAAAAGCAGCACTGGGGAGGAGGTGTTAAGAAAAACTCAAAATGGTAGCCATGGCAATATGATCTAAGCTTTGCCCCCATTGTAGGTGTGTTGGCCTTGCATGCATTAACAAAGGGGCGGGGTTTGGATTGTGTTGCTACAACCACCATCTTGACTTTTTTTAATAGTAATTTTATTAAAGATTACAATTTACAACTATAAAAATGAATACAAACTAAAAAAGAAAAAGAAAAAAGAAGGTGCAGAAAAGAAAACGAGAGAAAAAATAGAAAGAAAATAGAAAAGAAAGAAAAAATATAATAAAGAAAAAAAGAAAAGTATATAAAGAAATGACTTCCCCCTTCATCACAAGTGTAAACAATTTACTAACTTATCACCTTCTCTTAAAACACAACTAAAGATCTCTTCCCATATCCCGTCTCTTATCAAATAAACCCATAAAACCTTTTCATTTCAGTCCTGATGTCAGCAAAAGTCCATTAAGGATTACCAGAGATAACAACATACCTATTTTAACCTTGATCAACTTTATATTCCTTCCTTTTACTTCTAACAATCTTGAACTTTAGTCCCCTCAAATAATGTCCTAGAATTTGATTTATTTTCATTTTTTTTATTTGTTCCTTCTCACAAAATTCTTCAAAGCTTTAACAAGCCTCTTTTGTAAATCCAGTATAGGAAAATTATCTAGGTCATTCTCTTGGTATGTTATATGTATATTCCTTTTAATTATTAAGACATCAGCCTGTTTATTTTGTATGTCCAGTGCAACATCTTTTTCCATGTCTTTCTTGTAGTCTGTCATTTTTAAATCCACTTTCAAATCAGTCTCAATCATGTCAGGTAAAATTTGTTTTCCACAGCATCTTTTAAACACAGTCTATCTATAGAGGCAGATACTCTTAAAATTAACTTCTGGGTCCATTGTTCAAAAGTATCCTTCAATATGTCCAATGTTAAAATATTTTGCTTCATTCTGTATTAGTAAATCAAGTTTGAGTGTCCTTCTCCTTTAATTGTAATCTTTAGTTCCTTCCAGTTCCCTCTAGTGTCCAATTTTTAAAATCTTACCTTATTTTTTTTAAGTATTCAAAATGAAAGCATTTTCCCACAGGAAGGATTCTTTATAATTTATTCCAAAATCTTATTTCAAATTTATCTGGACCCTTAGTCCATTTGTAAGTTTCTAAAATCAAAGTTTTAATTACCCATTTGCGGTTCATTCCAGGAAAAAAAAATTAAGTCCTTGAACTTGTATTTAAAACGCCTTGCCATTCTCTTCTGAACCCTTCATTACTCATTTGGCTCATGACCTTTGGACACTAAGTACAATAACATTTTCTCTGAAAAAAAAAATTAATAACACAGATTGTGACTGGCCTATGGGGCCTGATATTTGGTATACCTTGTAGCATTTGTTTGTTCGCTTTATATCTTGATTTTCCTCTGAGAGCTCAATGCAGAATACATTGCAGGTCCCTCCTCCAATTTCTCCCACAGTAACAATCATGTGGGCTACGAGAGCATGACTGGCCCAAAGGCACCCAGTCAACTTCCATGCTGAGGGTGGACTTGGACCTGGGTCTCCCCTTGCTAATTCAGCACCTGAACTGTTATACTGCACTTTAGAATTTATTTGCAGTTCTGCATAAGATGAAGCACCTCAGGATAGATCCATTTTGGAACATCAAGGCTGGAAATTTATTTATTTATTTATTTATTTTTCAAATTTTATCACCCCCCATCCCCCCCCAAAAGAGGGGATAAAATCCAGATGTTGCCATTCAGGAATAAAAAAAACCCGTAAGTAAGGAATTCATGAAGACTTGGATATCTTTTTTTGTCCTCCATGTCATTTCCTCCACTTCATACAGCTGTTCACACAAATATCTCTTCTATTTTATAAAATTGTGGAGCACTTTAAAAAAAAACCACTTTCCACATTTTCTTATTCTTCAGAGGTATTCCCTTTCACTTTCTTCAAAATTCATGGTTTGGTGACACCTGGCTGTGAACAGCCACATCCACCCCTCCATTCTCATCATGCTATTCTGTTTCTGAGTAAACAATGTTATACAGAAAACAGAAAAGGAGTAAGAAATAGTAAGTGAAATAAATATAAACCATGAGATAAGAACAACAGAAGGCAACATAGCTGGTATTAGTTTACACCAACACCATTCACTACACCTCTTCAGTGCTTTCTATCCCCGAAAACAATTCTTGCTTCGACCATGGCTATATATAATAACAACTCTCACAATGTTACTGCAAAATGGAATCCATCATTTAATTTAGGGTTGGGTTGGGTTGGGTTGAAGATAATGTCTCTGCTGTTCTCTACACCACTTGGTTGTTCCATAAAGATATAATTATGCTACTAGAAATAATGAAAGAAAAACAGATGGGTAAATCTTTAGTAGGTTTGCTCATAATCAGCCAGTCAATGCAGCAGTTAACTTAGTGAGGGGAAAAAACAGGCTGCATAGAGTATTTAAATGCTATTTTGCGATTTCTAATGAGATAGAAACGAATTGCTAAGATACAAGCTCTTAGTAGAAAGGAAGGGCAGCTAAAACTCAGTAGGGCTGGTGCTCCCTCAGAGTAACCTCTCTTTCTTACCCATAGCCATTCACATCACTTATTCATCCCTTAAACATGCAAGACTTCCCTTTGCCCTATTTTTTCTACTCCTCTTCAAGAATTATAGCCCTAGGCCCATGGAAGGGGAACAAGATGTGAGAATTTAATCTTTGCCTCCTCCATCCTTATTTGTGTCACCCTCCATTAGTAGAAGATAACTCCATATGTATCAGAGATCCCTCCCTGTCTATGGGGATTTTTCCAAATGCAGACCGATTGCAAAAAGAAAGCAGGTATTATAAGGGCAATATCCATCCTCAGTGCTCTCAATTAAAGAAAAGTCAAACTTTCCTTGTTTAGGAATAAGCCATTTTGAACTCAGAGACTTATTTCTCATTAGAAAGAACGTTAGGCTGTAAGGGTATCATTGCTCCTACTTGTAGAATTAGGAGATGATCTCAGTGTTATCAGCAAAAGGTTCAACGTATGAGGAGGGGTTTTATGAAGATGTCCTCTATATTTCTGACACGCATTTGGATGCATCAGTACAATAAAAACAGAAACAAAACAATTCTGTTGAAAACGGCAAAACATTATAATCTAAAAAGTGTCAGAATTAATCATGAAAATACATAGTCATGGATTACAAGGCATAACAAAATTAGCAAAACATCTAATGCAGAGATTTTGAATTTAAAAAATGCCTGATCTTGTCCAGCATCTATACTGGCAGACCCATATTTTACCTTTCTTAATAAAATCCAGTAAAGCAGACGAAAGCATCCTTCTTCCAGTTATTATCCATGCTTAAACTGGCCAATCTAAATAGCATAATGAAAGAAAAGAAACCTAGTCTATAAAACTATTCTCCTGTAACAAATGGTTTGGCTCAGCCACACTGAGTACAGCAGAATGAATCATTTATTACCTATACATAGAGAGAAAACTGCAATATATACGTCAGCTAACCGAGTCAAGAACCTTTGATTTACATGGATTTCTGTCTAAATAAGCAATCAGGCAAAGCAGGGCACTAGACAAATAATAGAAAAGCTCAAAGGTTTACTTTAGCGTTCGAAATTATGTAAAGGGTATGTATAATTGTGTTTTCTAATAACCTCACTTAATTTTAAAAACTAGATTCAAGGATTTCAAGATACAGGCAAGTGTCTGAGATGTTGTTTTTTCCAGAGACTCCAACCCTGATATTAATCCTTGTACTTCTGCATCAGTTCAAGCACATCAGGATAGAAGCGTTGTGGAGCATCCAGACCCAAGACAGGATCAAAATGTTGCCAGTCAGGAATATTCTTATAGAAAGCTAAATGAGTGATTCGAGCAACCAATGATTCAATATTACTTCTGGTTGTAGCAATATCTTTTCCTCCACTCCACATGGCTACTGGCACACTGACATCTTCTATTATGTAAAATGGAGGTGTTGTCTGTGGATGAAAAGAAGAGAAAAAAAGTGATTTGGGAATCACCCCCACTGTGCAGAAAAGGTGCCTAATGGATTCATGGAATGTTGACAGCTGGTTATACCCACAGTGTAGTCATCTGTCAACATGATCTGCCAATCACAGCAGGGCTATTGCAGGTAGGTGACTTACTGCCAACTAATGGCATCCAGATAGGAGGAGGGCAGCAATGCAAAGAGGATTTAACAAGTAGTTTTCTTAATTAATACTAATAGCTTTCCACTTCCTTCCTATATAGTCTTGCAGCCAGATGATGGTGTTTTAATTTCAGAGGTTTAGGGAAAGCTAACATCCAAAATTAAGACACCATCATCTGGCTGCAAGACTATACCGGAAGGAGAGGGATCCTCAATTAAGACAGTAAATGTTGTGCTGGTATTACCTGAGCCATGGGCAGGTGTCTGGCTCTCTTTGAGGATATTGCAGTTTAACCAGACTGGAAAATCATATACAAGGGAAGACCTGCGGGCTGTCCTAGACAAACAGCCTTTTTTTTTTCTTTAAGTCTGTGTGAGATTGATTGATTGATAGATTATCAAAGGCTCACCTCTGTCTACGCCAGACTTTCTCAACCTTTTGACCCTGCAGAATGTGTATTTCTGAGCCCCCACCTGTCCTACTCACTGGCAAGCAGGGGGGGGGGGGCTCATGACCTGATCTCTCTTTTAGATTATATCAGACAAACAGGTTCTACTTGTAATGGATGATCTTGGGTTCCAAGCCTAACTGAGGCCTAATCAGATATTTTACTTTCTACTAGTCCATTCTCTTTCTTAGGCTACCCCCCCATTAAACCCTTCTAAGAACTGGAGCATGCAATTCAAACACAGGGATTATATATTCCTACTCTAGAAATACAGTATTATTGTAAGACTGCAGCTGGATCTACTGCTGTCAATACTCTAGGTGCCTGTTGATCCATAGTACTGGAGTTTGGATGGAACTACCTTAAATTTCTCTTCCTGTACTGTAACTAAGGAGAAGTAGCCAGGAAGGCCCACTGGTGTGTGGAAAAGGCAGTTACCACCTTTTTTTGCTTCATGGATGGCTTTTGCTATGGACTTTCTGTCCTCCTCCAGTTCTATGATGATATGAAGCATCCACATTTACTGCTTTAGGTCACTGCACTTGAGCACTCCATAGCTTTTCTTGAATTCCAACAAGGGCAGGAAGAAAAATAAGAAAAGTTTTACTGGCTTTGAGATACAGGAAGGAAGAGTTAATCAAGTGTCTGAGGCAGCTTCTCCTAGAGACACTGTAGGGTCAAAGTGAGAAGTTGGATTCTGCCTACTTGAAGCTCCACCTTGAGGTTACAAGTGTCCTCTGTGAGACTCAGGAGACGATTATGTTTTCAGAAGATGGATAGCACACACGCATACACACACACACACAAAATGGAAGGATACAAAGATCCACATGTTTACATACAGTATATAAGCTTGATTAATTCACATGTCAACTAATTTTGTATTTTTAGTTTGGAAGTATTCAATTATAGGAAGTCAACAATATTTAACTAGCAATTTTAAAAAACTGTC